>NC_000071.6:128067258-128427258 GCF_000001635.26 Mus musculus | reverse complement strand
AAGGAAGGATGTTAGTCCAAGTGAGTATGAGTTCCCCATAGCTGCTGTAACAAATGGTCCCCAACATTCTGGCTTCAGATAGCAGAGACTCTGGAGGCTGGGATCCCAGTGGCAGGAAACTGGGGAGGTTGCTTCTGGCCCTCACAGTCCTTGTGGCTACTAGCCAGCTACTTCGGGGCTTTTCCTTACCCAGTGTTCTAGGTTGCCAAGTGGCACACACCAGACTGCTCCCATGGTCCTCTGTCCCTCCCCCCTTTCTCTTTATGTTTTTTACCCTGCAGCATCTCCATCTCCCCTGTTTCCACCTTAGGCCTCCATCCTGCTTTGTGTACCTTGTACATGCTCCCCCACCTCCCACTACAGTACCTGCAGTTGCTTTTTATGGCCACCCAAATGATCCAAGACTTCATTTACTTTCATCCCAGCTTTTATCTCCAAACGAGGTGATCAACGTCTTAGGACCCAGGGATTTGAATGCTAATGATTCTGAGAGGTTGGGGACATTCCCCCCACCTTCTACAAGTCCATAGGTGTGACCTTCAAAACCCATTTTGTATCCCTTCTTCAAAACTTTAAGTCCCCCTAGAGTAACAAATAACTATTTTATTTTCTATCTTTGACTTCTCTTTAGTATTTAGCATAGCATTTTGGACATTACAGAGGGTCAATAAAAATTTTAAGTGTGCTTAAGAGTATAAAATATTGCCCGAAGAACCTTTGCTTGGCAGTAAAAGGCTCAGTGCCTTTTTCCAGTAATTTAAATGGCTACTGGGATACATTGGCTAATAGTCATAACGGTTAATTTTCCCAGCAAGTTTTTGGTGGCAGGAACTGTGCCGAGAGATTTATCCCAGTGATATTCACAAACTTGCAGACAAACCCAGTGAGGCTGATGATGAACTCGAAGCTCAGAGAGCTGGTTCAGGATCTGACCAGGGAGAGCGGCAGGGTCTGACTTCCGTTGTCTCTGCTCCCTCTTAGCTGTGCTCTCTGTTGGCTGTGATTGTATTTTTAAGCTATATGTCCAGCGGGAGTGCCCTTGAGGGTTTTAATGCAGAGTCTCTCTCCCTTTAGTGTAAGCTCTGAGGCCAGGACAGAATAGATCCTCAATATGTGTTGGGCAAATGAATAGAAATGCAGCATGCTGTTTAATTTTCTCACACTTTATTTTCTCAGTGGTGATCAGGAATCAGGCTCAAGTCAAGTGAGATCTAGAGTTGAATTCTCTGGGCTGTTGAGGCGGTTCTATGATGCTGTAAGATGAGACTGTGGGCTGCCTAGGATAGCTACTGGAAGAATACAGAGCTGGGGTGGGGGTTGCTCAGTCAGTTAAGTACCTACTGTGTGAAAGATATGTGATTACACGTGCTTTGCCTTCTGAGTGCTGGGGAGGTGGAGGGGAGTGGATCTTCTTAGGCTTGCTGTTAGCCAGCCTAGCTGAACTAGTGAGTTCTGGGCTCCTGAAAGACTGTCTCAAATAGCAAGTTAGATGGATGGCATCCTGAAGAATAGCACTTAAAGTGGTCCTCCAGCTTTCCAATGCATGCACACACACATAGGGGTGTATACATAACAAGAAAATAATAGTGATTTGCAGATGAAAACAGGGGTTCGTGGGTATATTTGTGTGTGTATTGTACTTGTGCACACGGCTCTCTCAGATTGACAGGTGACCTCCACTCATTCAGGATCAAGGAATAGATGAGCTTTGGTGACTGCTGGGAAGCTGAGGAGAAAGGAGGAAAAACGCATGGGCTGAAGATAGACACGTGGTATTCCCATTTTTGAGAGGTGGGTGTGGGAGTATGTGAGCATATGGGTCTGTGAGTTGGACTTTAGATGCTAGAATCAAGTTTGGGTGAGCTATGGAAATAATATTGTGGGGACTCAAGCAAAAAGATCAGGGAGCCAGTCTGTTAGGAAATGAGACCCGAGAATCAGGTTACAATATGCAAGTTTGTCATTTATCTACAAAATATGCTACCACACATCTTAAATGCTGGCTTTTATAAAAAATATTTTTAAATTATGCGTATTGATGTCGTTTCTATGGGTATATATGCACATGAGTGTAATGCCTATGGAGACCAGAAGAGGTTGTTAGATCTCTTGTAGTGAGTGGGAGTTACAGGTGGGTATGAGCTGCCTGGTGTGGATTCTCAGAACTGAACTAGAGCCCTCTGCAGGAGTAGCAAGCACTGTCAACTGCTGAGCCATCTCTCTGCCCCCTTAAATTATTGGTCTTTAAGGGGGCTTTAGTTTATCGATAGAGATATGCCATCCCATACCTTACCTCGGCTCCAGAAATTAAGAATCTATGCAGGGTGGAGAGGCCCCCAAACTTGAAAGTGAACAAACACACTTGTAAATGTTTGAGATTGGGATCAAAGGCTTGTGCTCAGAACAGGGAAGCTGGCAGCTGCCATGGAAAAGCCAGCTTTTGGAAGGAGGACTCAAAGTCCCATTTCTTGACTCTTTCTCTGATCTCAAGCACATGACTCATATAATACACTCAAGAGGAGAGAGAGGCTACACAGGGTTTTTCGTGGCATTGAGTTTTTTTATGCAGGTGGCATTACATTATCATGTTTTGGGGACTCTGCATCCATCCGATGTTGGTCACACAGTATTGTTTTGTTTTGTTTTTATTTGCTTGCTTGCTTTTGGAGTGGGAGGAGGAGAGGGTAAATCCCTAAGTGAGATTGGAAGCCTATGTGACAATCTCAAGTCACCAGAGCAGTAGACTAATTTAGTTTCAAAGCCCGCCTTCTCTTGCTCTAGCACCCAGGCCCTGTTCCCAGCAGCCACTTCTTTGGCAGGAGTTAGGGGTGGCAGGTGCACAGCATGACAGCAGGCAGGTGCACAGCAAGGCAGCTGCAGCCTCCTGCTCTAACCGAAAGCTTAGGCTAGAGAACTCAAAAGCCAAAATGCATCAGAAGAGAGAAAGTCTGGGAAATACATATGTTCCTGTGCATGTGGCTTTCTGGCCCATGTCCACTTGCTTTACTGTGTAGAGATGGTTTTCCTGGGGAAAGAGTGGAAATTCAGAGAGGGCTTAGATGTGGGTGTGCTTTGAAGATGATGTCCCTTCAAGTGAGTGTCATAGTGGAAGGGCCCGCATCTCCTGTGTGGTGAGAACCTACCCCAGGCCCCTGGAGCAGCAGAGCAGGTGTTCTGTCAGGTAAATGCGTAGCACGGTGCTAGCCCTGCAGGTTGTTTTTCTGGGTGGCCAGTGGAAGTGCAGGTGTATATGAGAAGGATCAAGTTCAAGGCTGGGGATATACAGTAGTCTGAGGAGGAGACACGGCTATCTCTCATGTGGTCATGGACAGTTATGGGAGTTACGTGGTGCTGACCAGGGAGACCACTTTCACCTGCACGGCCTCTGCCAGGAAGGAGGTGCCTGTTTCTAGGGCTTCAAGAATGATAGGAGGTGACCAGATGCCAGAAGAGGATTCCATTAGTCTTTTTGCTTATTGAGTGTCAGCCACACATAAAGTAGCCTTCCTGCTTACCAAGTGCTCTTTTGAGGCAGACACACATCTAGATATCTTACTTTTACTCACTCCTCAGAAACTCACCACATTCCTGTCCACCATTCTGTCCATCATCCCATCCATCATCCCTTCCATCATCTCACCCATCATCTCATCCAGCATCCCATCCTATCATCCCACCCATCATCTTGTCCATCATCTCACTCATCATCTTGTCCATCATCCCATCCATCACCCCATCCAACATCATCCCACCCATCATTCCTTCTATCATCCCATTCATCATCCCTTCCATCATCCCTCCCATCATCCCACCCATCATCCTCTCCATCATCCTGTCCATCATCTTGCCCATTGTCCTGTCCATCATCCTGTCCATCCTACAGAGGGGAAGAATCTGGTCATAGGAGCTGAAATAATAGCTACCTAGCCTAGGCAGATGAGAAGAGGATTTTTGGTTTTCACAGTTTTATAAAAATGAATGAGACCATTTAATGGGCTTGTTACTTTTGAATGACTGTCTTGGCCTTCTGTATAGGTTTTGTAGCTGGAGTTCAGGATAGAAAAAGGGTAGGATAAGCTGCTTCTAGGGCTCTTGGATCCTGGGATCAACTCAGAGCCCCAAAGGCACTTTGAAGCCTCAGTATAGGTTGGGGAAGAAGCAGAGACCCAAATGTGAAGGTTGGTTAATGCAGTTTTGATGCATTTCTTCCAATGGTCAATGGGAAATTTTAAATTCAGGTTTTACAGTCATAAAAGTGAAGTATGGGGGATCATGGGAATATATAGAGATGGTAAGAAATAACAAAGAGGAGGGAGGAGAAGAGGGAGAGGGGAGTGATGGAGAGTGGGGAGGAGAAAGAGGAGAAAAGGAAGAGAAGAGGAAGGGGAAGATGGGGGAGAGAGAAGAGGGAGCAGTTAAAAAAGAAATAGCGATGAGGAAGGGAGATGAGGAAGAGAAGGGAGAAGGAGAAGAGGAGAGCAGGAAGAAGGGAAAGAAAAGATGAAAGCATGGAGGGGAGAATGTTAAGGAGTCTTTGGGTGACTAAATTCAGGATGCCTCCAGTGTCTGTACAGACTGAGCCCTGTAGTCCCCTTCAGCCAGTATTTCCAGGTATTTGGACACACCCATACAGTGGTTTTTAAAGAACACTATGAATTTAGGCTCAGATTCCCTCTAGGCTATTTCATTGTGTCAGAACCAGGGAAAAGCATGGTTTGTACTTCCTGCCCTGTGAACATGGCAGGTTTTCCATTTGATCTGGGATTTATCTCTCTCCACCTGTGTCCTCTCAGAGCTGAACTTGTCATCTCAGGTGCTTTTCTCTTGACTTCTTAATAGGGTTAATCTTCAGCTTGCTTTTATTTTAAACTCTGTTCTTTCTCTTTCCTTCTGTCTTCCTCTTTCATGCCACTTGAAGATACTCTGTGTCTGTGTGTATGTGCCACATGAGTGTAGTGCCCTCAGAGGCCAGAAGAGGGCACCAGATACACTGAAACTGGAGTGATGAGCCCTTGTGAGCTGCTTGGATTTGGGGTCTGGGATTCAAATTCAGGTCCGCTGGCACAGCAGTTATTTATTCATTTTTGTGATAAGCTGCTTCAAGTTACTTCAAAATGAGAGATAAAAAGAAAGAGTCTCACTGCCTAGTCCCGATGGCTTTGCATTTTATGTATTTTTTGCTACTTGTTTTCCTGTGAGTTCTTAAACCACTTATATATAGGACGTACATGTAGTTTATTTTCAAGTCTTTTGAGTTCATATGTTTATATAAGCATGTCCTTACATTTTAAAAATATATCCTGAATATATATAATTTAATGCCTTGCTACAATTTAGGGCTTTCTGCCTTCGCTGGACAATTATATAATGCAGCTCCTTGCTATCATGTCCTACACAGTTTTTGTTTTGTAACTTTCTTGTGTTGCATCTACTTGGTCACTGAAGACTGTATTTGTTATGAAGTGCTTTCCTGAAAGGTTGGGCTTCCCCTTACCCCAAGCTGTGAGATGGAAAGGCATCTGAGTTCCTGGGTGACCCTCAACTGTGTCCACAGTTCGTTTCTGTCATTAGTGACTCCTGCTGACTGCTTTGATGTCCCGTGGGTACGGCTTAGCCTCCCATTCACAGAGAACTATGACAGTGAGGGACGAGGCTCTGCTTCTCTCAGAGCGTGGTCCCAAGTCCTGGGATGCTGGCTTTTGATGGTGGAAGGGTTGGGAAACGGGAAAGAAGCTGGTGTGTGCTAGAGATCTGTCTATAGCTGTGGTTCTGTGTCTGCAGAGCAAGGTTGTGAGGATATCTGAGGAAAGACTGCAGAGAGAATGAGACTTTGGTTTTGTGGTCATGAGGAGACAAGGTGCATTTCCATGTGGAACAGGAAGTGTGCTTAGGCATGCTCCCTTCAGGTATCCAGGTCAGACTCAAAGCTATAGGTGCACATTCTTGCTTGGAATGAGTGTTTCTTCCTGTGGTTTCCACCAGATGCAGGAACCCTGCTCACCCCTACCACCTGCCTACCTAAATCCTTGGATAACCCTCTCAGGCTTAGCTGAGGAATCTGCGTGCCTCTAGGCTTTATCTCCTACGGAGAATCTCACCGAATTCCCAGATTATTTTTGAGGGCCAACGGTGAACACAGCAAAAAGCAGGCTCTGATTAGGTATGATGTTGAAATCAGCCATCAAGAGGTTCCCAGTAAAGTAGGGGAGGGGGGAAACTGAGGCATGGGTGGTCATCACAGCTTGGTAAGGCTGTGTAACACCAATGGAGAACAATGGCTTTCATGTGGATAAAGAATGCTGTCATCCTGACTTCCCCCAAAAGACCTCTCTGAACTCCCTCTGCCACCAGTTGGCCTTGCTTACTGTAGGCCAAACTTCTGATCAGCTGATCACAAAATATAGCCCACTAATGGCTGAAGGCACCATATTGGGTTTTGCAGGTTCTCTGGGCACTGGAAGCTTCCTCTGCTCCTGGACATTTCTAGCCACAGTGTGCTCTCATTCTGACGTAAGTCCCAGCATCCCTGGCTCACCTGTGCCCCTGTGCCTGGACCCGAACCACAGGGTAGGATTGCCCCAAATCATCAGATACTGTGTCATTGCTTTCATAGTAGGGGGCGACCTCATCTAGGGCCAGCTCTTTGCTCTTTGCTTCATTTCAGCAGAGGCACCTGTTCCTAAGGACCCACCAGACCGTGGTTCAGGTTCCATCACCATCTGTGTGTCTCACCTACAGCATCTTGGCATTCTGAGTCTGAGGAAGGTGCTCTGGCCCACCCTGTGCCAGGGTGGTGACCACAGAGGAGTTCGTCCCATCCAAATGAATTATCGACACGAGTTAGCTCTCTGTTGCTGTGACAACGTGCCCGAGAGAATCAGCTTAGAGAAGAGCTTTTGCTGTAACTCAGGCTGTCAGGGTTTGGGCTTTGGCTTTACTTGACCCTGTTGCTTTTGGGCAGTGCATCAAGGCAGAGAACACGTACTAGTGAGAAAGAGGTTCAGCTCGTGGTGGGCAGGAGGCAGGCAGAAAGGAAAGGGACAGAAACAGGATACACATTTCAAGGGGACATCTCTCTCTAAATACCCTAAGTCAAGTTTCCATCCCCTCCCATTCAGCTATGGCCCCCACCGATGGCTCGCTCCTCTCATGCATTCAGAGCCCTTATGATTCAATTACCCCCCAAAGGCCCTACCTCTTACTCTTGCCACACTGGGGACTAAGCTTTCAGCATGCTCATCTTTGGAGACATCACTACTACTCTGTTGATCTCACAGCAGATGTGATTATCAGTCTTGCAAGACCTCAGCAAGAATGGGCCTATCCATCTCTTGCCATGGTGAGGAGAAGGGCTCACGAGTTTATCCCCAACCCAGTACCTGTAGGAAGTTAACCGGCGCTAGGGTGAGAGGGTCATGAGGCCCTTCCCTTTTCCGAGGATCCACAGGCAGCTAATTGTTGCTTAGGGAGAGATGTTTTCATCCATGGTGCAACCATTGGAAAGATCCTATGCTCCGCTAAGCAACCTATCAGACCTTTGCAGGTAAGCAACCCTAAGGAAACTCATTGGTCCACCAGAATAAACATATATATACCTTGCAGGGGAGAGGGAGGAGAGTCTGTATGGAGGTAGAAGAGCGGCCGGGGGAAACACTGGGAGTAGGAGGAGAATGGGACTCGAAGGAGGAGATGATCTCAGTAGACAATGTACAATACTGCCTGCTGAATCCCTTCATGTGTGCTTGACACATGCCAGTAAAATAGAGACACTTCAGATCTAAACCATGAGACTCGTACAGACATGAAATATATGTGGACTGTCTCCTGTTGCATTTGTTTTCCAAGAGGATTGTGGAAATGAGCGGAGATGTTGGGACACGGATTGACATCATGCTGGGCTTGGTCTGGGGACTCCAGTGAGACCTGAGGAATCTAACATATCTGATCTTTTCCCTTGATCTCACAAAGGCCACTGTCCGTCTGTCTGTTCTTTAGGCAAAAGGATACCCTTAGATCAGAGTGGCATCCCTTTACCCTCAATTTAGAAAAACAGCTCTCCCCACCCCCATTTTAAAGGTTCCTTCCAAGTCTCAACTCAAGTTTTTGCTCTACGAGACCTTTGTGAACCAACGCCCACACTCAGTAAGATGTGATGGGCTGAAAGTTTAGGCTGTTGGTCCTCCGTGCAAAGGCTAGAGTGGAGCTCTGTTTAAGACTCTCACAGGAACACAGGGAAGGGATGCTGTCAAGAGAGCATGGCTGCTCATGACCAACAGGACAGTAATATCCAGTTCTCATAGCCACGGCAGTTTGCAACCCGAGATGTCAGTATTCAGCTTTTTCTCTAGCTTTTTAAACTTCCCAGGCGATTCCATGCTTCAGTCTCAATGGTGAGTCCCAGTCTGGAATCTCACCCTCCAGGAGAAGTTACTCCATCCTTTGAATGTGTATTTAAATGCAATGTAAGCTTTTGTTTCCAACGACTGTAATTTTTCCGAGTCCTTAATTAGATGTGAAAACTACACGCACAATGCAAATTACTGCGGTGAATAAATATTTGCGTTATGCTCCCTTAAAAGCAAGCATCAAAACACACAATCGCTTGTTTTACAGGCATTCAGTGTTCCGAGACGCCAAGATCTGTGGAGCTACAAAGAATTCTCAGGGAGAGAGAGCAGTTTGAGTAATGCGATTAACATTCTGGGTGGGACTGAAACAACAAGGAGGGGTTGTGGGGGGAAGGCAGCGGTTTTGACGTACAGACTTGCGAGCGCAGTTTACAAAGAAGCCTGTCCCATCATACGGAATTCTGTGTATCTGTTCCAAGAACATGTCTGGCTTGATTTCCCTAATTAGGTGGTACACATTAGGGAGTTGGGTTTTGCCTGCACTTCAGATAAGTATAACATCAAAAAGAGGAGGGAAGCCCGGTTTGGAAGACACACCAGTGTTACAGAGAGCCTAATACTCAGACTTTGACAAAAGCTTGCAGTGTATAGTGGGGCTGAAGGTCATGCTTACTCTTTCTTAGTTTTCCCAGAATGGCTTGGCAGAATCTCCTTCAGGGCTGTGGCTCATTTTGCCAGTTAGAATGTGTGTCCTTGAAGGTCACACCATGGGAGGGGGTCAATTTTGAATAGGAAGAGGATGCTATTCTTATTTATTTGTGAGTATGTGGGTGTATGTATATGTGAGTTCGTGTACCTCTGCGTGTGTGTGTGTGTGTACAAGACCTCATGTGCTGTGATGCCTGTAGAGGTCAGAAGACAATTTTCCATCTGTCTGCCTTCCATCTTGTTTTGAGTCAGGGTCTCTCTTGTTCCTTCTGACACTATACAGCACGCTCCATGATAACTGAGCCCGGGGCTTCTGACAGGTTCTTTGGGCTCTGTCTCCCATCCTATTATAGGAGTGCTGAGGTTTCAGGCATTTTTTACATAGGTTCCAGGGATTGAACTCAGGTCATCAGATTTGCTCAAGCAAGCCTTTACCCACCAAGTCACCTCCTCTGTCACTCTTTTATAATTTAAAAGCCCTGGTGAATCAAAAGGGGTGTAAAATGGATAAACAACAGGGTCAGGGGATAGGCCAGCAACAGGTAGACTCATCAGGTCCCCAGCTCTGTTATGTCACAGGTGTGAGTTTGGGTTGACAAATGGTCTGCTGTCAGTGTGTTTTGGGACAAGGATTAGGTTCCAAAAATGTAGATTTTCCTGCAGTTCTGGGTTGATGAGCCAACTGGTTGGTCTTCCATCCCACGTTGGCCCATCAGTAAGGGCACCCATCTCCAGATGGAGGAAGCCAGCAGTTTCTCCAGGGCCACCTCTGAGGCATGGTATCTCTTCTTTCATTGCCAGGATCCCTGGGCCTGGGCTGCTGGGTGCCCTGCAGTGACACAGTTTTCTGGATCCAGTTCCTTTCAGAAAGGGGAAATGAACACAGACAAGAGCACCCTGGATTCTTGAATCTTGAGTGCAGGGCTAACTTCCTGTCCCTGACTCTGTACAGAAGTATCATTTCTTCTGATATATATATATAGTTTCTTTTATATATATACGCATATATATATATGTGTGTGTGTGTGTGTGTGTACATACACATACATACACACATACACATATACATACATATATACACACATATACACACACATATATACATGCAGTAAAACCCACATATGTATATGTATGTGTGTGTATATATATACATATACACACACACACACACACACACACACACACATATATTTTGATCATGTTTATTCTCTGTTGCCCACTCTTGTCCCATGTATATGTGTATGTGTATGTATATGTATATGTATATATTATGTGTATATACACATAGTATATTTTGATTGTGTTTATTCTCTCTTACCCACTCTTGTGTTGTCCTGAGGGTCATTTTTTACTTTCCATTTTGTCCCTCTTCTAGTCCCCTTCTAACTTTTCTTGGTGAGCCATTGAACTCCATCCCCATGTCTTTCAGGAACATGTGTGAAGGGTTAGTCACTGGAACATAGGCAGTTTACCAGTATCCACACCATTGAAGAAAATCTCCTTCCCCAGCAACCACTGACTGTCTGTAAAGTCCAGGCCCCCTGAGCTCACTCACACCTCACTACTTTCCTATTGATTCCCAGGATCTTCTAACTTTTGCTTTATGATCTGTTTTGCATATACAGATTAATTACATAGCTGTGGGCAATGGAAAAGCCTCTTCTTTTTTTCTTTTGAAACCTGTAAAGTCTTTATTAAATTGTCCTATGTTTGTAGTTTGATTGTACAGTGATTAACACACCCATATCAACTTAATGAAAGAAAATGAAATGATTTACATTTTTAAATTTCATATGTATGAATCTGCCTGCAAACTTCCCTGTATACAATGCATACTATGCCTCTGGAGGCTAGAAAAGGTCATTGGATCTCCTGGAACTGGAGCTACAGGTGGTTGTGAGCCACTCATGTAGGTGCTGGGAATTGAACCCTGGTCCTCTGCACGGGCAGCCAGTGCTCTTAAGCCCTGAGCCATCTCTCCAGCCCCCTAATGAAACTTTTGAATAATGAGAAGCCTACAGTGAGAAACAACTTTAGGAAGCTTCTGTTGGATATGGAAGCATAGGTTTTTCTTTCAGGGAGACACAATAGAATCACAGATGCTTGACTGTCAAGGTTAGAAGCGTCTTTTGGGTTAAGGAAAAACTGCGAGGGAGAAGAAGGTGCCTGAGCAATTTTTTTTTTGGGGGGGGGAAGCAGAACAATACAACATTTCTGATTGTTAATGAAGACTTTCTCCTTGATTTTATAATGGATGGTGGTGGGTGTCTGTTATTTATATTCCAATAGATACATTCAAAGGAATGATGTAATTGCTGAGCCTTCAAATGTCAAGATTTGTTCAATACGCCAGCAACCTCATTCCTAGCAACTGTGGAGACTCCAATGGGGGATGGATGATGAGAAATCACTTTTGGAAAGAGGCAAGTGGGTGCTGGAGTTTGTGAAGTTTGCTTTTGGGGGACGTGGCAGGATCAGAAATCCTGGAGAAGCATTGTTCTTAGAGTTGGGGGTCTCAAGCCTGGCTTATGCAGTCATGTCACCAACACGGCAGGATGCAAGCCTGACAGTCACCTGTCTCAAATGCTCTGCCTGGGGTGTTTTAAACCTTGATGAAGGCTGAGAAGCAGGAGGCAAAGCTGCCGTGGAGTGTCATCACAAGTGGAGCTGTTAATGTATAGTGCGGAGCTCCCACTGCCCACTGGACTTATGTAGTGTTTGGGAGGAAGCCTGAGTAATGGAAATGCAGTTGGAATGCAATAAAGCTCCCATATTGTGTGTGCACTTGTGTGGACACGCACATGCATGCATGTATGTGAAAAAGCCAGAGGTTGGCATGGAGTATTTTCTTCAGTCAGTTGTCCACCTTACTTTTTGACGTTGACGTTTCTCAATATCATGAAAAAGGTTTCTCATTGAATCTGGAGCTTAATGATTGGACTGGATTGTCCAGTCAGTAAACCCCAAGGGTTCTCCTGTTTTGCCTGCACCAAGAATAGAGACATGCATTGTGTCCTTTTTTTTTTTTTTTTTTTTTTTTAATGCAAGTGTTGATGATCCAAGCTCCTTGCAGGGCAAGTGGTAACTGAGCCATCTTCCTAGCCCTAAAACACATCCTCTTATGGAAAAATTTGGAGAATTTCATATAATCTAATGACCATATCATAACCAAATTATAGAACCTTCTCACCTTCTCCAGGTGTCTTCCTGTGCTACTGTGTGCTGCCCCTTTGCCCCTGGGAATGTCTGTCTTGATCCTTTTACAAGATGGGAGTCCTACTGTGTGTTATCTCCAGAGCCCACTTATTTGTGCACCCTCCTCAGGCATAACAGCGCTCTTGGTATTTCTCCAGGTGACTGCATGTGAGCGTGATCCTTCCCATTTCTGAGCGGGCTGACTCAAGAGTCTGCTAATGGATGTCTCAGCTATTTCTTGTGAAGACACTGTATGGTTTTGGCATGAATATACTTTATTTTTTTTTAAATCTCTAAGTAGATACTTAGGGGTGGCATTGTGGATCATATGTTATTGTAACTATCTCTAACTCTAACACAGATCAAAAGCAACTTAAAAAGGGAAGGGTTTATTTGGCTTACGTTTCTAGGGTATATACACCCATCATTGAGGGAGGTCAGGGCAGGAATTCAAAGCATAAAACATGGATGAATGCTGCTGTCTGGATCACTTGGATTCCTTAAAGAGCTCAGGCCCACCAACCTAGGAATGGTGCCACCCTTAGTGGGCTGGGCATTCCCATATGAATCTCTAATCATCTTCACGGGCATGCCCACAGACCAATCTGATCTAGACGATTTTTCAATGGAAGGTTTCTTTTTCAATGACTCCAGGCTGTGCTACGTTGACAATTAGTGCTAAGTAGGACATATGGGAAATGTGTTTGACATTAAAGGGACCGCCAAACTGTTTTGCAAACGGTGGGACCATTTGGCATCTCCTGCTGAGCCACGTGTCTGCCAACACTTCTTGTATGCACCCTGGGATTTTACCATGCCGTGTCGGCTTTAGCATGAGTATAATGGCCCCTTGTGGTGGTTTGAATTTGAATTTCCCTAATCACTAATGGGGTAGACCAGGCCTTAGTGTGGTCATTTGCCATCTGCAGATCATCTCTGTAAAAATGTCTGTTTTCAAATCCTTAACGGTTTAAAACAGGCAATCCATTTGGGCCACATCTTCCAGGGTTTGTGTCTCACAATTCTATCATATGTCTGAAGTGAAAATAGTCTTTATTTTTTCAGCTTCTTGTTTAATATACCTCTGCTTTTTATTTTGGAAACTTTCTACTCCTCTGTTCTTCTTTGAGAAAACTGCTTTTGTTGAAGTATCTGGAGGTTTTCTTCTAAGAGTTTTGTAGTTATGGGTCACTTTGAGGTTTGTGACCCATGTTCGGCCATTGTTGGGTGTTTGGTGCAAAATTCACATTTTTTTTGTATTGAAATGATGAATTATTCCAGTATTATTTACTGTAAAACTGTTGCTTTTCTTCTTTTAAAAACTCTTATGTAGGTAGATGAGTGTTTATATGTATGCTAAGTATACCATGTGGGTACAGTACCCATGAAGGCCAGAAAGAGGGTGTGAGCTTCCCTGGAACTGGAGTTACAGGTGGAATGGAAGCTCTTAGCTCAAGTCACTCAACAGCATCCAGCTAAGGGCCTCCATGATACAAGATGCCATCTATCTAAGAGACTCCATGATACAAGGCACTAGCATCATCTATCTAAGAAGTTCCATGATACAGGGTACTCACCATCATCCAGCCAAGAGCCTCCATGATACAAGATGCCCAATGCCATCTATCTAAGAGACTCCATGATACAAGGCACTAACATCATCTATCTAAGAAGCTCCATGGTAAGAGGTACTTGCCATTATCCATCTAAGAGGCTCCCTGATACAGGGTGATCAATATTATCCAGCTAAAAGGCATTCTGATGTGAAACAATTAACATCAGTTCCGATTGTTGCATTAATTGGGTTTTCCAAGTTCTTCTCCGCATATGGTGGATTCCATTAATTTATCTTCAGTTATCAACCCAAAGTGTAGTCCTAAAGAAACCCAAATGATTCATGCTGTCAAATTAGTTACATATTGTTCTATTTAATTTGCTGATGTATAGAGGCATTTGTGTTTTAATTCAGGGCAGATATTCTCTTTCTTTTGTAAGTGCCTGTGTGTGGGAGTGTGTGTGGTTGTGTGGGCAGGTACCCCTGTCTGAGTACACAGGGAGGACGGAGGTGGACTTCTAATCTCCTACTGTCTACCTCGTTTTATGAGGCAGGCTCTCTCACTTACCTGAGGGCTTAGATTAGGCTAGTTAGCCAGCTAGCTCCAGGGATCTCCTGTCTCCAGTTTCTCCGTGTTAGGATAACAAGCATACACTGCCAGGCTGGGCTTTCTATATTTTAAAACCATAAGTTCTGAATTGAACTCAGGCCCTGTGCTGGCAAGGCGAGCACATTACTAACTCCGTTCTGTGTTTGCTTTTGGTACCTGGGTAAAGCTTGCTTCCTGAGGCAAGGCGAGGCCTCCCCTACTCACACCCCGTTCATCGTTCTTTAAATGTTTGATTTGTCTGGCGAAGCCATCTGGAGTTTGGCTCCCCTCCTGCTCCCCCTATAAGCTCTTAAATTGTAAATTAAATTTCTTTGATCACCCTAGGATGGTTCAAAGAATTTATTTTATAACCGGTGAACTTTGGTACTTAGTGACTGTTGACAATTTGTTCTGTGTCATCTAAATTGTCAAGTAGATAGGAATCAGCTGTTTGAGCTCCCTCTAGCCTTTTCCTGTCTCCCAGACCTCGGTGACAGGTCCTATTTCATTCTTGCCATTTATAATTCTTCTTTTCTCTTTTTCCTTGGGCAGCCTGGTTGGAGTTGATGGGGCCTTGTCTGCCTTTTTAAAAGAGACAGCTTTCTGTTCCTATCGGGTTTTCTTTATTATTATTATTATTATTATTATTATTTCTTTTGTCATTTTTAATTGATTTCTGATCAAATATTTATTATTTTCTTTTCTGGCTCTGTGTTGACTTTCCTTCCCTTAGTTCTTTCATATGCATACTTACATGATAGATTGAGCCTTTTCTTTTCTGGTACAAACCTCTACGGTCTCTTGCAGGCAGTTTTAGCTCTGCCTCTCAGACTTCGCTCTAATGTTATTTCTTACAGTTTATATTTATTTTGCTAATGTCTGCTGTAGCTTGCTTTTGACTCATAGGTAGGTGGTGCCTCTGGTTTCTATGGAAGTGTCGAGGACTCCTGGCCACATTCCTGTCTGATTCTGTATTGCATATCTAACATGGAGTTTACTTGTGCTATGCAGACACCCTCCCATGGAACCTTATTATATCATCAAGCTCTTTCCATCTTTTGGAAACAGACCTTCACCAGGTTACCTATATTGGCCTTGAATTTGTCATGCAGCCTGGGCAGTTCTCACCTTGCCATCCCCCTGCCTCAGCCTCCTGAGTAGTTAGGATCAGATACCTTTCTGCTGTAAACTTCTAGTCTTTCCGCTTTGCTCAGATAGTACTCAGTGAATGCATATATTTAAGCAGTTCTTATCTTCTATGACAGAGTCTTAAGGTGTAGTCAGGCTGTCCTTGAACTCCCAATTCCTCCTCTTCAGTATCCCAAGTCCTGGGATTATAAATAGGCCCCGCCTCCACTGGCCCTTCCTGATTGTTTTAAAAATAGCGTCTATCTTGCTAAACCCTCCCTGTGGTCTTGATAAGGACACCATTGCTGTTTCTGGGTGGGATGCTCTGTAAGTGTCAAGTAGGCTGGACGAGCCATTAGCCATTATTAGCCATTCTCTACCTAGTGGGTAACTCAACCCCGAGTGGAGTGGTTTTTTTTTTTTTGTCTACACCTTCCTTCCATCACTGAGAGGAGGCTGCTGGCATTTCTAACTATGGTTGTGGATTTCAGTGCTTCTCCTCAGAAGGCTGAGAGCTTTTGCTCTCAATTGCTTACATGCTTAGCATGGCTATGCATTCCAGGAGAGTGGATTTTTTTTCATAAATATGCTTTTGATATTAAGTTGGTATACGGTTTTCCCCACATTTTCATTCTAACCAGTTGCCATCTCTGAGCCGTGCCTGGGTGTGACATTCTGACAAGCTCTGCATTCTAACTGACATCTTAACTGTGTGCCTTTCCTGTCATTGGATACGGCTTGGACCAGAGAACACTGTATTCCTGGTTGTTGTGCATTAAAATTTTTTTTTAAAGTTAGATTTATCCATTTTATGTCTGAGTGTTTTGCCTGCTTGTATGCTGTGTGCTGTGTGTAGGTCTGGTGCTCCTGGAGACCAGAACAGGGCATTGGAACCCCTGGAACTAGAGCTTTGGGTGGTTGTAAACTTCCATGTGGGTTCTGGGAATTAAACCCAGGTCCTCTGTAAGAGCAGCAAGTATCCTAATTACTAAGCCATCCCATCGCTCCAGCTCCCTCACTTTTTTTTTAAAGACAGGGTTTCTCTGTGTAGCTTTTGCTGTCCTGAAACTCACTCTGTAGACTAGGTGGGCCTCGGGCTCAGAGATCCAACTGACTCCTATACCTGAGTGCTGAGATTAAAAGCATGCACCACCACTGTCCAGCTAGCCCCATCTTTTTAATGAAACATTATTTTATTTTATGTGTATGTTTTAGCTGCATGTATATGTGATCCACATGAATGCAGGTGCCCTTTGAGACCAGAGGAAGGTATCAGATGCTCAGGACCTGCAGTTTAGTGAGATGTCCCTGCAGGATGCTAAGAACATGACTTGGTTCCTCTGCAAGAGCAGGAAGCACTCTTGACCACCGAACCATCTCCATCCCACACATTGGCTTTGAAATGAAGGAAGAGCTGGCAGCTGAACACAGGGGGTAAAGATGCTCCACTCTCAGCCACACAGCTGACAGCTGCTGTCCCTAGGATGATGGAGCAATAGAGGAGGGGCTGTTCCCAGAGGTCAGACAAGGAGTGTCCAAGGGAAGTGAGGGGACCTGGGGTATGCGATGCCGCCATGTGTGTGGTGGGAAGCCAGACAGAGCTCTGGCTGTGTCCTTCCCCGCTCCAGGTTCCTGTGGGTAGCTGCTGTTGAGCCACAGCAGAAGGGAACAAGCCAAGATGAAGGAGATGCTATGAGGCAGAACTGTTCATCTCCCAATGGCCAGAGCACAGCTTCTTAGTTAAGCAAAGCTAAATTTCATATTTTATAGTCGAGGAAAGGATTGTGTGAGCCTCAGCAGGGTATCAGGGTCAGATATCAGGAGGTCTGTTTAGAATTTGAGGGTCTGAGCCCAGGTCAACTAGGTATGGCCAAGAGGGAGGCTCATAGTGACTCTTGATGCAGTTTTTTTTTTTTAAATATGCATATAGCCCAACTGAGCAACTGCTTGTTCAAGCAAACTAGTTTGGGGCAGTTCCCTGAAGCAACCAGTGAGACCCTCTTCTTTTTCTCAGCATCATGTTCCTAGCAGGAATTTTCTGGAAAGGACAGTAAAAGTCATTTTGTGAAAGATGGCTCTGAGCTTCAGTCTTGTCCGTTGAACTTAGTGGATACACTCGGTCTTGGCTGTCACGGAGAAATTTCAAAAAAAGGGATGCAGCCTATAGCCACACTTTAGTGGTCTCTGTGCACGGTTTTGTCTTCACACCTGGTAGAGTCTGTGCTATAGAGAGCAGTTACTATGGGGACGCTTGAGTGGCTCACTGTGGTGTGTTTGGAGGGCAAACTGCTTACCTCTGTGCCAGCACAGACATCAGGAAGTCGGCTTTTAGAAAAGGATTGTTATATACCAGGCACGAAGGTGCATGTCTCTAATCCCAGCACTCGGGATGGGGGAGGGGCCAAAGACATGCCAATCTCTGAGTCTGAGCTAGCCTGGTCTACATGGTGAGTTCCAGGCCAGCCAGTGAGACCCCTGTGGCTTTGCTGTCAACACAGACAGCTCTATGGGGAGCCTGAAGACGATGATTCAGCTTCCAGCTGTATGCACAACTGAACAGGCAGCATCTAGCTGTTAGTAGGTTCCTAGGCCTGCTGTTCTGACCCCATAGTCACCCCAGGCTCTGTGAGAAGGAATGGATGTGTCTTACCCGTTTCTGCTTCACACAGTTGGGATATTTCTCTGCTGAACCAAAGGCTAGCCCTTTCCTCTGTTCATCGTGCTGTGTTCCTGATGTGTGCCTGCCCTGCGTGGGATTTAGGAATGGTCACAAGTCAGTCACTTAGCAATTCTCTTGTTCACAGTGTGGCTTTCCTTACATGTTTAAGTCCTGGACTTACTATAATTCTCCCTTCGGTCTCAGCTCTGGGGTGGGCTTCATGGTTCCCGGCCTCGTACATTGTACTTGCGTGGCTTGGGGGAGGTTGCTAATTCATAATACTAGGCTTGTTCTGGGCCATGGGTGGGGTTTGTTTTCCCTCTTGAGGACACTGATGTCATCTGTACATTCAGCCTCTGCCACGGCTTCCCGTCACAGCATCTTATTTCTTTTTTTGGGGAGCCATCCCCCAAAAGTAGTCCACTTGGTGAGGTCAGGCTCAGGAGATGCGGAAGGGAAGCGATGGACCTTTTCCACTGCCTGACCACAGTGAATCAGAGTTTGGCATCGGATCCAATCACAGTGGAGGAGACCCAGGCTTGGTTCTTTTGTTGGAGACTCAAAAGGTGATAAGGCCACATTTTGTGGGGACGAGACGCAGCAAAGATGATTACACTGTAGCCAGGGCTGCCAGGGCTGGAGCTCTGTTAGCAGAATACTCAGCATGCCCAAAATCTTGAGCTTGATTCCCAGCAGCCTATAAATAGTACCTGGTGATGCATGCTGGGAATTCTAGCACTTGGGAGGTAGAGATGGGAGGATCAGAAATTCAAGCTCATCCTTGGCTATGTAGTGAGTTAGAGTCCAGTTTGGCTTATATAAAGCCCTTATCTTAACAAACAAAAAGATACAAGCTGGGGTTATTGGGGAACTTGGAGAGTGGCCTTGTATAAAGCTTGATGCAGCCATACCTGAAGTTTCAGTTTTACTACAAAGCTGTTTACCTACAAGAAGCAATGAGCTGCGTTTTAAATTTAAGCTACTGAGTTTGCCTCATCTGTGGTTGGAAGAGTTCTGACTGACTAACACATCATGAGAGGAGCAAGGAATATTGAGCCAACCGCATAATCCCGTCTCCCATGGTTTTCTCTCCAGCTCAATTATGCTTCCAGACAGGGCATAGTCTTTGAGCTTGAGATACGAAGGACTGCTCTCTTCCTGTTGGGGCTTTGGTGCATTAAATCCCTGGGTGTCCCTGTCCGAAATGGTTGGATCTGGCAGTGAGGGTGTCAAGATGACATTTGTAGCACAGCAGGTAACTGGCTCTGGTATGGGATCAGCACACCCTGCTGGTGTCTCAATTCGTTGGCAGAGAGAGTTCACGCCGGCAAGCTCAGGGCCTCCCTCGGGTCTTTCTGCCCATGTGCTTGGCTCCCATATCTCTTGTTTCTGGAACTGATGGTGAATCATTTGAGACTGGGCAGTGTGTGCCAGCATTCTTGGAGCCCGGGCATTTTAACCACACTGAGGATGGAGCCTGAGGGTATGTGAACGCTCTGGTCAGTAATGAACGCTGGACAGAAGGATGCTGTGCCGAGACACAGACTACTCTGGGAATTAGAACTGCGCAGGCTGGTAAAGATGAAATAGCAGCCATAGGTCAGACTCTGCCCATGGGCATATCATGCTTGGTCAAGTACAGGCAGCATCCATTGCTTTTTGAACAGGAATGTTGATGTTTTCAAATCAGGAGAACTGGTGTACATTTAGACTTCTGGCATACATTTAGACCAGTGACAAAGCTGGCATCTCCAAGACTCACGGGGGCCTGGATGGCTTCTGCCTGCTTTAGAGGAAGCCTGTTCTAGTCCTTGCCTCACCCACCACCCTCTGCCAAGACTGCATTGCTCATGTGTCATCTGACACAGAGCAGCTTAGGTCACAAAGTCACCAAGGGCCACCTGTCTTCTCAGCTGCACCCACTGATTGTCCCCTTGTCTCTCTTTGGCGCCTGTGTATGTCGGCACGCATGTGTTTGTAGAGGTCAGAGGTCAATGTCTTCCCCAACTGCAATATTACTTTTTGAAGCAGGGTCTCTCACTGAGACCTGGAGTTCATCAACATGGCTAGACTGACTGGCCAGCGAGTCTCAGCCATTCTCCTGTCTCTGTCTCCCAGAGTTGGGAGTTAGAGATGTGCACTTGTGTGCCTGGCTTTATATGGGTGCTGGGGAAAAGGATTCCCGTTTTCATGCTCACTTGTCAAGTGCGTCACTAACTGAACCATGTCCCCCACCTCCTTCCATCTCACACTAACTTCAATTAGAACCCGCTGACATGTCTGTGTGTGAGAGATGGGGCCACACTAAAGAGGAAGAAAAATAGGAGTATCCAAACAATTGTCTGCAACCCAGATGTGGCTCTATCCCTGGAACACACTGGGCCGCACACGGACCCTGGGCATCAGACTCCAGGAGTTTCTATTGAGTTTAGGTTGAATTAAGCAGCAGGTCACATGACTAAGGGCCCAAGAACTCTCAGGACCATATGTAGCCTTACGGGAAAGGAAGCATCATGTCTGGGTCGTCTAGCTGCTCAGCTCTGACCCTGTGCAAGCACGGCTAGCACATAGGTGGACGTGTCCAGTCCAACAGCATCATTGTAGATACTGAGCTCACAGGCTCCCTGTGTCAGGGACCAGTGTGTAGGGTTTTCAGCTTTCTCAAGACTGTGAGCATCATGTTCCCTATATAGTTGCATGTCCGGGAGCTGGGCATCAGGGCTTCCTGATCTCTGCTCCTTTGTAGCCATGTTTTCTTGAAGCCTGATGGATAGCAACAGCCTTTAGAGAGTGTGCATGGCTCAGATGCGTGCATCTATTGGGAAGTGATTCCTGCAACTGACAGACCCATCTCTTTACAGTTATTCTAAAACTTTGATTTTACTTGACAAAGAAAAAAATCATTTATTTCTTTTTAAAAAAATTTAAAAAGGTTTGTTTTCCTTTTTAATTCTGTGTATGTGTTGGATATGCACATGAGAGCACTGTTGCCATGGAAGCTGGAGCTGTCAGATCCTCTGGAACTGGAGTTACATGCACTCACACACACACACACACACACACACACACACGCGCGCGCGCACACACACAGAGACATGCACATATACACACATATATATGCATATAAACACATGCACATACATACATACACTCATACCCATATACACATATATACATACATGTATACACGCATCATTTATACCACATATATAAACACACACCCAATGTGACCCACTTGCTGTGGTTGCTAGGAGCCAAGCCCAGGTCCTCTGGAAGAGCATCAAGTGATCTTAATCACTGAGACATCTCTCCAGCTCTGCAAAAAATATTTTTGCATACAGCTTAGAGGCCACCGCTTTCATGTATGTATTCAAGCGGACTGGCAGAATCAGGCTGATGTGTTTCTCCGCGCACATTTATCAATTAGTGTGGTAAACACAACATGCAAATCTGTGTTCTCAGCAAATTTCTAGTCTGGGCCCCCGGCATTCTTAACTGCCTCATAGGGGCTTATTAGCCCCCCAGAAATCTTTCATCAGAGAAAGTAAGGTTCTTGGCCTGAGAACTGACTCCTCTTGTCAGCAAGTTCCCAGAGTTGGGAAATGGCTTCTAAACGGCAGAACATGCCATCTTCTTATGTATGCGTGGGAGCTTATGACAGGAGGGAAGATGGGGACCAGAGCCTGGGAAGATATGGGATTTCCACAAGATCAGAGCCCTTAATATTTTCATCACTGAAGGAGAAGTGCTCCCGAGGCCCCGCCCTCCCTGAGGGAGCCTTGATGATTGGTGGCTGGGAGAGGGGTGTGGCTTTCTTCAGTGCTGTTGCTACTAGCAGGTTGTCTGTGCCCCAGTGAGTTCACTTTCAGAATCGACTATCTCATTAACAGCCCAGCCAAGAATATGGACCTTTTGAAAAGCGTGCGGGAAGCATTGTGAAGTCAGGCGATTGAAAGTTACTTCTGAGGGATGCTGCCCTGCAGTTCACCTGCACATTCAGTCTCTTTGCAGAGGAGACTCTG
This sequence comes from Mus musculus, assembly GCF_000001635.26. NCBI lineage: Eukaryota > Metazoa > Chordata > Mammalia > Rodentia > Muridae > Mus > Mus musculus. The sequence goes on along the minus strand of NC_000071.6, from coordinate 128,405,054 downwards.
AGGCTAAGCGGTGAAGATTCTCAGTGGGATGGCCCCTCTTTTCCAGCTCAGGTTCAGGCTGGTTCAGGGTCTGACCCTTGAAGTGACTCTGCAGAGGGCAGGGATCCGGAAACTCCCGTTGCGGAGTTCTTTGACTGCTTTTGACAAATCCGGTTAGGTCCCCATTGTTTGTGTTTGTAATAACAGACGCTGCCGTCTGGCTCTCTTTAACCACCTCTGTTCCCGGCCTCATCTGTGTACAGTAAATCAGTAAAACGGTATGATCAGGACAATAATCGCACCCCTCTCCCTCTTGGTGAGCCACTGTCCCCTCCATTTTGTTAATTATGATGAGAATAACACATCTGCTCTGCTCCAGGCCCCCTTGCCCATCAGGACTCAGATGTGAGGTGGAAGAGATCTGAAGACAGTCTAAGCTGTATATGTCTGATACAGTGAGTGGAAGAATATAGAAACCTCTCTCCGTTGTGGGGATTGGAGCATGTGTTTCCAAATGGCATCCTTCTTTTGTACAGGCAGGGCATGAGACTCATTTTAAAAAAAAATTTATTTTTCTCTTTTACTTGTTTATGACTGGTTGCCTGCATCTATGTATAGGCACCATGTGTGTGCAGTACCCGAGGATGCCAGAAGAGGGCATTAGAGTCTCCCAGAATTGAAGTGACAGGTAATTGTGAGCTGCCATGTGGACGCTGGGAACTGAAGCTGAGTCCTCTATAAGAGCAGACAGTGATCTTAACTGCTGAGCTGCCTTTCCTGTCTGTTCCCTGCTTAGGATGTTATGACTGAGGGCTTTCCTGGGACAGCTGCCCACTCCATTCTAGCCATAGGAACATGCCTTGCCATGGAACAGTGGTTTCTGACTTTCAGAGAAAGATACTTGGGTCCCTCTCGTGCTTTATCTGTTCAGAATGAAGGGTGAGCAGCAGGCCTCCCAAGATCTCAATCAGCTCCAGTGCATACAAGCCTGGCAAAGAGCATCTTGTATTAATGACTTTGTAGACACAGCAAGGACTTCCCACACCCTCGTTGTCTTTTAATCTAGAGCCTAGGACTTTGGGTCATGCTTCATGAGGGATAGGTATTTGAGAATGGGGTACTGAGAAATGCTTACAGACGGTGTGGGGAAAATGCCACATCTCTGGCTTTTGGGTGGGTATATACCACAAATAACAAGCTCATAGAAAAGTGGCACATATAGTCTTCTTCCCCCTCCCCTCCCCTCCTCCTCCCCTCCCCTCCCCTCCTCCTCCTCTCCCCTCCTCCTCCCCTCCCCTCCCCTCCTCCTCCTCTCCCCTTCTCCTCCCCTCCCCTCCCCTCCTTCTCCCCTCCCCCTCCTCCTTCCCTCTGCTCCTCCTCCCTTTCCTCCTCCCTGGAAAAAAAGAAGCAAGACTGGTCTGTCTGTAGATGTTACAGCGAATTGCTCCCAGTCGGAAGGAAATGCTGCCCAGCTGTTTTGGTGGCAATCCAGCCAGCTGGGTTCTGCATGGAGCCATGTGGTGGTGGATGGTCATTTCCATTTGTCATTGGGACAGTTGCCTGATCAGAAAGTTTACCTCATGGTGGTGGAAATGCCTGCTGTTTCCCAGTTCCTGTTCAAGCTAGACTCACTCTTCTGGATCTTTGAATGTCTCCTATGAGGAAATTGGGTAGGAGATCAGCAATAATGGGGCTTCAGTATTGATCTCGTAACAACTCAGTAGTGAGGCTTACTCCTGTGTGTAGCTGGTGAGACCCGAGTAGAAGATACAGATAGATGAAGAGCTGCAGATACATCTGATTTCCGAAGTGGAACTGGGTATGTCTCAGAAGGAGATTTTTGTGCATCTGTGCAGATGTAGACCCTTGGGACTCAACGTTATCTCTCTCACTAGTCTGTTGACATCTGTGTCACCAAGTCAGTCTAGATACCAAGCCTAGGGTTGGAGCAGATGCCGAGGTCAAGGGTTTTATTCCCCAATATGGCTGCTGCCTTTCAGCAGTGAGTGGAGCCCCCTGCCTGACCCTTACATTTCTGTTTGTATTCTAGACTTGTATATTTGGGACTTCTTTCTTGGGAGCCCATTTAGGTTTGATAACTCCCTAAATGACCCCTAGACCTCACAAGAGTCAGGTTGTATGTGTAGCAGTCCAATGATAAAGTTTAAAGCGTGGGAACGTCCAAATGAAAGAGACAGGTAGTCCAAGGTTTTAGAGTGAAAGTGGGTGTAGCGCTCCAAGTAATACCCAGGGATTCACTTTGTGCTCAGGGCAGTGTCCTGCCAGGGGACATTTCCCTCTCCCCTCTGCCCTCACCAAAACCAAATGAAGTCAAGGGGCTGGAAAGATGGCTCAGCAGTTAAGAGCACTTGTTGCTCTTCCAGAAGATTGAGGTTCAGTTCTCAGCACCCATATAGTAGCTTACAATCTTACCTGTGTCTCCACTTCCAGGGGATTTGACACCCTTTTCTGACCTCCAAGGTCATCCACACATGTGTGGCATACACACATACACATAAACAATAAGATGAAATCTTAAAAACATTTAACTATCATGCAGCATCGCTAAGGAAGTGATTGTGTAAGGGTGAAACCAGCCAATCTGCAACCCAGAGATTGATAAGTGGGGTTCAGATTGGTGGATATGTGTGGCTGGTATACATCTTCCTATTATGTGTCTTGTCCTTCATCAGATAGCTAACTGTCTTTTGAACTCTGCCACATGCTAGCCAGAGGCTAGGGTGCAGGATAGGGTTATGGGAACCACTAGGCCCTGAGCAGCTGGATAGAGTGACTGTGGGAGATTAGCTCAGTCTTGGGCATTTGAACTCCCCCACTACATTTCTCTCGAGGCTCTCTGGCAGGTGCAGACCTGGAGGTGAAGGTGTGGGGGTCACTCAGATACCTGCTGGCATGCACCTGATCCAGGACGGTTTGATTCTTCCTTGTGGCTCCTGGGAGGTAGGTCCTCCTGGGGGCTAGGGTGGCCTTTCATTGTTCATGGGGACTGTGCTCTCAGAGGCAGAAGAACTAAGTCATCGGAAGTGGGTGTGAACTCTTTTGAACACTCAAACCTATTTGCTTAAGTTGCTACTGGCTTCAAAAACAAGTTTGCCTCAAGCGTGCGTTTGGAGACCTTTCATCTCAAGTGTGCACGAAGCAGTGTGAACGGTCACAGGTAGACCCCTCCCACCACCTGTCCAACCCCCCTTGGCCCGTTTATACTAATCCTATCTTCACCTTGGCTCATCACCACAGCTTACCTTTCCCTTAAAAACCCATATTTGTTTTTAATTTTGTAAACACTTCCCAGCTTCGTGGTAGTCTAAATACTGTATCCTGCCATCTGTTGGATGCAGTTAGCCCAATGGCTCAAAATAATCACACACCGTAGAATGGCCTTTGTGAAAGGGCTAGCTCACGCATGCATTATTTCCTGCGATCTCCTTTCTTTGCCTTCTGTTTTTCATGGTGAGAATTACGAAAGCCAACTCTTCAAAAACATCTAGAAGAGAATCCGGTATCATAAACCGTGGTCCCCAGAATGCACATGTGACTTTGGGAGAGAAATGATCCTATTACTGGGTTGTTGACCGTTTGGACCAGAATCCTCCCCATTCTCCCATCCACCAGCTGCTGGCAGATGGCATTATACTTGTGTGATGATGGAGGGGAAGAGCTGGAAGTCTGGCCTGTCATGGGGAAGCTGTAAGCCAACTGAGGATGGCAGATTCAGTGCCGTGTTTCCATGAGAAGGCAGGTATTCCTTTGGTCTCTTCAGAAGACCTTATTTCTCAACTGAGACCCATGAGTTGACTTTTCCGTAGCCTGGATGCTCTTTCAGCTGTGGCTCATGATCATCCTTTCCTGTTTGGTCAGAGACACAGCATTGTCCTCCAGTGTTCCCATCTCCATACTAACAAACCATGCAAGACCAATCTGAAGGCCTGGGATTCACACTTCTGCCCAAGCTACAGTTATGGCAACCTTCATGTGACTGTTCCCATTAGACCGACAAGTCCAGTGCCGTTCACTGGTCCATGTTTCTTTGTGGTCCTCTGAATGAACTGGGAAGTAGTTCAAAGGTCTCATGTCTGTCTGCACTAGAATCCTTCCACACTGTACCCACTGGGAAGAAAGCACTAGTCCCCCAGCTTAGCTCCATCATCCTGCATGTTTTGCAACTCACAAACAAGCTGGGTTTTTTTGTTTGTTTGTTTGTTTTTGTTTTTTAATCTCTTCCATCTAAACTTGTCTCTCTGTGTGGAGCTGAGGTTGTTCCACCTCCCCACGTGCCTTCAATATACCAAGGTGGAGTAGTTTTATTTTAAACGGCTAGAGTGCCTTTGAATCACAGATTCCATCCCCCACTTGAGTCCCTTTGATGGAATTCAGATAAATGGCTCTGTGCCTGAATATCCTCCATTAGATTTATTTCTAACGTCTTTTAGGGATGTTAGCATGCTGCTCCTGGACTGGGAAACAAGAGCCATAGCAGATCTGCCCTGCTCCGTGATCCTCCCAAGGGGTGTGGTGGGGCTGCCGTGAGCTGGTCTGAGCATGTTGGGAACAGAGAGTTCAGAGGCCAGGGTTGAATAGGTTGGCTCAGAAGTTGGTGGGTGGAAAGGCAGCTGGGTATTGAGTAGACAAGTGAACATAACACTATCAACCCATGTACAACCCATGGGGGAGTCACAAGCTCTTGGCTCCCATCAGATCTTTGAGCACGGAAGTCACCAGAAGGTGATGAAGGGCTGTGAATTTCCCACCTGGTTTGGGGCTTGAAACTGAGAGACTTCTAGGTCAGCCTTCTAAAAACGTTGGAACAGGGAAAGCTTTTCTAAGCTGATCCTGCTAGAATGGACAAAACCTCGTCAGAGTATACTTGTTTTAGTTTGGGTTTCTGTTGCTGTGGCAAACACCATGCCGAAAAAGTAAGTTGGTGGAGGAAAGGGTGTATTCAGCTTATGCTTCCACATTGCTGTTTCATCACCAAAGGAAGTCAGGACAGGACCTCAAATATGATAGGAACCTGGAGGCAGAAGCTGATGTAGATGCTGTGGAGGGGTTCTTCTTACTGATCTGCTTCCTCTGCCTTTCTCAGTCTGCTTTCTTACTGAACCCAGGACCACCAGCCCAGAGATGGCACCATCTGCAATGGGCTGGGTCCTCCCCCATTGATCACTAATTGAGAAAATGCCTCATAGCTGGATCTCATGGAGGCATTTTTTTCAAATGAGGTTCCTTCTTCTACATGACTCTAGCTTGTGTCAAGTTGTCACACAAAACCAGCTAATTCAATACTCTTCCAAAAATTAAGATATATAGAAAGTTGTTAAAATGGTTAAGATATGAAATTGGATGAAGGGTAGTATGTTTGTTATTTTCCTGTTGTTATGAACAAGTATCTGACAAAGGCAACGTAAGGGAAGTAGAATTGATTTGAGCTCACAGTTTCCATCATGGCAGAGAATACATGGCAGCAGGAGTGTGAAACAGCAGATTACATTGTATCCACAGTCCAGAAGCAAAGAAAGGTAGATGCTGATGCTTAACTCACTCTCTCCTTTTTATTCCCCCCAGGACTAGCACATGGATGGTGTTGCTCACATTGAGGGTGGGTCTTCCCTCCTCAGTTAATTCTTTCTGTAACACCTTCACAGACAAACCCAGGGGTGTATATCCACAGTGATTAGAAATTCAGTCAAGGTGACAATGAAGAGGAACCATTGTATCTAGATGAGGGAACCTCTGAGACAAAGTAGATGTAACAAGATTATGCATCGATGTGTTTGTTTATATGCGCACAAATATAAATATGCATATATTTGTGAAGTCATTATTCAAAGGATACAGAAAATCTTCCTTTTATCCCAATTATGCAGTGGACTCTGAGGTTGAGTCTTCAACAAGACAGTAATGGCTTTTTCCTCAGTGGACCAAAATCATTTACAACTTCTCAGTCTTTTGAAGGTGCTATAAAAACACAGAGTCTGGACTTGGAGCAACAGTGAATGGCCAGGCATAAGGAGGGCCTTCCCTGGAATCTCCTGTTGTGTTTGGCTGGGCATGGTAAACTTTGCTCTCTGACCCAAAAGGTCAAGACAACTGATGTGTTTTGTTCTCACAGTTGGCACGGGGTATGTCCTTGTTGGCATGTTGAATACCCATAGAAACAACTGGAACATTCCCAAAGAAATAGCAATGAATGGGTAGGCAGAGAGGAGCCATGTGCTCTAGGGAATGTGTGCTCTATTCAAGGGTAACTGCTATTCAATGCCAAGTATTTGGTCACAGGTATAGTGGGAAATAGTGTGCTCCTAGAATCTCAGGTTTTCCCAGAGAAAGGGAATATTATGTTAAATTTCCCAATACTTAAAATATGGGCAATTGATTCATTGTAAGGAGACAGTACTGTTTTAGTGTATTTGTAAGCTGTGTGACTTATATTGGCAATGCTCACAGTGCTAGAAGCTAGATAGCCAAGATCACGGTAAAGCAGATCTAGTGCCCAGTAAGAGTGGAGTTTTGTTGGAAAAAGTGAGTCACTGAGGGAGCAGGTCTTAAAGATTTTAGCCTGCCCTTGGTTCAGGACCAGAAGGTACTGAACACTTTTGCCTTTTAAAATCATGTGCATATTGTGTGTGTTTGTGTGTGGGCACGTGCACATGAGTGCATTGCCAGGAGAGACCAGAAGAGGGCATCAGATTCCCTAGAGCTGGAGTTACAGATGGTTGTCTAATGTGGAGACGCTGGAAACAGAACTAGGTTCGTACAAGGGGAGTTCCATGCTCTTAACCAGCAAATGACTTCTCCAGCTCTGCAAACCAGGAAGTTTTTGAAGCTGGGACCTTTCCTATATTAGGCAAACAGATAACCACTACACTATGAAAACCCACTACTTTTTAAATAAATGCTTAAAAGTTCGAAATACAATTATGATTTCTTTTTATGAAAGGAGAATTTTACGTACTTTCACTTTTAAGGTCCAGACTTTGTGTCTGGAGCAGAGGCAACTGTACACTCTGACCCATTGGGCTGCTTGCTAGACACTGAAGCAGAAGATGCTGAATGGCTGTGTCAGAGACCAGGGGGCTTACAAAGCCCGGCTTATTTACAATTTCCTTCAATGTTTGGCTGGGATGTGAATATCTCTTTGGAGTTTTGCAGTGCATAACACACACATGAAAAGAAGCAGTGCTACACACACACACACACACACACACACACACACCCCATGTGTGTGGAATTGTTGGGATTCAGCTGTGTCTAATTTTTTTACTGTTAAAAATAAGGCTTCGGTCACCATTGTCAGTCCCTCACACAGTCATTCATTGTGACTAAAGTCACAATTATCCCCCACTGAGAGCAGTGTTAATGCTGCCATGTGCGCAATTTAATGAACAATGTGGCAACTTGTGGTAAATGAACAATTTTTCAATTTAGTGTTTATGATGGCTGCCGGAGAGACAAAATCCTGTTTTTACTGGTTAAAAAAAAAGTTAATAATGAGTCAGGAGGTTTTGAAATTCTAAACGTGAAAAGCAAGTCAACTAATTTTCAAATAATTGAGGAACTATTCAACATGGGGGAAAGCTTTTCCTGGGCTCAGATTAGGGACATATGCAAATCTACCCTAGTCAACATTCCACAAGTGTCCTAGGCTCAGTTTTGTCTCTGAGTGCAGCCAGGCTGAGTATTTGGCCAGGGACTTTCTATCATGTTCTCAGAAAGGCTGTTTCTCCTGCAAGGCCAAGGTCAGCTCCTGTGTTCCCTATACTTCCTCCCTCAGATGGGTGGATGTCCATTACTTCTAGGGAGGTGATCCAATAGAAATAAATGACAAGGCAGAGGATGTCACCCATTGGTTGAGAGCTCCTCTAGCATGCGCAGAGACCTAGGTTTGATTCCTAGCTCTTCAAAAACTGGCTGTAGTGGTGCGTGTCTGCAACCCAGCACTCAGGCAGTAGAAACTTAAAGATCAGAAGTTCAAGGTCATCTCTGGCTGCACAGTGAGTCTGAGGCCAGCCTGAGCTACAGGAGACCCTGCCTCAAAACAGACAAACAAACTACAAACAATGACAACAGCAGCAGCAGCATAAAACCAACTGACAGCAGCCATACCTGATGAAATTATCTCTTACAGGAATCTACACCTGGCATTGGTAGCATGTACCTTTAATCCCAACAGAAGCAGAGATAGGCAGATCTCTGAGTTCAAGGCCAGCCTGGTCTACAGAATAAGTTCCAGGACAGCCATGGCTATACGGCAAAACCCTGTCTGGAAAAACAAACAAATAAACAATCTATGTAGGGGCCACTGGGAAGGCTCAGCAAGTAAGGGTGCTTGCCACCAAGACTAATGGCATAAGAGTTTTATATCTGGAACCTATACAGTGGAAGAAGAGAACTGAATTCTGCAACTTGTCCTCTGTTCCCAATACTAGGTGACCCCACACATAGAATAGACCACTGTAAAGAACTTTTTAAAAAAGGCTCATCTAGCTATGCTTTGTGTGGTGATCTCTAAGAGCAGATAACTCAGGATGGATGACAATGACTTTATGATGCCATCAGCCCTTTGCTGCCCAGGACATCCTGTCGGGAGCATCAGTATGGTCTCCCTCTAGCGCTGCAAGAGCCTTTGAGCTGATCCCAACGCCTCAGCCCGGTGTTGATATGGAGAGACTCCCACACCCATGTCTGGCTAAATTCCCATTTACTGACACCCGTTTCCTGTCTGCAGTACTTCACTGGGCTCTGCAAAGCGATTTCAGAAACTTTACATTTCCTACGGCACCATGTTTATAGAAAATCCTAATACACACCTAAACCCCTCCAAATGCATGAACCCGAACTATTGTAGTAAATATGTAAATCTAGGCCCGAAGTTTCTACCCTACCTTTGACCCTTTAGTTCTGCCTTCATACTTATAAAAAGCCATGAACAGATTGTTGAATTTGGTCTGTTGCTATGTATTGTAATGCTAAATTCTATACCTGAAGGTCTAAACCTACAAGATACTTCTAGTATTTACTGGCTTTTGTTGTGCAAACCTTGTTCCTCAGAGGTAAAACTATTGGTTAAATAAGATTGGCTACAGCCAATTACTGGAGGGATTAGAGGTAGGTGGGTTAGGAGTGACCTGGTTAGAAGAAGAGAGACAATGGGGAAAAGGATGAGGAAGAGAGAGAGGAAGAAGCTGCCATGAGGGGAGAGGAACCCCAAACACATGGCCAGGAGAAACAGCAAGTATTTGGGGTACATACACCACTTGGGAGGTAGCCAGGCCTGCAGTTAGAAGAGTAGATTAGGCGTGACCCCTCAATAATTGTCAAAGCCAAATAAAATAACCACAGTTTAAGTGCCATTTATTTGTAAGCTAGTCCGGGATAAGCTTAAGTTGTTTATACTACACCAAATCGATATGATTTTATAAGAACAGGGTCCCAGTGCCACTCCAGCCCCTGGGGTGAAGCCTACCCTCCTATGAGTCTCAGTGTTGACTATGCCTGATGTAGTAATAATCACTTTCTAGTGGCTGTGGCATGGCAACATTTACTTTTAGTTGGAAAGATTGATTTTGGCTCACTGTTTCAGAGGGATTTGAGGGGGGTTCTGTCTATTGTGGTGGGAACGGCAGATTCTATGAGCTTCAAAGTGAGTGGCTGGTACTCTACCTACAGAGGGCAGAAAGACTGAGGGTAGGGCTGTTAGGGGAATCCTCTACATAGACTCCCTGTCGGCTTTTTGGGTTGCACATGCACTCTCTTCCTGACCCTAAGGTATCGGCTTTACCACTGTCAACCTGATTAGAGAAAGGCACCCACCATTGCATCAGCCTGTGGTCAACCTGATTAAAGAAAGGCACCCACCATTGCATCAGCCTGCGGTCATCAGCCCTTTGGCGCTCACACTAGCTGCTCACACTAGCTGAAAGGTTTGTATCCCTGTGGCTATATATGGGAGATTTAGCAGAGTCACCTATCAGTAGGAGTCTGGGGCCATTGCTGTAAATCTGAGCTCCCCCCAGCCCCCTCCTTTTTTCTCATGCTGTTGAGAACTGTTGGGTAAGGTAGGCAGTGTGGTGGGAAACCATAGGTTTGGTTGGGTGCTCATAGAGCCAAGGTCCCTGACTCAGTTCCCTTTTCTGTGTATCACGGTACACTCATACAGATTAGATCCAGGTGCAATGACAGGGCAATGACAGGTATGGGATGCTTAGCATTGTGGCCCCAAGTTGGTGCCTGGCACAAAGCTTGGCTACTCCCTACCATCTGTCCCTCAGCTTCTACCATCAGCAGCTTTTGATAAATCACTGGGGACCTTTTAAGTGATACAGACACTCCTTGTCAGGGGAGGTTATCAACTGGCTTTGGAGTGTCCCCCATGGGCTTCCGTACTGAGGGCATGGTCTGCAGATGCTAATGTTATTTTGGGAACTGGTGCATACATTATGAAGTGGGACACATCTGAAAGATGCAGGTCTCTTGGAAGTGTGACTTGGGAGCTTGCTCGAGGTTCTAGTCTCCGTCTGACTCTCTGATTCCTCCACCACACATGTCCTCTATCATGCCATCAGACAGAGCCACCATGGCCACTGTAGCCTCTCCTAAATCATTGGCGAGATAAATCCTTTCTCTTTTGAGATGATTCCTGGAAGGCATTTGCCTACAGCTGCGTGGAGGTACCAGAGAGTGCTATGAGTCACTGGCAAATGTATGTAAGGTATTCATCATGAGAGCCTCTTCCACAGAGCTCGATTAGAGTGTTCAAGGCCAGTCGATGCCTATTTTAATTAAGGTATTTGCTTTTCTGTGGGGTTAAAGCCAACGGCACCCCAAAGCTTCTGTTTCTCTTTTCAGGTAGATGACTCAAACTCTAGCTTGCCCTTTTCTCAGAAAAACAGAGATATGATTCCTTATATTTGTTTAATAATCATTGAGAGATTGTTCCTATTCTGAACTGCACACACATCTAGAAAAATAACAGCATGGAACGCATCTCGGTTTAGAATATGATAATTGATCAAATACAACCATACCACTGTGAAGGCTTTGGGGTCCTGGGGATGGCTTAGTCAGTAAAGTGTTTGCCTTGTATGTGTGCAGACTTGAGTTTGGGCTCCAGAACCCAGGTAAAAATGTTGGCTGCGGTAGCAGGCATCTCAGCATTGGAGATAAAGAGACAGGCAGATGTCTGGAGCCCACTGCTCGGCCAGCCTAGGCTACTTGGTGAGGTTGGGGTCAGTGAGAGACCCTGTGTCAAAAGAAATGGCAGATAGTACTTAATGAACAGAGCTGATGTTTTTCTCTGGCCTCTACATGCATATGTACACACACACACACACACACACACACACACACACACACAGACATACACAGACACACACAGAAACAACACACAGACACATATAGACATAGACTGATACAGACTGACATACACAGACACACAGAGACACATTGATTCACAAACATACACACAGACACACACAAACAGGCACATAGATACATACAGACACACATAGACATGCATGTATACACATACACAGACACACACATAGACACACACATATGTATGCATATGTGCACAGACACATAATATGATGTATAGCCTGTATTTTCAGTGTGGCCGGTGGCCCTGTGGCTTTATAAACTCTATTATCTTTGTAAATTGTGCAGAGCAGTTCTTTTCTGGAGCAATTTCCTTTTAATTACTGGGTCCATACTGCATTCTGGGCGGAGAGTGCATATGTCAGCCCCAAATCATAATTTGTAATTATGGGCAGGGCGGGATTGGGAAGTGCTTGGCTGGCAGCCAAGGGAGAGGGCGTTAACGGGAAACTTGAGAGTCAGGAGGCAGGTGAGTGCTGAGTAAGGGTTCACTTCTTCATGACTGTCTCACGTTGGAGACACACCAATGTGCGGTTTGTGACAAGCAGTTTGTGCAAAAAGACTTGACCTCTGTCCTTCAGACCCAGAACGTCCAGAGGTTTCTTAGTAAGGATTGGAATGACTTCTCAAAATTGGCTTTAGTCTTTGTGATTCGTTTTGAGACACTGGAGAAATGGAAGCGACTAATTAGAGAGATAAAACCCAATGAAAAAGGCAAATAAGTTCATATTTTCCAGAAAATATTTATTCATATAAGACATATATACATTTATATATTTATATAAAAATATATCTCATATATTTATCATATATATCCCATATATCTATTTATGAGATATATTTATATATAGATGTGTAATATATATTTATGTATAAATATGTAAGGTATATTTGTATGTAAATATGTCAGATATCTTTATATATAAAGATAACTGATATATTTATATAGGATGTATATTCTATACATCTACCTGTTGCATAGCAGTTCTGATAAGAAGTTGTAGATAGCCCTAACCTCAGTTGTTTTAAGTTTTAAAATTTAAATTATGCATCACCTCCGTGGGAATGGGCACCTTATGCATGCAGTACCCACAGACACCAGAAGAGGGCATCGGATCCTCTGGAGGTGGAGTTACACATGTAAGCTACCCAGGCTGGGAACTGAACTCAGGTTCTCTGCAAGAGCAGCACCCACTCTTAACCACTGAGCCATCTCTCCACACCCTGCCTTCACGTTTTAAGATCTACTCTTCCCTACTGAAACAAATAAATGAAACAGCCTATGTTACTATCTTACTGCTAGAACAAACTCATTACAGAGCCTACTATTTTTCTCTCAAGACTAAGCTACCATACTTCTGCATCCAGATACAGTTCCTGTGTTTACTGAGATCAGTCACCTGTATGTCCTGGCTCCTGCAGATTTTCAGGGATGATCCTCCAGGGACCACTTATTAATGAAATCTTGACAAAGTTTCTGTAATAGCTGGTTCAGCAGCACCATTAGGAAATTATCTTGGAGTGTTTCCCATGACAGATAAGAAGAAGCCCAGAGCTGAGTGGGAGAGGGGGAGGGAGGGAGAGAGTGAGATAGAGATAGATAGATAGATAGATAGATAGAGAGAGATATCACGTTCCTGTAGAAATAGATAATAAATAGATTCTGAGAGTCTGTGGTCAGCCAGATCTGTTGTTTACTGTGTTAGTTGTTTCTTTCATTGTGGTGGCCAACTGACTTGCCAAAGAGGCAACTTAAGGGAGCAAGGCTTTATTTTGACCCGTAATATGAAGGAATGTAGTTCCTCGTGGAGGGGAAGGCAGCCAGGCAGGCAGGTGACTTGTGGGTGTGACTGTGCAGCTGAGACATCTCCTGGATGTACACCTGGGTAGGTGAGAACAGGTAGGATGAATGGGAAAGAGCCGGCAGACAGGAAGTGGGGAGGGTTATCAGGTCCCAAGCTCTGTCCTTAGTGATTCACTTCCTCTCATGAGGCCCCACCTCCTAGTGGTTCCACATGAATCACATGGGAAAACAGGCTCAGCGATAGACAATGCCCATGGAGAATTGTCTTGATTGATAACTTATGTGGGAAGACCAAGCCTACCATGGGCAGCACCATTCCTTAGGCAGGAGTCCTGACCTGTGTAAGAAGTCTAGCTGAGCACAAGCAAGCAAGCGAGCATGCATGTATTTATTTCATTCTACTCTTGACTGTTGGCGTGGTGCTGCCCCAAGGAACTTCTACTATGATTGGCCCCTCATTGATGGACAGTGATTCCAGCAGCAGTTGAATCTTTAAGCTGAAATAAACCCCTTCTCCTCTAAGTTACTTTTGGAACGACAGGGTGTTTTGCAACAGCAGTGGAATTGAAACTAGAACAGCCGCCAAGTGTTTCAGATCAGCATACAACATGGTGCTTGTGACCACAAAGATGTCGTACCTTCTGTTGTTTGCAGAGGTCTCTCACACAGTCCAGCATCGCCAGCCAAGAACCAAGTCTAAACTCAGAAGGGGAGAGGTGGCCATGTTAAAAGCCACCAGAACATTTTTCCTTTGTAGGCATTATTGTCAACATTGCATTTCAATTTTGGTTTTCCTCCCCTTGGTCCATTGACATATATTTTCCTTCTTAGATATTAAGATAAGACAAGTATGGGAGGTAACTGGTTTTCTCCGATCTTCACGCCCTAAGGGGTGAACTCGAACTTGTTTGGAGAGAGCACAAGAAACCAGCCACTCAGAGATGTCTCCAGCTATTTCTAGAGTCTCAGATCTGCTCTCTTTGCTCTGTTTGCATAGCAGGTAGGGGTGCCATGTGACTACCCAGCACAGTAGTCACGTGGCTTAAAACCACTTCTATCCTGCTAATTAGATGTCCCCTGTCTTTGGTGGATGGTGGGAACGCCCATTGCTACAGATGCTGCAGCCCACATTGCTTCTGGTCCATTAAGGATGGATTCAGTCTCTCCCTGATGAACCCTGGACAATAGAAAGGAGGGGTCAGGGGCTACATTGGGACTCCAAGCATGCATCTCACCACTGGAGCCTAAAACAGCTGTTTGTGCATTTGGGGTGGGGTGGGGGGAGGGGGGAGGAATTTCCTCCAGACAGCATTACTGTTTTAATAACTGACAAACTCACCTGTTTGCCTCTGATTCCATCTGCTGTTGTCTCTCCTTTCCTTCCTATCTGACTTTCTCTGCGGCTTCATCTATTAAAAAGAAAGGTCTGAGGGCAAAAGTTTGAGAAAGAGTCGAAATGAAAAATCCCAAATAACATTAACATCCCCGTGCACTTCATTAGGACGATATCAGAGGGGAGGGCGCACAAAAGGTAAAATTAACAAATTCTCAGCTGAAGTTCATGGCTTTGAGGAAAAAGTTTCCTCTGAGGAACTGTGGGGCCAAGGGTTGATTAAACCGGGATTTTGCCATTTCCCAGCCCCGAGTGCATGAAATACGAAGTCATCTCATCTAATTAGGCAACTCTAGCGGGGCTTTGAACCTCCCACCTGTGGTGGGTTTTTCCCCGTTTTTTTCTCTTTTTAATCTTATAAATAGATTTCTATAAGTAGCAGAGTCTCTTTTTCCTTTGTATTGAAGCTTGATACTTCTCAAGTAGAGCAAGTTTGATCCTGTCCTTGAAAACTGTGGTGACGTTATTATTGAGACTTGAAAATGTGTACCTAAGAGATGGGTCAGGAGTTAAGAGCACTGGTGGCCCTTTCAGAAGCTCCAGATTCGATTCCCAGTACCTACATACCTCCTCACAATTCTCTGTGACTCTGCTTTCAGGCTGTCCAACGCCCTCTGCTGGCCTTCAAGGGTACTGCTCACATGTGGTATGCAGACGTACATCCAGGCAAAACACCCATACACATACAATGAAAACAAAATTAAAACATGTATATAAGCATATGTGTTATGCATATACCATAGTCAAAAAGGTGATCCATGTACCATGACCAGTATAATGCAGCAAATATATACATGTGTAATATGTATATATGTATGTATATTTGGCTTATCTGATAGTTTCATTGAAATACCATGTGTATTATCGTGTGTTGTCTGTTTTTCAGTAGTTCTTTTTAAAACATTTTTTATACGCATCTAAAATGTACTTTGACCTTTGTTTCCCATTACTCTCTCGTCCCCCTCCCCTTTGGATAATCTCCTTTGTATTTATTTGTTTGATGATCCACTGAGTTTTATTAGGATTGCTTTTAGGAGCTGGGGTCGAAGGATTTTTTTTTTTTCAGAAGCACCACCATTCTTACACCTTCCTCTCTCCCGGCTTCCTAACAAGTGAGCACACTCAGGTCATAGCTGGTATTGGCTTGTCTGGGTCTTTAGTGACAGGCTCTCAGTTTGCAGTCCATGCTGGCTGGAACTTGTCATGTAGCCCAGGCTAGCCTCCAATGCCAAGGGCTCCTCCTGCCCCTAATCTTACCCCTAACAAATCCCTGTTCTCCTTTTGTCCTGGTGACTGACTGTGGTCTGGGTCAATGCCTTTTCAAGACTAGCTGTGACATCTCCTTATAACCACATTTTAATTAATTAATTAACTAATTAATCTTTGTGTCTGTGTACCATAGTACATGTGTCTGGTCTCTTCTGCCTAATATGGATCCTCTCCCCCCCCACAACCCTCGGGTCCTTCAGACACCTAGGAGTGGGGAGTAACCCACTCCAGGCCAATGAATGATTTAAGGATGGTGGTATTGACCTCCTGACTTAGGGAGAGCTCACTCCCCCACCCCCAGCTTTTAATCCTGATTTATGGCCCTGGTTGAAGACCAGAAAGCCAGTGTAGCAATTTCTGTAATGGGGACAGTAAATGTTCTTGAAAGGCTTGTTGAATGATCAGATTTTACTGGCAAGTAAAACCATCCGAGGTTAATATCTTTGTTTGGTGGGACAGCTGTTAGATTCTAAGGCTGGGCAATTGGTCTATTTTTTTTCTTTAAATATGAAGCAGGAGGGGTGGGTGTGATGTTTTGTATTGCATTTTGCATGTAATTGTCCATGACAGATGTATTAAATTAGCCTTGCCGGGCCCCTTTGGAGCTCTGCCTCCCGACTGTAAATCTGACTTGACTTTTTTCATTTGGAGGTGGCACGGGGAGGGTTTCATGTATATTTCATGGACTGTGAAGAGGCAGGGAATCTAAGAATGGCCATCCTGTCCTACAGCCCATTCATGTGGAGAGAGACTCAGGTTGTGTGCCTGTGAAATAATTGTCTGCGCTTACAGTCCAGGATAAAAATATTAGTAACAAATCAAAAACAAAATGCCACGAGCTTTACATGGTGTGTGTGTGGGGGGGGGAGGGGGATACGGCATTCTGTGTGAGGTCCGGGCAAGAGTGGGAATTTATCTGCCCAACCCCCTGGTCAATCCTGAATGTTTCTATTTGAGGAGAATCAAATAAAGGTGTTCTCTGCCCCCCTCTTCTCTTCCTTTCTCCCTCTTCCTCTTCTCCTTCTTTCTCCTCTTTTTGTTAAAATGAGAAAGGGGGAAAAAAAACCATGACTTTACTGCAAAACCCTATTAAAGGCATTAGTATACTTGTAAATTTATATATTTGTAACCTTAATGACTTAACACCATGGTCCTCAGCTTTCCTAAGGCTGTGATCCTTTAGTGCAGTTCCTTATGTTGTGGCGACCCCAACCATGAGATTACGTCATTGTTATTTGATAACTGTGATTTTGCTATTGTAATGAATCACAAAGTGAATATCTGATAGGTAGAATATCTGATATTCGATCCCCAAAGGGGTTGCGACCGACAGATTGGGAACAGCTGAACAAGCCCATTTGAATGTAGGAGATCTGTTACGCCATCCAGAGCTGTCTCTTCCTCCCCAGTAACACCCCAGACCGGAAGTTTACTTGAGTATTCAAACAAACAAACAAACAAACAAACAAGCAAACAACCCCACCCCAAACACTTGAGAATAAGTTCTTTTAGGAAGGCAACAGGTATGAATATTTTGGGGAAACATTTTCCTAAGGACTTGGGTTGGGGGTACTGTGTGCTTAGCCTGATCCTGGCCCTGGTCCTTAGCCATAAGAGTTCAATGGAATGGCAAGTGTATGCAGTGAATATAGCCAGTGGTACCTAGAAAGTCAGTGTGGGATTTAGACAACACTATTTCCTGTCCAGTGTGCCCTCTTTAAGAGTGATGTGACCACTGCTAACTATCCTTTACTCTGGTTCCAGTAGATCTGATGCCCTTTCCTGGCCTCCAAGGCACTGCACAGTTATGGGGACAAGCCAACAACCCATACACATAAGGTTAACTCTTTAGGGGGAGGGGGAGAGAGAGAGAATGAGTGAGTGAGTGAGTGAATAATGGAAAGACATATACACAGATGAAGTTGTCAAGAATAAAACATAAGGAGTTGGCAGACATCTATTGGAGCTGCTGAAGGACATTTAAAAATCATCAGGGCCACATTTAGGATTCTGGGGTAAGGGGGACATCGGGCCACATTTCTTCCTCTTGTAAGTTATGGACAGACTGTCAGAAAGCAAAGTCATGTCTTCCTTCTGCATTGTCTTTCTTGATTTGCAAAAAAATGGTAATCAATTAGAAGTACAGATCCATTAATAGTTATCTTGAGTGGCCTGTTAATAGCTATAGCTTCAAAGTATCTTTGAGCACGCTGCCAAAATCTTCCTTCGTAGAGATAGAAGAGTAGTAACATTGCTTTAGTTAATCTGCAAATATCAGCCATATCTAGGGAGCGGTTTACCAGTTTACCACATCATTTATCTTTTTTTTTCTTGTGGGGTTAGGGAGCCCTTTTCTGATTTTAATGGTTTATAGGACATGTTTATTGTATGTAGATAGAAGGAAAGCAGAGACTGTATATTGTTATACAAACACCACTTTTACTGGATAAAAAGACAGTTTATACGTTTTTACATTTGTGAAGTGTGGAGTGTTCTTATGTTATTTCATACTGTTTGAAGATTATTCAGGCACACACACATGCATGCGTGTACACACACATACACACACACACACACACACACACACATGCATACTCATGTGTGCACACACCATCATTATCATCTCCGTTCTCAGATACAAGCAATTCATTCATTTAGAAGGATTCCTTAGTTAAAAGCCAACAATTCTTTGGACAATAGGAAACAGTATGAAGATACCCATACCCTGTGGGTAGAACTCTCCCATGTCTCTTGAGGACTTCAAGCTCGGGGAGGCACAGACCTACAAATACCTGCAGAGATGGAGGTGGGGTGTCTAGGACAGAGACTTCAGCCAACTGTGAAGAGGCAGTTAGGAAGAGAGGACTGCTTTAAGGACTTCATAAAAAATAAATCTCTCTTCTTTATAGCCAAGCTCTGCTGCAGTGGTATTAAATGTGGGCCGTGTGTTCACTCTGTATTAGATGTGATGGATAGGAAATTGTCCTACAGTTGACTTGATATTCAATTGCTGCCCTGGGAGAGTTGTCTAAGTTGTGAGTGCCGTAATGTCTCAGCCTAAATGCTGCAGGTTTTTCTTCTTGTGACTACTACGTATTTAGGGTAGGATGGCAGAGTCCTGAGCTCTGAGAGATGGTTGATAGGAACTTGGGTATATTGGAATTCTGCCCTCTAGCTTTAGACGGTTCTGCTAGCCATGGGGCTGTTGGTAACCGGGGGCTTGGTGATGTTCACACTTGGTCACAGCTGACCGTCAACACTCATCCCCTGACACCAGAGGTGTTGAGGAAGTGTGGGAGATCACAGGAGCCTCTGGTACATGGCCAGGGTCCTGTTGGGTTATAGTGTGAGAGACTTTTTCTGGGGGAGATACCACACACACACACACACACTCACGCCAGAAAGGAGACTGATGGCAGACTAACATGATGACCGTAGGAAGGTCCAACCTGTCAAACCAGTGATTTATTGGGGTGACTTGTAGGAACATGGGTGAGGAGTCTCTCACAGGGGTCTGGATGGGACATTACTTTAAGGAACATGGGTGAAAGGTTTCTCACAAGGGCCTGGGTGAGGAGTTACCTACAGGACTATGGGTGAGAGGTTTCTCAGAGGAACATGGATGTCTTAAAAGCAGCTCTATTGTTAAAAAAAAAAAAAGTCCACCTTCACAGGGGTGAAGACTCCAAAAAAGCCGTAAAGCAGAAGCTCTCTAGGCACAGCTTACAGGCAGCTCCACAGTTGAGAGAGGCCCTCCCCAAGCAGTTGTCGGTTGTGATTGTGTTCGTAACAGTGGAGAGGGACCTTGGAGAATTTTGTAAGTTTCCACTTCCTCAGACATGGGAAGTCTACCCATCTAGTCTCAGGAGCCTCTTTTCTGGGAGGAGGGGTGCTTTACATCAGAGGAAGCTGGCATACAACACACATTAAGACAGACATGTCTACATGTTGGGGACTTAGCATTTTCCCAGACAACGCGCGTCCCTTTCATGCTGTAGTATTTTGGAGTGGGGATTATAAACCTCCAAATTGAGTCTATCTACCAATTTGAAGACAGGCCGTGTTTAACTCAGCCAAAGCTCAATTTTGCTTTATTTTCTTCTTGTCCCTGGACTTCTGGGACTGCTTCTCCTTACCCACGAGTGCTTCACGGAGACACATAGCATTGCCCCTCCAACAGGCGCGCATCTTGTGACACAGGAGTCCTCACAGTGTGGGTGTGTGCTCACTGAACATCGCCCATGTGGAGATTCAACTGCGTCCACCAGCAGCATGCATTTTACAAGACCTTGGCACACCGCCTCTGTCCATCAAACTTCAGTTCCCCCAATGCCAAGCTTGCCAGCCGGAGTGGATGCCAGTAGAATACCTAAGCTCTGTAGGTTCCCTACCTCTCCCTGGGCTCAGATGCCCAAGGGTCACATGGTCCCTGTGCGCAGGGTTTGCAGCATAGACCATGTGGCTCCACTCACCATGGTTAGATGCAGGCTGTTTTTAAGCACTGTGCTGGCCTCAGCCCCTCTCTGGACTCAGCTCCATCTGTAGCTCTGAAGTGATATTTTTAGGTGTGTAGGCATTTGGGGACAGCAGCCGACATCCCCAGACCTGGTTATCTTATTTGGTTGAGAAGCAGTTCATAGGGGGTGAGAAGGAAGATCCAGGGGACGTGTCCTCAGGGAAGGGGTGAGAAAGGGACAGGGTTGGTTGGCTATGGCGGTGTGATGAGCTCAGAGTCTAGGTTACACGCAGCTCCCTTATGGCTGAGGGAATGGCCCAGTGGGAAAAGCACTTGCAAGCGTCAGTTTCTGCATTTCATCCTCAGCACTGTGTAGAAGTACTGAGTGTGGTGGGTCTCACTTGTAATCCCAACCCAGGGGAGGCAGAAGTAGGAGGAGCTCTTGAGCCTCTGGGCTGCCTTAGATGCCTTGGTCAGTTCCAGGTCAGCGAGAATCTTTGTCTCAGAAGGGGTAGACAGTTCCCAAAGAACGGCATGTGACGTTGTCTTATAACCTCCATACACGTGCATATATGCAAGTAGATGTGCGTGTTCACACACATACACTTGAACATATACGACTATGCCCACCCCCCACCAAACCTCAGTTTAGTTATAAACACACAAAGAACATGCAGGCCACTCATCTGGAGCAGTATCTGAAGGGTCTAGTTGGAGTGGTTCAACTGGACTGTCCAATGAGCCCCTGAAGCTGAGATGTCCTGCTATTGAGTGGAAGAAGGGTTTTGAATTTTCCAGAGCCATTTGCCATCTGCAAAGGATGTCACATGAAGACTCTCCTGTGCCAGGAGCAGGTGCTCATAATGACCAGCCAGGGTGGATGGTGGAACAAGGCCCTAGAAGGCGCTAGGTAGCGTTGTCCGCCTTTCTGAGATGCAAGTTTGGCTGATGTGGCTTAGACCAAATAGCGACAGATTCTGACAGGTGTGCAAGGCATTGTGGACATGTCTTTGTAGGACTCTATAGAACTCATACATATTCCAACGCAGTGAAGGACCGTGAGTCTAGGAGCAGCAGGCAGTTAGGTCCCAGCCATAGATCATGGCAGCCGTTCAACATGTAGAATCCAACTTGCACCTACAGGGGCTGAGGTGGAGATTACAGAAGTGGATGGTACCTTAATGCAATTTCCTAGGGCAAAACAAAGTCAGAGAAGGCTTTCCACATTCTTTCATCCTGTTTCCTGGCGAAGCTGGAGATGCATCCAGAGATTCGGTCCTGCTTTGCACATGCTCTGACAGTGAATGGCATTTTGGGCAAATGCCAGGTAGTAAGGGATTCTCGTTCTGAGAATCTGGCTCCCTAGGACTTAGTACATAGATGAGCATACCTTTGCTGTGGAGGGATTGACCTACAGCCACGTCCAGCCTTTGGTTACCACGAGGTCATCATCTATAAAGGTCACAACAACAAATATGGGGGGAAAAGTCTTTATAAAGTATAAGATTAGGATTTTGTGTTGGGCACGTTTATTGCTGTCCTTGGCCGTGTCCTGCTGTGTGTGGCCCGTGGGCTGCAGGTTGGGAGAATGAAGAATGTGTTTATTGGTCACAGGCTGTTACAGCTTCTCCCTTCTCTTCCTTCCTCTCTTCATCCCCCTCCCTCTTTCCTCTGACAACCCCATATAAGCTCCTCCCCTATGGAAACCATAAACCATATGGAGACTTTTCTGGGTGTCTGAGGTTGGTGGTTTCCCTGGTTTCTGGAAGCTCTGTGCACTGGTTTGAGGTCTCTGGGCTCAGACAGCAAGGCTGCATGTCCCGAAATGGAAAGCAGGCAGCTAATACTGTTTTAAACAATATACCTTTTGTATCTCTTGGGAGGGTAGAATGACACGTTAAGGAGACTACTGGAGTGCTGTGTTCTAGAAAGATCCATATGCACCATCTCACGTGGGAGTCTGCTGGGTCCAGCAGCCAGCCTCCCCAGCCCACTTGCCCCTGCTCTGAGATGCACTTTCAGTATGAGGCGCCCTTGTCTCACACCTTGGATTGCATGACTTGTGGGAAGAACAGTGTCCACCCAGATGAATTGCATGGGGCCCAGAACCTGCCTCATTTCTCACCCTGTGGTGTGGAACAGGATCAACAGCTTTGTCCAGCTCTGCCAGGTGATGTTGGGTGGGGCAAGGACTGTCTCTCATTCCAGAGGCAGTGTGTTACCTAGGGCTGACCAGGGAGGGCTTGCCTGTCCATGGATGGTGGCTAAAGGAACTAACCAGGCTGGCAGACTCTGTTTCAACTGTGTGGGGGGAATGCAAGAGGTAAGGAGCCCACTGGCAGAGATACTCAAGGGCTGAGCCAATGGGGGAGAGAGAAAGACTAGGGCGGGAGAAGGAGGGAAGGAGAGGGAGGAAGACTGAGGGGAGAACATTTGGATTCTTTGTTTTATCAATTTGAATATATGTAGAAGTAAAATTTTTGATCTATCATCTATGTGTTGATCAGTTATCTGTTATCTATCTTCTGTCTGCATATCTATCTGCCTATCACTTATGTTTTGTTTTGTTTTGTTTGAGACAGGGTTTCTCTGTGTAGTCCTGGCTGTCCTAGAACTCGCTCTGTAGGCCAGGTTGGAACAGAACTCAGAGATCTGCCTGCCTCTGCCTCCAAGTGCTAGGATTCAAGGCACTGCCTGGCTCTATCTATCATTTATTAACCTGTCATTTGCTTTCTATTTACTACCTCTCTCTCAATGATCTGTCATCTATTTGCTATCCATTTGTCACATACCAACCCACTTATCATCCTAATCAACAATCCATCTATCTGTTATCTTTGTGAATCATTTGTCTAGCCATCTATCGATCATCTGGTTATCACCTATTGACTGTTTATTATATTTATGTTACATAAATATAAAAGCATCCACTCTGTTCAGCTACTGAGAGGATTGAAGGATTGTAAACACACACCACATATGAAATATAAATAAAAAGCAAATATATAATTGAGGAAACACAATCAGAAAATGGGTTCACTAAAGGGCTATATTTTGCAGCATGTTCAAAGAGTACAGGTAAGTCCAATGAAGAGCATGTGTGGGAACTACATACTGAAAGGGCGTGTTACAGACATGTGTATTTCTTTGCCTTTCCCGCAATAGATGGAGCAGATCTCTTTTACATCCCTGCTTCATCCTTGGAGAGTGGATGCTGGCATGTGACATGACTTGTCTGAGATCAGCCTGGTGTCTGATCCCTGGACCTGAGGTCCTGCTGTCTAGCAAGGCTATCACAGGTTCCTCCTAAGAACTTGTTAGTGAAATACACCCAGTTGGAGGCAATTTGATCTCTGCTTTTGAGCCTCTTGGTTGGCGTGCGAACCTGGTGGGCTGAGGAGGCTTCGTCTGGCACTGGTCAGGTTCTCCTTAACCATGCAAGTCCAGAATTTTTCAGGAACGGCTTGGTTCTCTGCTCTCTCACCTTTGCCCCTGTAGACAGATGGTTGAATGCTCCCCTGCTAAATCCAGGCAACTGATGCCTCCATGGGTCTCCCACACATCAGAGAATGATTGCAGTGATGGGTGAGGGAGAGGCCACATGGATGTTAGTAGAGTTTGGGTCTGTCTGCGTGGATAGATTGGAATTGTTTGTATTATTTATGAAGACAATAATTACATAATTTCTAAATTCACAGGCATAGTTTGGCTTAATGATTTTTAAATGTACGTAATAGGACATTAGGTGGCTTTTATTAATTCTATTTATGTTCAGAGAAGTGAGATGAAGGAGCCTGAATCTTAAATATGACCAAAGAGCAAATTAATTGAGTCTCCTGCCTTGAGAGCAACGGCTATCTGAGTCCTGCCACAGAGGGCAAGGTCACTGCCCAGAACCTGGCCTAGGGTTTCTGCTTCTCAGGCTCCCTTAGGGACCCCATATGGCTGCTTGGGCACATTTGCATATAATTTGCATATGATAATTTTTGCTGGAGTAAGAGAATTCATTTATTAATGCTCCTGCCCCAAACTTGGGTGAGCATGAGCTTCCATTTATGGAGTCTGTCTTCAGGGCACACTTCGTTTCACTTAGAATAAATTATCATACATTTATCATTAGTTGGTGAGTTATTAACAGTAATATAAACAAATATGTGGCGCGTCACTTCGGGAAGATTACTTTTTTAATCACTTAGCCAATGCAGAAAGCGGCTTATTCATATTTTATTTCCGAATGGATCTGCTTTCTGGTTCGCGCTCACATTAAAAGCATCGTCCCTTGAACTTTACATCTGTTAGCACGGAAGGCGCTTAATTGAGGTGAGGTGAGGTACATGCACACGGAGGGGGAGGGGTGGGGCAGGGGGTGGAGGGGATGTCAAAAAATTCACTTTTATAAGGACAAGCAAGAACTTACACGGATGCCTCTTTACACTGGAGGCTCTCTAATCTGTTAAGGACGTCTCTGTCCGTGGTGGGGAGAGCTTGAAGATTTAATTTAGTGAAATGTCACAGCAGGAAACAGAATGAGCCGGGCTTCCTCAGCAGTACCTGCTCAGAACACAGGTTCTAACAACTGATAATTAGGCAGGACTCAGACTAATAAACCATCATGCCAAACCAGCATTACAAGATGTTGTACAAAGTCTGATCTTTGCTTACAGGGGAGCCATGCATAAGAGGGATGAGCCAGAAGCCGTGTGGACTTGTCTTTCCTCTCAGAGAACTCTCTAGAACCTTGGAGATCATGGCCCACCGTATAGAGTCCTAGCTCTGCACTTGGCTGTTGGGTTCTTGGCTTGCTTGCTCACGCCTCAGTTTCTTCATCTTTAGAATAGGGGGGTGGAGTGGAGAGGGGGCAAGCAACACTTGTCTCAGAGGTTGCAGGTAGAGTTTCAGGGACCAAGCGTGCAGAGAAGCCCCCAGAGAAATGCTCAGTTATAATTGCTCTGTTTAGTGTTTTGAGTTTTCAAGTGCTGTGTTTCCTTCTGGACACCAGCCACTGATAATCCAATACATTTCTGCATCCTTTATTTTTATGGTGGCAGAGCACAGGACAGAAGCAACTTAAGGGAGGGAGAAATGTGTTGACTCACGGTTTCAGAGGGATCTTGGTCCACCATGGTAGGGTTCATGGCAGCTGGATTGTTGGGTTGCGGCCTGTTGCCATCATGGCTGGGAGGCAGCAGAGACTGAGCAGGAAGAAGAGACAGATCAAATCTTCAAAGCTGCCCTAGTGACCTAGTTCTGTCCCTCAGGCTTCCATAGCCTCTGCAAACAGCATCACCTGCTGGCGACCAAGAGCTCAAACATAGGCGCCTGTGAGGACATTTCACATCCAAACCACAGCAGCCCTTACTTTAATACATTGTGCAGTTTTCCATACTCTCTCTCTCTCTTTTTTTAAACAATAAAGTTATTAGCACTGTCTCTCAGCTCAGGATGGGATTGTCACTTGGTGCTTTGAGTAAGACATCTCCAAGCTGTTCCTAACTCCCTTGTTTAACAGCCAGATTGTGTGAGGGCTCCCCCATCCCCCTGCAATACTGCAATATCAATGCCACTGGCTCTCTATAAGCTCATTCTTGAACACTTTCATTCCTGCTAGTGCATGGCTGGTCACTTATTTCCAGGTCATGTTTTTCTGAAGTCTGCTCTGTTTATCTCTGCTGGCAAAGCAAGTTAATTTTTTTTTGTATTTGTATTTGTATTTGTATTTGTCCTTTATGTCAGTAACTTTTCTGGTGCCATAATAAAATGCTGACCAAAAGCAACTTGAGGAGGGAACAGTTTATTTTGGCTTATAATACCAGAGGGACCAAAGTCCATCACAGTTTGGAATGGCTGGCAGCAGGAGCAGGAAGTAGGCTGGTCACATTTCATTTACTCATAGGAAGCTAAGAGGGAGAACAGGCGAGTGGGATAAGGCTATAAACCCTTAAAGCCCTGCCTTGACAGTCTTCCTCTGGCAAACGGCCCAAACAGCGCCACCTACTGGGACCACGTGTTCAAACACCTGAGCCTGTGGAGGACATTTCTCATTTAAACTGCATATCATTGCTGGGAGCCAGCTAGTGCTCAGCTTGGAGTCACCTTGAGTGGCAGGGTATCATTGGAATCACCCAAGTGGCAGGCTGATGCCCCACTGGAGCATCCTGGGTCAGGGGCTGAGTCAGGGTCAGGAAGCCATGTAGAATTAGCTCCTGCCAACCAAACTGGAGTAGCAGGGACAACCCCAAGAAGGGTTCTTTTGAGTTCATCTTGATGAGTAAGATGAGCCTGTTAGGTGTCACTCACCGAGTGGAGGGTGACCACAGATAACGGTTGCATGTTCTTGAAACCCCACCCCCTTGCTTACCAAGCTCCTGCTTTATTACATCTATCTATCTATCTATCTATCTATCTATCTATCTATCTATCTGCATGTGCACTGGGAAGCATGCTGCAGTCTACTTATGAAGGTCAGGGGACATCTTTCAGGAGTCAGTTCTCTTCTTCCATCTCATGGGTCTTGGAGAATGAAATCAGGTCATCAGATTTGGCAGCGGGCACCTTTACTCACCGAGTCATCTTTCTGTTTACCTGAGTGTAAGCCCACAGAAGCTTCAGTGCTACTTGGTGCCCAAGGTATCTACCTGTTCTTTTGCACCCACCCTTTCTCTTATCAGGAATTGTGCTTGTCTGGGCAGTCACCATCCAACTTCAGAAAGGATGGCTTGCTTGGCTTTCAGCTCAGAACAGGTAAATGGTGGCTTGCAGCCAGGTGTAGTTATGGCGACAGGGGTTTGGTGCTGGGCAGGAGTCACCATCCTGGGGCAAGTGGATGGGGCCCTGGGATGAGATGCTGTTTTACCTCTTCCCTGTATAAACAGTAACCTTAGGCTTTTAGGATCCACAGGAAGCCTGTGGTGTCACCCCTCCCCTGCTGCCTGCCCATGAGCATGCTGTCTTATCCTCCATCTCTCCCTGGATCTCTCAATAGTTTCCTGCAGGGAAAAGTCTATTCTCACTTAGGCTGTGACCCTAACACTGGGATGGAGCATAGGCCCCTTCATACCAGGATGGTCCAGGAACTCAGGCAGTGGAGGCTCTACCCTGGCCACTGGGCAATCACATGCATACTCTTAAGACTTTTTTTTAACCCCCAAATGGCCTCCAGCACCTTAGCTTATCCACTGTGGATGTACTTGTCGATCAGAGTCTCTCCATGTGATGGTCATGTCTAGGAGGAGGGTATCAGAGTAAGGATTTTGATGGAGCCATCAGCCTTGGGGAGGTGAGTGAGACCCTGGGATGGAGGAGACATTATAGTACACAGTCCATGACCCCAGGTTATCTCATGCTCTGGTTGGAAGATCAAGTTTAGCATGTGGTACTCTTGGGATGTGAAGAGAGGCAGAAGGGATCCTCTTGGGTCTCGTTGAGTGTGGATGTCTCTTGTGGACTGATCCAGAGGACATTGTGGAAGGTGCCTAGGGCCTAAACTTCTCTCCAGCATTACTACGGATGGAAGTCAGGGAATGAGTGGGAGACACCATTGTCAGTGGGGAGAGGGTTGCACTGCCAGGTTAGAGGAGGCTAAGGAAGTGGTTAAGGTAGAAGTAAGAAAGGAGACCATGTTATGTGGCTCCTAAGACATATTAGACAACTCAGGGAGAAGCTGCCATGTGCCCAGAGGAAAATGCCTGCCAGTCGGTGCCAGAGGAACAAATGACCAACCTATAAAATAGTTGGCAAAGACTGAAAACAGCCAACTATCTAGAAACGGTTCCTCAAAGACAGACTCGCTCTCTTCCCTCCCTTGTATTCAGCTGTCAAGGAAATTGTCATAAAATTGGAGGGGGGGTCTGGAGGTAGCTGGACCCCCTGATTCAGGCCCACGGCCAACACATGACTCCTTGACTCTTGGATCTTAGGGTCCTTGGCTGCTTTAGATGGTGCAATGGACTGGAGAGTTTAGACAAAGATATTTGTGCCTCGCTGTTCTTAGGGCTGGACAACCAAAATCAAGATGTCATTAGACTCATTTACAGATGGATGCCCACTGTGCACTCATGTGGCAGAGAGAAGATGTTATTGTGTCTCTTCACCTTCTCAGATTGATGCTAATCCCATCCCGGGCTCTGCCTTCATGATCTCACCTGACATGACCATCCCGACAACAACTCTCTTGGGGTCTGGGACCACGGAGACTCAAGCATTCAGTGTTACCCTGTGGTAGATTAGAACATGATTGAAACAAAACAAAACAAACAAACAAAAAAAAAGAGACAGGGCTGACTCGTCACAGCTGTAACAATGTAACCAACATTTTTAAAACATCAGAAAGTGTCAGGATGCTCCTGTGAGGGCTTAGTCAGAGGTGCTGATGGAGGCTCTTCTGCAGGCGGAAGAGCGTGTTGGCAGGACAAGGTCCAGATCATTCTCCAGAAAACAACCAATTACTGCCTGACTCCATTTCGTAAACTGAAATTAGAGTGTGTGTGGAGGGCAGAGGAGAGCCTCAGCTCCCGCCCTTGAGGCCCCGTTTGCCTTGGTTTTATTTTTTTGAGACAGGGTCTCTCATTGCTGGCGAGCTCTGAGATTCCTCTTCTTGTTTCTACTTCCCCAGAACAGAGATTACAAGTGGGTTCTGTGGATCGAACTCTGGGCTTTCTGCTTACAAAGCGTGGCCCTTACCGATGGGGCCATCTCCCTTAGTGCCTGGATTGAGAGATGCTTTCAGATTGGGTTCTCCCCTGTTTCCCAGGTTTCTTAGCAGGCTTCTCTGTGGCTCCCAGCAGCTGGAGCATCTCTAGTAGGTTGTTGCTACCCTCTGTGTTCCCATTTGTGCATTGTATTGTTGCCCCAGGGACACACGCGTTGAGGAATGAATGAATGAGTGAATGAATGAATGAATGAATGAACGAATCAGTGGACTATGTATCCTTACTCCAGAGCAAGGCCACTACTATCAGTCTTTCCTATTAGCTTAAATCAGCTTCTGGTAGCAATGACACCATTGAGATCTATTCACTGCCTTCTTTAATCACACTTAAGGTATTCTGCCTTATACTTTACAGTAAGTCCTGTTAAATAGGTCTTGGTCCCGTCTCATAGATTAATGCACTGGGTTTTGAAGAGGCTAAAGGTGACATAGTGTCTTAGGGCTTTACTGCTGTGAACAGACGCCATGACCAAGGCAATTCTTATAAGGACAACATTTAAACGGGGCTAGCTTACAGGTTCAGAGGTTCAGTCCATTATCATCAAGGTGGGAGCATGGCAGTGTCCAGTCAGGCATGGTGCAGGAGGAGCTGAGAGTTCTACATCTTGTTCTGAAGGAAACAGGAGGAGACTGACTTCCAGGGAGCTAGGAGGAGGGTCTTAAAGCCCATGCCCACAATGACACACCTACTCCAATAAGGCCATACCTCCTAATACCTCCTAATAGTGCCCTTACCTGAGCCAAACATATACAAACCATCACACATAGCTATTGAGTGATAGTCAGTTTCACCTTTGACCTCCAGTTCTATCCTCTCCAGCAAAGCATCCTCTGTCCCTACCTTAGGGTTCTTATATAAGCATCATGGTTTAAGGGCACAGGAGCAGGAAGAGTTGTTAGAACAGAGCCCACTCTGTTGGTGGGGATGGGCCTTGCAAGATACTTGAGAACCCCAGTTGCAGGAAAGTTTCTATCACTCCTGATAAGGGGCTCACAACACTGCTGTTCTTTGTATGGGTAAAGTTTTGGCAAACATCTGCTTTCTTACAGTGGATCGTGATTTGGGCTTTGGGTTAGGCCGAGGAGACCATGTGACACCTCCTGTGTTAATCCCCAGGTGCAGAGTCTCTCTCTCTCTCTCTCTCTCTCTCTCTCTCTCTCTCTGAAGAGATTGCTGATCCCCATAAGACATTGCATGTAGCCTGAGGCTCTCTGGAGATGACTCCAGAGTGGCTTTTGCTTGGTGTCATCTGGACTCTGCCCTAGTTTGGTTGTCTGCTTTCTGTCCATTCATTGTAGTATATAGTAAGTCTGTGTGGGCTCAAAGGCTTCATCCCATGTGTCTGACTACAGGACCTGGCCCTGGGTGCTCTCTCAGCTCCATTCCCAAGTGGCTTCTCCTCCCTCCAGCATTAATGTTCATCCCCAGGATTGTGGAAGGAATTTATAATCCTAACAAGCCCATATAAAAGACACGTAATCCAGGTATTTTATTTACAAACCATGAGTCTAGTTTGGGCAGGCTTAGCACTAAACTAACTTATTCCCCAGCTATAAAGTCCCTTGTCACTTGCTGTCTCTCCTGGCCGTGCCGCCCAGGTCCATGGTGGCTTCCTCCATCTCTGTCTTCCTCCTCTTCCCTTCTACCTGCAACACCCTCACTGGATCCTCACGTTCTGTTTTTCTCCCTCCAATCCTCAATCACAGGCTCTAGCCTTTTATTGACCGGTTAAGTTGGGGGAGTAAGGTTCACATAGCATCACTTGGTATACGTGAGGATCTGCTTGTCCAGGGCAGCCACATCTTAAGAAGCCAGAATTTAGCACTAGAATACAAGCAGCATCAAATTAACCCTCTACATAGGATCCCCTAGCCTGGCTGCTCCTGCATGACTGCTTCTGCTCTTTGATGTGTCACTTGCTTGTCTGTCCGGTCCTCAAGTTTGTCTTTATCTCTCACTTGCTGTCTGGCTGATATGCCTGTTTCTGCCTCCCCACTGAACCAGACTCTGTGAGTCTGCCCTGTGATGTCCTCAGTACCTAGCATGGTGCCTGAGCCACAGTAAGAGATGAAATAACCTTGCAGTAAAGGAAGGCTGCACTCTGGTTTATTAAGCACTTGTCACAAGATCCGCAGAAGAACAGTGTGGATCAGTGCTGCCCAGGTCTCTGCTGCTCCAAGGTGGCCAGTGACCATCATTACAAGGAGTGGGCTGGAAATGCAAGTTCATATCTTTCTTAGGAGCTAACATCTGCAGTTGGTCATCCTATGCAATAAGGTTTGAAAAGCCCAGCCTCAAATAGCCCAGGTGTATTTTTATACTTTTTTTTTTGTTCCTATTTGTCCTCAGTTAAGACGTCTTCAGTGTTTTATATTTTCTTCATTATTCCTTTGGGGGATGGGGTATACCCATGTGTATGTGGTGGTGGCGGGGGGGGGGGCACGGGGGTGTCAAGAGAAGCGCATACATGTGCTTGCTCATGTCTATGTGGAAACCAGAGGCCAAGGGAAGGTGTCTTCCTCTCTCAATCTCCACTTTCTTTTTCTTTCTCTTTCTCTTTCTCTTTCTCTTCCTCTTCCTCTTCCTCTTCCTCTTCCTCTTCCTCTTCCTCTTCCTCTTCCTCTTTCTCTTTCTCTTTCTCTTTCTCTTTCTCTTTCTCTCTCTCTCTCTCTCTCTCTCTCTTCCTCCTCCTCCTCTTCCTCCTCCTCCTTCTTCTTCTTTTCTTCTCTTTCTTTTTTTTTCTTTTTTAAAAAGATTTATTTATTAATAATATGTAAATACACTGTAGCTATCTTCAGACACACCAGAAGAGGGCATCTGATCTCATTACAGATAGTTGTGAGCTACCATGTGGTTGCTGGGATTTGAACTCAGGACCTCTGGAAGAGCAGTCAGTGCGCTTAACCGCTGAGCCATCTCTCCAACCCATCCACTTTATTTTTCAAGACAGAACTAGGTACTGATTTATTGACTAGTCTGGCTGGCCAACAAGCCCCAGATATCCACTGTTGATAACTTCCCAGCCCATCATCATTTGACCTTTTTGACTGGCCCGGAATCTGTTATGCAGAACAGGCTGACCTCGAACTTGCTGAGATCCACCTGCCTTCCTAGTGCTGGGATTAAAGTGCTGGGTGTATCACCATGCAGACTACATTTGGCATGTTTATGTGGATGCTGAGGCTCTGAACTCAAGCCCTCACACTTGCTCAGCAAGCACTTTGCCCACAGACTCACCTGCTGAAGCCCCAATAGCTTATGTTTCTTTAGACCAGATAGACCAGGCAGACACACATGAAGGCCAGTGTCTTGGTGTGGAATGGTCTTCTGTGATTAACTTTCCAGTCATCTTGCAGTTTGGAAAGGATTTGTGGACCAGAAAGTCCATCAATGAATGCCTTTGATGTATGCCCACTTGAGAGTCAGGTTGGAGCTCTCTTGTAGATTTTTGCCTTCCTAAATCCAAACCTTGAAGCTGCAACAATAGCTCAGTTGATAGGATGCTTACCTTGCACGCACAGATCCCTGGGTTCGATCCTCAGTACCACGTAAGCTAGACGTGTAGGATGCACCTGTAATCCTAGCACTCAGGAGGCAGGAAGATCAGGAGTTCAAGGTCATCCTTAGCTAAGTTGGGAGTTTGAGGCCAGCCTGGGCTACATCAAACCTTGTCTTGAAAACAAAAAAACAAACAAGCAAACAAACAAAAAAACCAAACCAAAACACAAACCAGATCCCATGGAAGAGCAGCCCTTTGAACTACATCAATCACCCTTCTAACAGAAGTGACCTTTTACACGTACATCCCCCATGTGAAATTATCCATGTAATTCACTCCATCTGCTGGGAAACATTGGGGAAAGGCAGGCTCACAGTATGCAGCATTACAATGAGAGCTCAGGGATTCCTATAGGAGGAAATTCTGAGTCTGCACCTTGAGTCCAGTATCTCTCAAATGCTTTTTGATCATGGATTTTTTTTCATTAGAAAATAAATGGTTCATTTCAGATGTATTCTCCCAACAGTATGGGTAGAAGTATGGGATGAAGAACCAGAAGCAGATAGGAGGGAGTTAGAGGAGGAGACTATGGGATGACCAGAGAACTGGGGTCATCTTAGCATCCTTAAGTTTAATGGAATCTGGCTTGGGCCTTCTTCAATTCCTTTTGGGCTGATCAATGAAAATTCAATTTTGCCTCTTCGTCCTGGTTCTACCCGAATAGAAATCACATCTCTGTGCTCAGAACATGAGGCCATTCACCCTAGCATCATTACATTTTACAGCGACGTCCCAAAGTCCTAATTGAAGGTGTTGAGTATAGCAGTCTGAGTAGGTGAATTCTGGATTGAGCAGGGTGCAGCTCCCTTTCTGTTTAAATAAGAAGACAATATTTAAATAACCCTGTGGCTAGTCCTGAGCTTGCACCGCTTCGGAAGACTCACACTGGGCGTGCATCTGGGCGTGCATCACACACTTTCCTTGTGCACTGGCTCTGCACACTGAATGGTCTCATGAACTCCCTGCCTCTATCCCTTAGCTGCACAAGGCTCTTGGGGACCCCTCCAGTGCTTATAGTGTGCTCATGAGGTACAGAAGGAATGGGGAGGGGCGGGGCTTAGAGGAGCTTCACCAAGGACCAAGGGTAACTTTCTGGGGCTGACTCTGTGGGGACCACGGTCTCTGAGAAGAGCACCTGGAAGGGTCCAGCCAGCTGACGGATTTTATCTCAGTTGTGGCTGAGGTCTGAGAGATGAAGGCCTAGCACCTCTGTTGGGGAAGGAGTTCATGTTTGCTTCATAGAGAGTGTAGGAGGCTCAGAGATCTGGGGGTGCATGTGTGGAGCTGGGTCACCTGTGAGCAGACAAATGAGAGGAAGTACAGGTGCTGTGATGAGATGCCCGAGAGCGGATGCTGGTTAGGGTGAGTGGTCACTGTGGCTCTGTGGGCAGCTGGAATCCCTCCTACCTCAGCCTGGTGTCCATGGCATCATCCACCACAGCCTAGTGCTTCCAGTGAGGAGTTTTTCTCCATCATTGAAGATGGCGAGAGACCTGTGGAGACTAGGGGGAGAATGTGTGACTTCATTTCGTGGATGAAAAGGTGATGGTGGCCATGAGGATAATGGTGATGTGATAATGGTGGTGGTGGGGATGGGGATGGTAATAGTGATAGTGATAAAGATGGTGATGGTGATGTTGGTAATGGTGATAATGCTGGTGATAGTGCTGATAATAGCATTAGTACCAGTCATGGCAATGAATTCCTACAATCAGCCTCTACCTAAGCTTTTTTGTTGTGCATACCGGTTCCAGAAAAAATTAAGGTTGGTTAGTGACAACTAGTTGAGTCAGGCTGTAGCTTAGCACATGGGCCAGGCCAGGCTCTCTTTGTCACAGTTATCAGTAACCATAGACTTCCCTTAGCCTTGCCAAGGAGTTGGCAGAATGATGTAGTGAGGAGAAGAACCTTTGGGCTCCTGTTTGCACAAGCAGCTACCCTACACATCACGGAAGAAGCTTGGGCTCATGTATACTTCCACACATGAGAGAATTGAGGGCCTGAGTTGATTTGATCATACTGAAGAGTTTCCCTCGCTCAGATCCCAGTGAACTAAGTGTGCTGCTTTTTGAAGACACATTTTGTCTGTGTATGCGTGCATGTGTGTTTACTGGCACGTGTGTGCAGGCACTGGCGAGTGTGGAGCTCAGAGGACAGCCCTGGGCACTGTGAGATGCCATCCTTCTTGGGTTTGGAGACAGGGTCCTCCCTTGGCCTGGAGCTCACTAATTCAGCTCTGTTGACCAGCCAGTGGGCCCCAGGGATCTTCCTGTCTCCCTTCCCCAGTGCAGGAGATTACAAATGTAAGCCTCTAAATGGGGCCTGCTTGCTTGCTTGCTTGCTTATTTATTTATTTATTTATTTATGTATTTATTTATTATTTGCCAACTTACTTATTTGCTTAATTATTTGTTTGTTTATAAACGTGGGTTATAGGGATCAAACTCTGACTCTTACGCATACAAGGCAAACATTTTGCTGACTCAGCATTCTCTCTAGCTTTCCTTCTTTCCCACTGGGTTCACAACCAGTGGATGAAGAATCCTGGAGACTGAGACTGAGATAAGCCCTGGGAAGAGTTCAACAGCATTTTAGTGAGGAGACCAGGCTTGACTTCCCCAAGGCACTTAAAAATAGAGACTCAGTATGTACGGAACATATCCCAAGACCTGGCACTTAGTGAGTCTTCAATCAATACATATTCAACATGGCTGGGTCATTCATTACAGTGTTTGTTTGTATAAGGTCCTGGGTTCAGTCCTCAGGGTTCATACTTAAAAAGCTGGGCATGGCAGCAGGCTCTACAAGGTGGGGGACAGCTGGATTCCTGGGGCCCACAGGGTAGCTGGCCCAGCCTACTCTTGAGTTTCAAATGCAAGGTGTGGTACTTGAGGAATGGTACCTAGGGTGGTTGTCACTCACACACACATGCACACACACATACAGAAAACATGAAGGTGCTATGGGGATTTTTCTGCAAGGAATTGTAACTGCGGCCCTTGCATATTTATGAGAAGTGAGCCCACCTCACCAATTTCCTCCATTGCCAGCCCTAACCATTCTTTTGCAAGCCGTAAACAATTTTTTTTCATACAATCCATTTCTATTCTCATGAATGTCAGCTTGCGATTAAGCTGACTCCTGGCTAATTAGCCAAGTGCTATTCTTGGATGAAATTGGATGGCTGCAGTAAGAGCTGACTCATTATTTGAAATATGCTCTCTATTTAGGTTCCCGCTTGTGATTATATTACGGAATTTCTGTCTTCGATAGAGCTATGCTGGGATTCTAGAAGAATAACTCACTCACATGTTAGGATGTCACTTGACTTGGTTTTAGCAAACGCTGTGATCAGAAGCCTCAGGCCAGCAAATAAAAAGCACCCACACGACAGAGATGGTGAATTTTCAGGAGGAATTCAAAGCCAGCCTCTGACCCCTGCCTTAGAAACCAGATTTTTCCAGAGACTTGGAAAGACATACCTACAAACAGTTCTCCTGGTTCCTGATTGTGTCTTCTGTCACCGCCATCTTCCTTCTGTAGGCCTCAGAGTAGAATTAGCTTCCCTTTTTATTTTTGCTTTTCTATACCTGTAGGTCTTATTTGATGCTCATTTTCTGTAACTAATATTGAGTCTTTATCTCATCCAGGGAGATGGTAAATCAAGTAGGACTTTTGATCCAGAAATATCCCTGTAGAGTTGGAGCATGGGTCTGGGGTTGGCTTGCTTAAAAAGAGTCAAATGCATCATCCTGAGTGAGGTAACACAATCACAAAAGAACTCAAATAATATGTACTCACTGATAAGTGGATATTAGCCCAGAAACTTAGTATAGTGAGATATAAGGTACAATTTGCAAAACACATGAAACTGAAGAAGAACGAAGACCAAAGTGTGAACACTTTGCCCCTTCTTAGAATTGGAAACAATCACCCATGGAAGGAGTTACAGAGACAAAGTTTGGAGCTGAGACAAAAGGATGGACCATCAAGAGACTGCCATATCCAGGGATCCATCCCATAATTAGCCTCCAAACGATGACACCATTGCATACACTAGCAAGATTTTGCTGAAAGGACCCAGATATAGCTGTCTCTTGTGAGACTAGGCCGAGGCCTAGCAAACACAGAAGTGGATGCTCACAGTCAACTATTGGATGGATCACAGGGCCCCCAATGGAGGAGCTAGAGAAAGTATCCAAGGAGCTAAAGAGATCTGCAACCCTGTAAGTACAACATTATGAACTAACCAGTACCCCGGAGCTCTTGACTCTAGCTGCATATGTATCAAAAGATGGCCTAGCCGGTCATCACTGGAAAGAGAGGCCCACTGGACAGACAAACTTTATATGCCCCAGTACAGGGGAACGCCAGGGCCAAAAAATGGG
Source organism: Mus musculus (assembly GCF_000001635.26). Classification (NCBI taxonomy): domain Eukaryota; kingdom Metazoa; phylum Chordata; class Mammalia; order Rodentia; family Muridae; genus Mus; species Mus musculus. Next base: position 128,368,104 of record NC_000071.6, on the reverse strand, counting down.
AATGGGTTGGTAGGAGAGTGGAGGGGGGGAGGGTGTGGGAGACTTTTGGGATAGCATTGGAAATGTAATTGAGGAAAATATGTAAAAAAAAAAAAAAAAAAGAGTCAAATGACTCAGTTTCCCTATCTGGAATGGAGCTGGTATGTATTCACATTCCAGTATGACCCAGTTGATTACCCATGTTAGATATTTTGATGCATGTCATTCAATACTACAATAGGATACTGGAGTTGGTTTTTTTTTTTTTTTAATTGTGGTCCCGTAAGTACCTGTATTCAAATTCTAAGACAGAGATGGCCTTATAAAAATATATTTTGAAATGTTGAGTTGAGAAGCTTTTGAAACATACGTGGTCTTAGTTATCTGTGGGTGGGTGTTGCTTTAAGTAATCAACAGCACATCCTTCACCTACCTTCTTCACCTGGGCCTTAGTGTCTTTTCTTGTTGCTGTGATAAAATACTCAAACAAATGCAATGGAAGGATGGGTTTATCTTGGCTAACAGTTTGAGGGGTTGTCCATCATGCTGGGGGAGTCAAGGTAGCAGGAACCTGACAGAGATGCCACGTTGTGTCCACAATTAGTAACAGAAAGAAATCAATGCAGAGTGCTGTTCATCTCCTCCACTCACAGACTAGGATCCCAGTAGGGAATGGCACCGCCCACAGTGGGCCAGGCTTCCCACATCAATTAGTGTAATCAAGATAATCCCCCCCCAGACCCATCTCTGAGGTGATTCTAGATTCCCCCAAGTTGAAACCAACCGTCATAACCAGTGTGTGCCATCCACCATCGTGATGGAGGAAGGACAAATCGTGTGCCGCCTGGCTTCCAGCTGCCGACCTAACATCACTCCGAGGATGTCTGGATGTAGATGAGAACTGAGCCTCGCCTGACGCATCCCGAATCAACCCAGCTACTTAATCACAGCTTTTGTCTCCATGTTTCCCAGAGAAAAATAGCTTTAATTTCTAATTGTTAGCAAAGTCCTTGAAGACAATCCGAACAACAGACATCCCAGAAGCAGAAAATAACCGTGTTTGGAATGCCACCAGGCAGAGAAAAAAAGACTCAGGAAACTGGTCAAAACCAATTCAGGGGAAACTTTCTTTCAGTTACTCAGACAGGCAGATAGGTGTACACACACACACACACACACACACACACACACACACACCTACCTTTGAAAAGAGGAACCATTAGAATGTGTTGAACCTGCCTGCCACTAGGGGAATGCAGCTTAGCACCACAGTAAGAGTCTGCCACCCCCCCCCCCCTCACTAAGAAGCCAGTAACAACACATGCTGGTGAGGATGAGAGCAGAAAGAATCCTTATCTATTGCTGTTGGAGGGAGATGCAAATCTGAACAGCCACTATGGAAATCAGCCCATAGTAGGGGCTGGAGAGTTGGCTCAGTGCTTAAGGGCACTGGCTGTTCTTCCAGAGGACCCAGGTTCAGGAATTCTCAGAACTCACATAGTGGCTCAAAACCATCTGGAACTAATTCTAAGGGGCCCAAATGGTCTCTTCTGGCCTCCACAGGCCCCAGGCATGCACAGGGTGTACAGACATACACGCAAGCAAATGTTCCTGCACATAAAATGAAAAATTTAAGAAGTAGGATTTTTAAGAGTTTGCCACGATAAATGTTAAAACCAAAACAAAACAAATGAAAATTGAACCCTGAAATAGACCTACTGTGTGACTCAGGTACAGCACTCCCAGGTGTTTTCTCAAAGGACTGCCAAAAGTCACCACACTGCAGGGACACATGTTTACTGCTACACTTGCTGTTCATAATAGGTGAATTATAGAGCCAACCTAGGTACCCCTCAACAGGGGAATGGGCAAGAAAAACCTGGTCTCTATACTCAGTGAAACTCTGTTTAGCCATAAAGAAGAAGTAAGTTATGGTGTTAGTAGGAGAACATATGCAACTGAAGATGGTTATTATCCAAGCATATTCAGTTGCTCTCAGAAAGATGAACATTTTATATTCTTTCATCGTGGATCCTAGGTTTCATGGAGAGGCATAAAAGCCCATGTGTCTATATGATGTGAAAGTCAGAATGAAACTGTCTAGGGGAGTAGAGAGGCCTCACAGGTTAGGGGAGAAGGAGAAGGAGGAGGAGGAGGAGGAGGAGGAAGAGGAGGAGGAGGAGGAGGAGGATCCAATATGCAATATGTACTTATATGAAAAATGTCCTTATGCCAGGTTGGGGAGATGACTCAGTGGTTAAGAGCAATGGCTGCTCTTGCAGAGGACCCAGGTTCCTTTCCCAGGGCTCAGATGGATGGTTCACAGATGCTTGCAATTCTGGCTCCAGGCCATCTGATTCCCTCTTCTGGCTTCCTTAGGCATCTTCACACATGTGGTCTATGCACACGCATACACACACACACACACACACACACACACACACACATACACACACACACACACACACACACACACACACACACACACACACACACTCACACATGCACCCTTGCAAACACATAAATAAGAAAGAATCTTTGAAAAAAGTCCTTATGTAACGCAGTGTCATGTACAATACATATATACCAGTTTGGAAGAAAATAGTCCCTGGCAGCTATTTTATGTCACTAGCCAGAGTGGGCTGACTTAAAATGTGGGCTCTGTGTCCTTCTGGAAGAGCATTTGGTCCCCTGAGGGTAGGCTTGCTTCTGGAACAGGTGGGAGTCTTATTTAGAGTGTGTGGTGGTTGGGAAGGAGATTTCTCTGCATAGAGGGCAGAACTCCAGGGCCAAGAGTGAACTGTAGGCACTGAATTACCCATGATGCTGTTGTGTCTGGGGCTGTTGCGTATCTGCCCTGTGGAAGCTTCCTGGTTTTGCTCCATGGCTCCTTCAGAGCTCTTCACTTTCTGTGAGTTTCTTTTTCTAATTTGCAACAGGGAGAGCTAAGTTGTTCCCTTCGTGACTGCATATTAACCCTCCGCATGTATGCACTAACCTTTGTTTGGCAGATGGCACCAGGTTAATTACTACACCACAATTAACATCCTTTTGCACATCTGAAATATCTTCACAACAAATCTGCCAGCGCTTCGTGGTGCCTGGAGAAGATTCTAGCCTTGTGGGGCCTCAGACTGCTGGTGGAGAAGGGGGAGGCGGGGTAATGGTGGATGCATTCAGAAAATAGGTTATAAAAAGAATCACTACAAATGGAAGGGAGCCTAAAGATTTGGTGGCAGACAGCCGGTGACAGAGAGGCTCAGGGTGGTCTTGCTTGGAACTGTGGCTGTGAAGATGATGTTTGCATTGCACTGGAGTTGGCATAAGAAGGTGGTATCAGGGGCCACTGGGATCCATCCTCTCTTCATCATAGGCATAGTAGGGGCTTGGGTAAGGGGGACTAATGAGACAGAGTGAGTTGAACTTGGTTAGTAGGGAAGGTGAAGCTGCAGGAACTGCCAGGAGGCTGGGGGGTTTCCACTGTGTACAGTAGGGTGCTTGTGCCAAGCACTTTAGATGGTATCAATCAGAGTGGCAGCATGGAAAGCCAGGGACTGTAAGCTGGGACATGAGATGGGTTTGCCATTCTGTTCTTTCAAGGCCATGCAGGGTCAGAGGTATGAACTGGACAGCAGTGAAAGCTGAGGGTCCGGAGGCTGAGGAAATACTCAGGTATAAAACATTCCCCAAGCACATATGACATCCTGGGCTTGATTCTGAGACCCCATCTAGAGATCTAGGTGTTGAAGCACCCGCTTGTAATCCTTGTGGAGACAGGAGCAATCTCTGGTCTTGCTGGTCTACCAGCCTTGGCTATTTGGTGAAGCTCAGGTCTCAGTCTGAGAGCTCATCTCAAAAATCAAGGTGAATGGCCTCTAAGGAGAGATACCTTAGGTTGAGCTCTGACCTCAGTAGGTAGACACAGAAAAACACACATCCAGACACACAGAAACTCTACCCTCCTCCCCAACACACATACGCAGATAGACACATACACAAACACACACATACAGACACACAGAGACATACACACAAAGGTTGAAGGAGTTTTTCCAGGGAGGACCGAGACAACCTTGGTTGCCTGTTGCAGAGACTAACTGGCCTACAAGACCTCGTGAAAGGATGAGTGGAGAACTGAGGGAAAAGCAGCTGCCAGTGTGGGGAGACTCATCAGAGATGCTCGGTAGAGGCTAGATGACTACAATCATCTAGAAATATGGGGTAACAGTCGTCCTGGAGACTACAGTTCCAGGTCTCTGTTGGACCCAGGTCAGGCCGGGAAGGCTGAAAGATGGATACGGAAGTGGAGATAGCTTACAGAATAATAGGTTTTGGGGAAGCTAGAAGAAAAAGTCTCAACAGTAGTGATAGAGAAAAGGGAAATGAATTCTTTCCATTGTTGATGACGTATGTTTACAAACTCCACGTTTTAGGGGCTGGTCTCTTCAGGTATTCTTCTTGGCTGTGCTTTCTGCATACGTGATTCAAAGCCTAAGTAGGCAGGTTGAACGGGCTTCCTGGATTCATCTGGCTGTTGGGGGCATTCAGTTTCATGGAGATATAGAAGTGGGGTCCTGTTTCCTGAATACCTACTTCTGAAGAAGGCAGCCATATCTCCCATTCCCCAACTCCAGAGGGGCTGGCTGTCTTTCTCCTGTCACGACCTTGGGTCCACACACTAATACAGCGACCCCAACACAATTAGATCAGAAACAGCCTTGATCATCAGCCAAGTCAGCCTTGTTAGTAAAATAACATATTTAGAGATGGTTGGCACACACTCAGCATCCCTGGGCTCTGGGATGATGACAGAATAGTCTTTAGGTCATCATGGAAGACAGGCAGGAGTACATGTATGGAGGATCACCTTTGGAGGTGTCACAATCAGGCTCAGAGCATCCCCAGTCCTCTGGAAGCTGATCACCAAGAGTTCAGTGAATATGGGTACAGGGAGACACAGCCAGCAGGTGTGGACATGAGCTGAGGGGAAGAGAGAAACAGGACCAAGGTGGCATTAAGAAGGGAGCTTACTGACTGCTCAGGGGAGGGGGATGGTGGTGGTGCCTGTGTCTAGCAGCATGCTTTTCCATACAGTTCATTTCCACAGGGACCTAACAGCTCATTTTTTTTCTCCAGCTGAACATAAGCACCTTCCCTAGAAGGGGGAGGGGTAAGTTGTTGAACATTCTCAAGGATGCTGTTTTTGTTTTTGTTTGTTTTTTTCCTGAGAACTATAAATGAAATCTTTATACATCGTGTATCTTAACTGCTATTGCTTTGTAAAGAGACATTATTGGTTTGAGTTTTGAGTTCCCTGCCTCTTGTTAGACACCGTGGTTTTTGTTTTTTTTTAATCTTTGTTAATTCACTTGGATTCTTCATCCATCAACAGTGATATCAACTTGCTTTTTTTCCTCTCTCTCTCTATTTCCTCTATGTTGCTTGGGGCTGAATTTTTCTTTAGGAACATTTTTGACATGCTTTAAAGGGAACTTTCAGACATGACCCTAGATCAAAGATCTATCTAGATCAAAGATCTATCTGTCTGTCTGTCTGTCTGCCTGTCTGTCTGTCTATCTATCTATCTATCTATCTATCTATCTATCTATCTATCTATCTATCTATCTATCTATCTATCTACTCTGTTTGTTAACACAGTGAGTGAAAAATGAGTAAACATTTTGACTTTGTTTGGTCACTCCTAGGGTACTACTTAGTCAGAATCCCACATGATCACATTATTTGGAATTTTCAAAATTTAAGTACTATCTTAACACATTTTATTACATTTTAAAAAAGATTTTTAAAATGGTGGGTATGAGGGTTCGCCTGCATGTATACCTGTGCACCATGTGTGTGTGCAGTGCCTGCACAGAGCAGACGTGCAAGGATACCCTGGAACTGGACATCCATCCCACCCTATGCTGTTATGTCCATTCCAGGAATGGACTCTCTTTCTTCTGCAAGAACAAAGAGTGCTCTTAACTGCTGAGCCGCCTCTTCAGCCACCTAGTGTTTTGTCTCTCTCTCTCTTTTTTTTCTTTAACAAGGAAACTATATTTCAGGTTTCTTAGACTGTCTTAAACTTTTTTTTTAAAATCATATATGGGGTGCACACTTGCAAACCCAGAATTTGCAAGATGAGGAAGGACGATCAGGAATCCAAGGCAGCTTAGCCTGGACTAAGTTCGGCCCTGTCTCAATGAAGAAGCAAGTAAGTAAGTAAGTAAATAAATAAATAAAGACTCATTTTGTTTCCAGATAATGATATGTTCCTGTCCTTTTTTTCTGAGTTTGTATTTCTCTCGTTTATTTCCCCTTTGTCCTTCCCCTGAGACCTGGAAAGCCAGGCTGATGCTGGTGTTGGCTCCACACTGAGTCCTAAGCCTTGCGCTTATCCTCTGACCTGCGCTCCTTCCCCCTCCAGCCTGGGTCAGCGGGAGTTTTGCTTTCTTCCCTTCTGACACCAATGCTTTTCCTTAGACCAGGCCCCGTGATCGTGAGTCGTAATTTTTACAGCTCTATTCTCTACTTTATAATCGCATCTCTCCCGGTGCGTGTTTTTAGAATGCACAGTTTCCTAGAGACGTCCCCCTTTTCTCTAGATTTCCAAATTTATTAGCGTGGACCTGCCCACATGTTGTTCCTTTAAACGCCCGCGCAGCTCTCTGCTCACCCTCCTAGCTCAGGTCTGAGTTTCATCTTTTGTATTTTCTGCTTGTCTGTCCTACATTAGGCTAGCGGGGCGCTTGTTTCTTTTTTATCGCTGGGCTTTCTGAAGGATTCATTTTTAAAAAAACATCTCCCTAGGGACTCCAATTCGCTTTCTAGGTGAGCCCCTTCGAAGCTGAAGGAGCATCGGAGCATCTGGAAAGACTTCACCCTGTTGGTGGGGACTCAGCCCTGCTTCTTGGCTTTTGCATCTCTGGCACCCACCCCCAGGCCCTTGTGGGCCAATCTTCAGTTGGTCTTTCAGCATGCCCACGGGTCTCCTTCGCTGAGTGAGGATGTGCCAGCCAGCTACAGGGGTGGCTTTATTTATAACGTGACCCAAGATGTCCCCGAAGACTGTGAATTTCCAAGCAACTGACTTGAGGGCGTAATGTCCTTCCTATTTTAAAAATAAAATATGGCTGAAGTTTGCGCCAAGCATTTGCTACAATCTTACTTGGTCTTCAGGGATTTAGTGATACTTCCTATGACCATTTCTACCTGTCTTTGAAGATCAGAGCAAATTTTTTATTTGTCTGTTTTTTGTTCTTTTGTTTTGTTTGTGTGTTTTGGGAAGTGGTCTGGAGAAAGCTGTTAACTTTGTCTATTATCAGGGTCTCCACATATCTCTCCCTTTCTCTTTCTCACCCCTCATTTTCTTCCTCCTTGTGTCTTCCCTACTCCCCTCTATTTTCTTCTTCCCTCCCTCCATCTCCTCCTTTCCCTTCCCTCACCTCCTTTCTTGCATCCCTCCATCTTCCCCTCCCTTCCCCTCCCCCACCTCTTTTCTTGCATCCCTCCCCCCCCCCACCCTTCTTTCCTCTCTCCTCCCTTCTTGCTGGCTCATGACCTGTCAGATCTACACCATGTTCAGCAGTTTCTACTTCCCCTGTGTGTCTGGCCTGCCTCCTCTTCCTTCTCTTCCTCCTCTTCCCATCTCCCCTCCACTGCATGCAGAGCCAAGGACACATGGGAGTGTGTCCCCCACCCCTAGTGCCTTCTCTGGGCCCTTCTCCCGCTGTGCCCCTATGGGTCTTCTGCGGTTTTCCGTATCTCCATCTTCAGGACGTCTCTTCTGGGGTCACTGCTGTCCACACAGCCCTTTGTGCTCCTGATATGACTGTTTTCTCTCCTTACCTCCCCTTTCTGGGGTCTCAGAACTTGCCTTTGTTTTGAGACAGTGTTCTGTTCTTTCATATTTTGGTCAGGGCATCTTGGGGTCCTGGCTCATCTTACCTGAGGTCTAAGTGTGTTGGAGACTGTAGATTCCGCAGATAGAGTGAGAACAGGGTTCTTGAGGTAGCTGGGCTATGAGCTGGGTATGCAGGGTCAGTCTGCTCTCAGCTCTCTCCTGAGCAGTAATGTTCAGCCTGCTCTTTGGCTGAGAATCTAAGCTACTGTTTCCTAAATAGAATCCTATATTATATAATAGCATTACATTAAATAAGAGGTCGGGACCATCGGTCAGAATCGCATTAGTAAAATAACTACATTCTGTACATTTTTCTCAGGCTAACTCTGGAGGCCTCATCCTGTTCTAGAGTTTATCGTTGAGCCTTGATCTGTGGCCTTCAGAGACCCCCTTGCTTGGCGCCTAGTGTTATTTTTGTGCTTTCTAAGGTAGCATGGCTTGCTTTAGAAATAGCCAGAAGGGAACAGTGGGAGGGGGTTTCCAGGAAATGGAGCTGGACCACTGACCAGCTGCAGCTAAGCCAGGTAATTTTTATTGTCAACTTGATACAGCCTAGGACCATCTGGGAAGAGAGTCTGAATGAGGGACTGTCTGGAACAGGTTGGCCTGTGAGGATGTCTGGGGATGACTGTCTTCATTAAGTTGATTGACCTGGGAAGACCCAGCCCACGCTGGGTGGCTCCATTCCCTAGATCCTGGGGCTCTTGAGCTGTGTAAGAGTAGAGAAATAGAATTGAGCATAAGCAAGCAAGTGAGTGAGCGTTAACTTACTCTTTTCTTTTTCTTTCATTTCTTTTTGCTCTGGACTGTAGATGTGATGTGACTGGCTGTTCAAAGTTCCTGCCTTGACTTCCCCACAGCGATGGCCCGTAACCTGGATCCATAGGAAGAATTAAACCCCCTCTCCCCCCTAAACTTCTGCTTTGATTAGAGTATTTATCGGAGCAACAGAAACGAAACTGGGACACTTTAATGCAGCTACTGTGATCTGGCTCTGCCCAGCTTAGTCTGAGTGGGTCCAGCCTGCTGCCTTTTCTGACCTGCAAGTTCTTTGCAGGCAGATGTCCAGGAGAGTCTGCAGACAGATTTGCACAGTCAGCAACCACTTCCCCTCAGAACAACATGAACACACAGTGTTAAAGCCAACCCCAGCAGTAGTGTATGAGCACGCTGTAGGGGAGTTCCAGGCTATGGGCTGTCATAGAGAGTGGCTTCTGGGGAATATTAATATGGTGGGGTTGGTGGAGAGCCTGGTTACCTGGTAAAGTTCATGGATGGACAGAAGTGTGCAGTGGCATTTTTTAAAAATTAATTTTGAAAGAATGACTCTTGGGTGGGGGGGACCACGGCTAGCTAGCCTCATGAGCTGGCCAGATGGCAGCAGATACAGGACAGGGTCATGGGAAGGAGCCAGAAAAGTATGGGATAGCCTGTTCCTGGGAACATGTTGGTTCTAGCTTCATGAACAGCTGTTCCAGTACTGTAGCTATTTATAGTGATGTCTGAACAGATGTTCAGTATGGCTAAGCCACTCAGTCTTCTGGGGGCACAGAAAAGAGACTCAGGAAACCTGGGTGTGGGCTGAGGATACAGGACAGCCAGGAGAGGGCTTTCCTGGTAGGCATGCAGCCCTGGATTCCATTTCTGTATAAAATGGGATGGTGTTGCATGCCTACCAGCCCAGGTCAGGAGGTAGAGGTAGCAGGGAGTTCAAGGTCATCTTCAGCTACATCGTGAGTTTGAGGCCAGCCTAGGTTACATGATGCCCTGACTCAATCCTCCACATCAATAATGACAGCAACAATTAAACCAAACTAATTCACAAAGCCAAGAAAACCTGTGCATACATGTAATTTCTCTCATAAAGAAATATAGTTTCTAGTCATTTTAAATAAACAGTCAGTCCTGCACACTAAACCTAGAGCGTCAGTTGCCCATACGGTGACATACATGATGTCTTAATGCTCAGGCCTCTATACTGTATTAGTCACCTACCATAGGCTAAACCAAGCTTGCTACTTGGTAATATGAACAAAGAAGATACTCCAGGTTTATTATCAAGTTCACATCTAATACATCAATGCAGAGAAGACGAGGACCTCAAAGACACCCAGGCCCATGCAGCACCTGTGATGTCATGTGTTGAGGGACAAATTGTGTGCCTTGCCTTTCTGCTTTATCGCCACATACGGTGTGAGTGTATGTGTGTGTATGTGTGTGTGTGTGTGTGTGTGTGTGTGTGTGTGTGTGTGTGTGTAAGCTAGAGGATATAGAGGATAGATAACCTCAGATATCATTTTTCACACACCATCCTCTTTGTTTAACACAGGGTCTCTTACTGCCTTAGTGCTTGCCAAGTGGACTTTTCTACGTGAGTTCTGGGGAATATCTTAGTTAGGGTTTCGTTTCTGTGAAGGGACACCACGACCAAGGCAACTCTTATAAAGATAAACATTTAAGTGGAGCTGGCTTACAGGTTCAGAGGTTCAGTCTATTATCATCATGGTGGGTGGGAAGCATGGCAACATGCAGGCAGGCATGGTGCTGGAGGAGCTGAGAGTTCTACATCTTGATCAGAAGGCAGCCACAAGGAGACTCTCTTCTGCACCGAACAGAACCTGAGCATAGGAGACTTCAAAGCCCACCTACACAGTGACACACGTCTTCCAACATGGCCATACCTTTTAATAGTGTCACTGTCTATGGGCAAGCATTCAAACGTACAAATCTTTGGGGGCCAAACCTATTCAAACCACCACAGGATAGGATGCAGGTTCTTGTGCTTGCAAGACAAGTATGTCACCAACTGAGCTGCTTCCCCAGTTCCCACCCCAGCTCTTGAATTTCACCCTCTTCTTATGTATTCCTGCCCAACTGACAATGCAGGATTGCAGGGTTTGAATTTTTTTTTTTTTGGACCTGAATATACTCTTTTCCCACTGTTTACCCTTTAAAATCTTGAGAGAATATTATAAGATTTATGTTCCGCCAAGGTCTCAGCTGTGGAGAAAATTCCACCTAGGAACATAGCTAAATAATATGGCAATGTTTCCTTGGATTCAGGCACTGTAGAGCCTTGGGTTGGGACTGGATGGGTGGACTGACAGTCTTCTGAGGGTTGGCATGCCAAGGGCAACCTTAGCTCCAAAGCTTGTATAGAGCCTGTGCAGTGTGTCCAGGTAACACAGCCTTTGACCAAGTTGTTTTTCGGTGTTAGTCTCAGAATGACCTGAGTTTGGGCTGAAATGGGGCAGAGGCCCATCGGAAGAGCCTTGTGGGAAGAATCAGTCCATGCACTGGGAGAAAACAGGGCCCCAGGGAGGGCAGACATCATCCTCAATAACCTGTGTCTCACTTCAGATGCCTCACACAGGGGAGCATCGCCATGCTGGCTCCCTGCTCTTCCAAGCCGAAGCCCCAGGGCTCCTCAGTGGAAAGGATGGAATCACATGAACCCCTGAGGAGCAGAGGGCTGTGGGCATCAGGGACGGGAAGGGTAAGGACACTATGTGTCCCTCCAGCTGATTGGTGGCAGCTGGTGCCATGAGTGGTGGAGGCCGCAAGCCTTTACTGCAGGCTGCCTGTCCTGGCCAGGGGAGCCCAGTCTCATTTTCAACATTGCCCAGGATTTGATTGGCCCTTCAGGTTACCAGTTTGCAATGCCCGTTACCGTCGGAGTCAGAAAGCAGGAATTCAAGAGCAGGCGCATGTTGGAAAGTGGGAACCTCAATCCTGCAACCCTGCTCAGCCTTCCTTCTCTCTGTCGCCTTCTCTTCTATCCAGGAACAGGCACACCTCTGCAGAGCGAGAAAACCTGCTGCTGGTCCTATATTGTGCCTCATTTTATGCACAAAAACCCTCAGCTTCGTGCTGTACAGTACCTTGGAGGGGCATGTTTTCCTAGTAACGTGCATTAAAAATTTTGTCTTTGTCCATGAAGAGCTACCTCTAGGACAGTAGTTCTCAACCTTCCTAATGCTGAGACTGTTTAATGTAGTTCCTCCTGTTGTTATGAATCCCCTAAGTAAAAAAAAATTACTTTTGTTGCTGCTTCATAACTGTAATTTTGCTGTTATGGATCATAATGCAAATATCTGTGTGTTCTGATGTTCTTAAGTGACTCCTGTGAAAGGGTCATTTGACAACTATCCCCAAAGGGTATGACCCACAGGTTGAGAACCATTGCTTTAGGGACTCTGGTGGAACCAGCTGAACTGGTGGGTTTTCCCCTGGGAACTTTACTGTATCCAGGGATATGGGCCCACCACACTCCATGTGATGAGCATCCTCTTGCATGCTTCCATAGAGAGGAAAGATAATCAGAAAGCTTGGGTGAGGGGGTACAGGCCTAGAAACCCAGATCTTAGAGGCCGAGGTAGAAAGATGGAGAATTCCAGGCTACATATGTGTGAGCTACACAGCAAGAGCCTGTTTCCAAAAACAAACAGACATAGGGCAGGAGAGACAGCTCAAGAGAAGAACACTGGCTGCTCTTGCAGAGGACCCAGGTTCACTTCATAGCATCTATGTGGTAGCTCAAAAGTATGTGTAATTCTAGTTCCAGAGGATCTGACACCTTCTTCTGGCCTCCATGAACATCAGGCATAAATGTCGTACACAGACATATGCAGGGCAAACACCCATATAGAATAAATGAACAAACAGATAAATAAATAGGAAAGCAAAATAAAACAAAACAAGATGGTCCAAAAACTCTTAGAGGCAGTACAATCAGTCAGATGCAGGCTCTGAGCTACATAAGGGCAAAGGAGAGAGACTAATCCATCATTTCTGCCTTGGGCTTTGTTATTGGTGCTCAGTGTGTGTGTGTGTGTGTGTGTGTGTGTGTGTGTATGTGTGTGTATGTGTGTGTGTGTGTGTGTGTTTTGCATGCACATGAGTGTGCAAACACACAGCATCATATGCATGCATGAAGAGGTCAGAACAGGATATTGGATGTCTCCCTCATATCCTTCTTTACCTTATTGCCTTGAGAAAAGCTCACTGTTTCATTGGCTTTCTGTCCTATGAGTTCTTGATACCTGCCTATCTCCCATCCCTACCAATGCCAGGTTACAGATAGGCTCCTCTGTGTGCAGCTTCTTACACGGGTACTGAAGATTCTACCTCAGGTCCTCACACCTGTATAGTAACCACTGTTGCCTACTGAGCTATCTCTGGGCCCTACTAATGTTTTTAATGTAAAGTTGTTTTTTTTAAATACATAGAAGAAGGTATAAAATAATAACTCACTACTCATGGATTCATCTCTCTAACAAAAAAAAAATGACAGGAGCATTCAGATTAGAATAGTCAAACTGATGTGTTCTGCCTGTCCATCAAAGAGTCAGGGTGACTTCCCAGCAGCCTGCCTGTCACGTGTCCCACAGGTTAATGGCTTTCAGTATCTTTCAGAAATGCCTGTAATGCCTGCATACTTTTTATTTATGGAAAAGGAATATCATTACTTAGAGAGGATATGATTCTCTCTCTGGATAATTAGAAGAATATCCAGCATCTACTAGAATGTCATGATAGTAATTTCCCCAATGATGGAAACAATTATTTTTCAAATAATGTGGTGAAGATAGATTTCATCCACGGATAACAGAACCATAAATGATTTAGGGATAACATAATGAACGTGTGTGGAACTGAAAGAACCTGGCATCAGAATTAAAATCCATAAGACACACAGCCAGAAAGAACACCCATAAAATATTGAAAGGCTCAAGATCTCCTGGTATAGTTTTCTGAAATTATAGTTTTCTCATTACGATATACTGTTAATTTTTATATATGTGTATGTTTGTGGGTTTGAGTACCATGTGTGAGCAGTACCTGTGGATGCCAGTAGAGAGTGTTAGATCCTCTGGATCTGGGGTTACAGGTGTCTGCGATTCTCTATGTGGGTGCTGGGAATCAAACTCTGATTCTTTGCAAGAGCAATGGTGCACAGAAATACATGACCACCAAGCCATCTCTCTAGCCTTGTGTGGACACAATTAGTACAATTTAATATATATCATTCTACGAGGAAACATCCAGGGATGTGGGTGCAATTTTCCCTCTTGTCAGTGAATTACAGTGAGTGTAATTTTTTCTTTGTAATTTTCTGTATTTTTCCTGCTATGAACATTGAGATGTACTAACATAGAGTCAGAAAATGTATGCTCACACAGGATCTTCCTTCTCTTCTCAAGGTCTGCTTGGAATTTCTTTTCTTTTTTTTTTTTTAATGTCTTACTCTTACTAACTGAAGAAAATAGTTTTGAGCATCCCCATTCAGTCAGGCTTCCCTTTCGAGGAAGGATGCTTTCCTTCATAGCTATTTTCAATGGCGTGGTGAAGGGATGGCTCACAAGTTGAATGAGAAATGTTCCCCATAGGCTCGGGTGTTTTAACACTTGCTACCCAGTCGGTGGCGCTGTTTGAAAAGGCTATGGAACCTTCAGCCTTCAGGAGGCGGAGCCTTGCTGGAGGAAGCACACTACTGTGGATGGGCTTGGAGAGTTGATAATTGTGTCCTATTTTCTCTTCTCTGAGTGGATGGAAATGTGATCAGCCCACTTTTTGCTCCTTCTATCATGTCTTCTACACTATGATGGGCAGTCATTATCCCTCTGGAACTAGAAGCCAAAATAAACTCACTCTTCCTTAAGTTGCCTTCAGCTATGGTGATCTTTCACAGTAACAGAAAAGGAATTCTACATATGAATCGAGTTATTCCTGTGGCTGTTTGCCTGCCTTGTTCTCTCTCACCCCTTCAGTAACCTTCATCCATTTGTCCCACTTTGTAGAGCAGGGGACTAGGTTCAGAGACCAAGCAACTTGTTCTAACTGGTACAGGAAAGTCATGGTGCATTCAGGATTTGAATGGCACCTGGATCCAGGGCTTCTGCTGCATCCTTCCAGGGGCCTTCTACATGGAGACAGGTTTTATCCACAACACCATCTGGTACATGGAGACAGGTTTTGTTCACCAAAAAACCCCACTGAGGTTCTGGGGTTTTTTGTTTGTTTTTGCTTTTGTATTTTGTATGCACATGTGTGTGCATGTGTGCATGTGTGTGCATGTTTGTGTGTGTGTGTTAGGGAATGGATAACATACACATGCTTGTGTGTATAGATGCATGTAGAAGCCAGGGGTGAGACTTGGGTGTCATTCTCTAGTTGCTGTCTCTTTCCCTGCTTCCCTTCCTCTCCCCTAACCCTGCCTCTTTCCCTTCCTCTTTCCTTCTTTCCTTCTTTCCTTCTTTCCTTCTTTCCTTCTTTCCTTCTTTCCTTCTTTCCTTCTTTCCTTCTTTCCTTCTTTCCTTCTTTCCTTCTTTCCTTCTTTCCTTCTTTCCTTCTTTCCTTCTTTCCTTCTTTCCTTCTTTCCTTCTTTCCTTCTTTCTTTCCTTCTTTCCTTCTTTCCTTCTTTCCTTCCTTCCTTCCTTCCTTCTTTCCTTCCTTCCTTCCTTCCTTCCTTCCTTCCTTCCTTCCTTCCTTCCTTCCTTCCTTCCTTCCTTTTTGTTTTTGAGGCATCGTTTCTCACTGGCCTAGAGCTCACCAAGTAGGCTAGGCTGTCTCAGAAGCCCTAGAGATTCTCCCATCCTTGCCTTCTCAGCATTGGGATTTCAAGTGTGCACCTCTACGCCTACTTTTTTCCATCGGTTCTGGGGACCAAACCCAGGTTCTCATGCTGGTGTGGTAAACACTTGACCAAACCTTCCTTCTTTGCCCTGTTCTTGCTCTTTGCTCAAATAACTGGCTTTGGGTGGTACCCTAAGAATTCATCTCAGGATCCCCATAACTTTTGCACAGGCCTGAAAGCCATAAATGGGTTGTATCTGGGACAGGAAGGGAGGACATTAGTGGCTTTGGCTCCTGTTTTCTCCCTCACCTGCTCAGTGAATGCGAGGGGTATGTTGAGCACACTTCTATAGATTGTCTCACTCTAAAGATGACTGCTAGAATATTTGCTTTACAAATCGATTTTTTTTCTGTTCAGCCATGTTCCCAAGTGTCAGTGACTAAAAACCCCAAAGCTGGGTTGAAATGGGGAGATTCGTTTGGTAATTAGATTTTGAGACATTGTAACCCTAGTTCTTGGAAATGTGTGCGGGAGCCCAGATCTGTGACTGTGGTGGTTCCTTCCCAGGCATAGATCGGGGCTGGGGGGCGGGGATCTAAATTAAAAATGTTCCTTTTGTATTCTAAAGTGGGAAGAGTTCAAGGCAGTGACAGTTTTTAAGTCATTGAAAATGCGCCACCCCTCCTCCTTGTCAGTGACTCAGAATAAATGATTTCTTTCTCTCTGCCACTTGGTTCTGGAATCAATGTTTAATCTTCGAGGAGATAAAGCAGATCCCATCACTGTATAGGCTGTCCTGGGCAGATATACATTAAAAGTCCCCCTGAAGACCCGAGGTCTCTTTCCAGGACTCATAGCCTCTTTTTATTTCTGATCAATCTGTTTTCAGATCTCGGTTCTGCCAGCAACTCATATTAAAATATAAGCTTTGTGATTCTGATGAGCCGAGCCAGGCTGATCCGGGCCCTCTGGTCCATCCTGCCTCCGCCAAGCACGACACTCCTAATTCGATTGTGTCTTGGTGAACAGTATTATGCAGGCTATTGAAATTAAAAGAAATGTAGGTGATTTATATTACACTTCCATCTTCAATAGAGAAGAAATGGAGGTGTCCCAGGACCACAGATGTCAGAGATGAAATATTAAATACTGTAGTGCTTCTGGCTTCCAATGACAATCACTAGCCTGAAAAAATCTCCTTTCATTGAAAAGAAGCTCAGTTTTCTAAATTTTATTTATTTATTTATTTATTTATTTATTTATGCATGCCTGCATAGTGTGGAAATCAGAGAACAACTGAGAAAAGTCAGTTCTCTTTTTTCCCACTCTGTGGTTTCCAGGGATCAAACTCGGGGTATCAGGCACCTTTACCCACTGAGCCATCTAATTGGCCCAAAACTTAGAATTTTACAAATGTGGATACTCCGGTTACTGGGGAAGCTGTTAAAATGCATTTGTAGGGGGCTGGTTAAGAACACTTGCTGGGTCCTCAGGCTGATGGTCAGGGTCTCCTGGAATGATCTTGATTGAGTTGGAGGAAGCAGAGTTCCTAAGGTCCAATAGGGTGGGCATGGACCCTGGGGCTGAGGCAGTTCATGTTATGGGTGTGGCAGACACGGAGCTAATATCCCACCCTCAGCCTGGAGGTGGTGTCTGGGAAGAGGGATACCTGGGGTTTGAAAGGAACCCGGGTGGGGTGGGGGGTGGGGGGTGGGGGACAGGGATGACGATGACGACCTATTGTGTCTTAAGGAAAGGTTTCCTTGGTTCTCTCTGGTTCCTGCTGGTTCCCACTGGTTCTACCATCTAAGGCCCTGTGGTATTAAGGATCTGGATTTAAATACGAAGGCTGAAGATTGTAGGAGCTCCTGGTGTACTGATGGGAACAGAAATAATTCTGGTAGAGAGTGGGCGGCCATGTATGGTTTATCAAGAAGAGCTGGAGACCACATGAAATCCACGCAGGCAGTTTCTAATTTTAATTAATTAATTATTTTTCTAAAAGGACAGATTCTTGCTATGTGTTCCAGGCTGTTTTTCTGTTTTTACTTTGCAAGTGCTAGGATCAGAGGCTGATGGTTTAGCGGGAGAAGAGCAATGTTGTCCTGGTGATGGGATCCAGAAACTTCTGCATGCTAGGTCAGCTCTCAGTCACTGAACCTCACCCCTGCAACCCTCTGGCTTTGGATCTCTATATGGTCCTCACTCACATTGGCAATGAGGCTGTGTGCTTATATGACGTTCAGTTACATATATGGCTTTAAGGAAAAGAGAGCTAGAAAACTGAACCAGAGGAGAGAGAGGTATTTGCTCTGGGCAGGGTGGCCAAGCACCTGCAGAGGAGAGCTGGGCTCATCCCTGAGGACCACAGATGATTCTACTATTCTTTCATAGGCCGCTCTTATGAGAAAGACATAACACACACACACACACACACACACACACACACACACACACACACACACAGAGAGAGAGAGAGAGAGAGAGAGAGAGAGAGAGAGAGAGAGAGAGAGAGAGAACGCAATGGAAAGTAAAAAGGATTTTTCACAAGCTAATTTAAAAATTGGCAATACAAATATGTTAAGGAATAAGGCCTTTATAACATCTGACTCTGCATGTGCCTGCAGTGAGCTGCTTCCTTGGAGAGTCATGCTGACATTTCTAGCTGGATTTTCTTTCCCCTGCAACATTGTGCCCAAGGGCCAAGGTAGTTTCACCTGGGAGTCCCTCAGCTGCCAGCCTTGGCTTCCAGCACAGGAAGCTGCTGTGGTGTGGGCAGCCTGGAATCTGGAGTTGCTGATCTCACAGTGGTTGGTCCCCACCTTGCTGAGGCCTCTGAGGGGCATGATGGATGTGCCCCTCAGGCACAGCTAATAGAGCAAGAACATCACCCCACCCCAGAGCCCCTGCAGGCCCTCCATTCCTATAGTGTGATATTCTTGTTGATAGCACCTGGGCCATTCCCTGCCTTCATTTTTCCCAGACTCCAAATACAGACGTTTTGACTCAATAGAATTCCAAACGGAATACATCAGCCATCAGTGTAAGGCAAGTACCATCAGGTGGTTTATAGGCGAGACCCATTCTTCCAACTCAGCTCAATGCCGGAATCTGTACACTCCCCCCCCTCCCCGCTCCCAGTAGGAACTGGGAATCTAATTCTGGTTTGGTCAACCATCAACCCAACAAGGAAGATGGCTATTTTTTTTCGCAAGTAAAGAATTAAGACCCAGAGGCCCAGGGGCTGGAGAGACAGCTCAGTGATTAAGGACTGGCTGCTCCCCAAGAGAACTCAGGTTCAATTTCTGCTACTACATGGTGGCTCACCTATCTGCAGCCACAGAAAAACAATTTATTAATAGGGATACTTTGCAGTCGATATTTTAGTGGCTGTTCTACTCATCGTTTGTACTTATGAACATAGGAAAAAAATTTCTGCTTTGTTAGGATCTCTCTGGCTTCTGGCTCAGTGAGAGGTGAATAGGGGAGGTTCTCATATACTTGAAAATTCTGAATACATCAGGACATTCCGGTCCCATAAAGCTGACTTTTATAACAGTGCCATAGAGGGCAGAAGGAACCTTCGCCTAGTTAGGAACTGTCCTTGGTCCTGAATCCAGGCTTTAAAGCCCTTGATGGGAGGGGCCTCTTCAGAGTTGCAGACACAGGCTACTTCAGAGCTCAGGGTGGTACTTTCTAGACAGGACATTACTCACTCATGGCTCTAAAAACATAAAGGAGGAGGAATCTATTGTGTCCTAAGGAAAGGCTACCTCTGGTTTTCCCTGGTTCCTATTGGTTCTTACTGGTTTTCTGGTCAGGAAACTTTGGTATTAAGGATCTGGTTTTAAATGTGAAGTCTCAAGCTTGTTGGAGCTACTGGTGTATTGATGGTAAGCCATACGTTTGAGTTTCAGACCTTCTAGACCAGCCTAGGTCTTACAGGGGGAGGAAAGGCTTAAATCTTGTATAAACCATTATATCTGGGGATTGCTTTTTAGAGTAGTATTAACTGATAAAAACCTGTAAATTTGTATTTGGCAAAATAATAGGTTTTGAATATGTTAGAGACACTTGTGAATGGCAAGCTGTCACACAGAGAAATCTGCCTCCAAGGTGACATTTCTTCAAATCACCTCAGTTAGCTCCATGGGGTATGTTTCATTTGGTGTTTAGAACTATTTCTATGATGTGGATAATGGAAATACTGTCACACACTCAAGGATTAAGATTGGTGAGTCATGTCCACGTTTATACCTAGGGACACAGGGATATCCATATGGTTGGATCTGTGGAGTCTTGAGGAGACTGAAAACCAGTCACCACACTCAGAATTTAAAAGGTTGAGAATGTGTGCTGGGTGTGGTGGCACATGTCTTTAATCCCAGCACTCAAGAAGCAGAGGCAGACAGATCTCTGTGAGTTTGAGGCCAGCCTGGTCTACAAAGCAAGTTCAAGGACAGCCAGAGCTATTACACAAAGAAACTCTGACTCTAAAAACCAAAACCAAAACTAACCAATCACCAACCAACCAACCAACCAACCAAACTGATTAACTAATGAATTAAAGAATGCAATGCATAACAGACTTTTATGAGGTGCCTCTTTGTTATTCTTTTTGCAATCTAAAGCACACACAGCATCCCTAGACCTCCTGCTGCCTCTTTGGTCCAAGAGTCAATGACATCCAACAACACCCTGTCATCCCTCACAATACAGGGCCCTGGGACCCTGCTCAAGGTGAATGGCTGCCATGGGGGCCATCAGTAAAGCACTGCTGAGCATCTTGTAAATCAACATGCCCCCAGAAAGGTGGCTACTGCTGCCCCCTCCCTAGAGACAGATCCCAGCCATAAGCTCCGTGTTCCATGTAAGGGATGAAAAGTTGGGGGATTAACAGTCCCCTGACCTTCCCTTCCTGTTATTTATCTGTCCAGTGGGTCACCAGCAGGACATTCTTGTGGGAGCAAGGGAACTGTGTCACCATGTTTCCTGTGGCAGGTGACAAACTCAGCTGCTGGCAGAACCAGGTCACAAACTCAGCCTTTGGTGGAACCAAGCAAGGTGTGAGTGGGTCTCCATGGAGACAAATCCCAGCTGAGGAGGCTGCTGCTTCCTGAGTGTTGCTGCTGGGGACACAAAGCAGGTCACTGTGTCTTCTTCCCCTCTCCTAAGAACAGGAGACATCCAAACTTCTGTGAAGTGGCTCTAATTAGCCAGGCTAATGCTTGGCTTCTCACAAAGGATTTAAATCATGGGAGGCCAAAGGTCAGGAAAGTGTGGACTACTCTTGTGGGGCCTCTCTGTTCACCTGGGAGCCCCAGCAGGAGGCCAGGGCTCTGGGATCTGGTTTAGTGACTTAACATCTTCCCAGGGACAATGGTTGTTGCTACTCAAAGAGAGGAAATAAACGTATTCTAAGGCTGGTGCACCCCAAGGCAGGTATGTTTTAGCCACTGGAGCTCATGAGGAAAAGGATGAATTAGTGGGGGGACCAAGAAGAGGAGGAATTGTGGAGGAAGAGGGGAAAGAGGTGGAGGAAGAGTTAGGTCATTTACTGTTGTCTTTCAATTATTAAATCCAGAACTTATTTTCTTCCACAACGATTATAAATTTTATAATCGATAATGGAGATCTAGATAATTCCGACCATCTGGAACACGCATTTCCCAAGATAAAAACAAAACAAAACAAAGCAAAACAATATTCATAATTTAAGGCCCACAATGCCAGGGTTATAGCAATATCCTATGAGATAAGTAAAGAGAAAGCCATGTCAGGGTCAGAGTTCAAGTTTCTGCTTTTCGTAGTCACAAGCGAACTGTGTATTTAGCCTGAAAGTCTCCAACTATCTAAAATTAGCCCCATGCAATGGCAACCTGCAAATGATTTTCTAAAATGCTGGTGCCCAGGGTAATTGTACCCAGAGGTGTCACAGAATCCACAGTAATGCCAGCCAGATAGTGCCAAGCATTCAGACGAGTCTCCCAGGAGCCACAAAACAGCTGGAGATAAACACAGGCGAAGCCCCAGATGTGCTTTCCCTGGTGTCAGCAGTTTGAGCCTCGGGCTCCAAACATTGGGCTCAGGACTCCAGGAGCTTCTTGCACAGTGAGGAAGGAAAACCTGTAATTTACAGAGGACAGTTCCTGCTAACCATGATTTTATTTGAGAGTAAGAGGGAAAGGAGAAAGGGCTGGTTTGTCTTTTTATTTATTTTTTAACCCATTCCATTTTTTTCTTACATTGTTAAAAATGCTATGAGTAAGACAAAGCATTATTTCTTCAGTTAGTATTCCTGTTTCTTTTGGCTTTTACATTAAGTCATATTTAAAGCATGTTCATGTCTGAGATTTTTCTGTTGGATGCTTGGGGTGTCCCTGGCACTTAGTGGTGGTCTGTGTGTTCTGTGAAAGGTGGGGAGCTCAGGCATACTGCTGTTTGGGGTGCTGCCGGGAGCCACAGTCACAGGATGGAACAGGGGATTGTCTGGTGAGCCAAGGGTGGAGGAGGAGACAGGTAGAGGTCAGCAGAGATGTTGCAGATCAAAGCTCAGAAAGGGGCTGAAGTGGAAACTTAAGGGTTCTTTGGGAAGTTGGTTGGATCATGCTTTGCTAGGGCAAACACATAAAGGAACATTTTGTTTAAGCAGACACAGGAGAGAGGATGTTCTGCTAAAGCAAGCACGTGAAAGGACATATGATGAAGGGATTCTTTGCTAATGACACACATTGCATGTATTGGTCTGTCTTATATTGCATAGTTGAGTTGCATCTGTTGGGACTCCATAGAGAGAAACACACCAAATAACTTCTGGTGGTGTGCTGCTGCAGTTTCTTGCCACTTCTGCAGACTCCAGCTGATTGGCAGAGTGATGTCAGCTGAGACAGAAGCAGGAGCTGAGGCAAGACACGGGGAGGAATGTGATGTTTGGAGGGTATAAATAGGACTCTACAGAGTGATAGAAAGAGAGCTTAGTTTGCTAGTACAGCTTAGCTGTGCAACGCTTGTGGGTCTCTCAATTTCGCATATCTTAGATTCCCTGAGAGAGGCAGAACCAAGAGAACTACTCCTGTCGTCGTTCCTCCTGATCCCTCCTGCTGACTCTAGCCTAGGCTGAGACCTGGCTGTCTCTGCTAGGTCCTGCCACTTCTATTGCTAACCTGACTCTACAGAAGTGGACTGCTGGTGTGTCCGTAAGGTGTTTGCGAGTGGATCCAGCTGCCAATGCTAACCTGTGCACTGAACTGCTGACTGCCGACTGCCGGACAACACAGACGGGAGTTGCTCTAAAGAAACTTTCTAAACAGGTTCACTTCCTCCTTATCCTTTCTTTTCTACTACTTCTGGTGGGTGGTGGGCTACAAGGGAGGTTAAAGCATTTAAGAACCATAATTAAAAATAGGTTTTGAAAAAATTAAAGTTACAGTGGGATTCACAGATTGATCTCATTCATAGATGTTCTGTCCTGTGTGATTCTTGTTGGTTCATTTGTTTGTATTTTAAGGTATGAGTTGATATATATATATATATATATACACACACACACACACATATATATATATATATGTATATATAAATATATCACATATATGGCTGTGTCCGGCCTGGAACTCAACTATATAGATGAGCCTAGCCTCAAGCTCAGAGTTTCATCTGCCTCTAAGTGCTGGTATTAAAGGCATGCACCAATTGTATTTGGCCTTGATTTACAATGTTTTAAGTTCTGGGCAATGTATAAAGAATGTCGACAGTGTCCCAGAGCCAATGTGGAGCCTGACTGTCCCATTATTGTGGCAGAGACTACCTAGCTCTTTTTCTAAGCATAGCATCAGGTGAGCTCTGGTCACCTGTCAGGGGGACAGGCCCTTTGTATCCTTTCAAAATCGATGTCACCGAGAATAATGGTAAGGAATGCCTCCCAATAGCACCGAGGCCTGGGAGAGGTGCACATCGCATGGCCCCAGCTTCTTGCAGCTCAGTACTCTCTAGAGCAGTCGTTCTCAACCCGTGGTCATGACCATGGCAGGTTGTCAAGTCATCCTTTCACAGAGGTCACCTAAGATTATTGAAAAACACAGATATTTGCACTTATACTTCATAACAGGAGCAAAATTACAGGTATGAAGTAGTGACGATATAATCTATGACTGGAGGTTGGGGGTCACCACACCACGAGGAACTGTTTGAAAGGGTCGGTGCACTAGGAAGGTTGAGAACCACTGCACTAAGGCTTTCAGAAGCCACTAACCCAAGTGCACATGAGTCAGATAATTAAGGATGTCTTTGTTAACAAGGCCAGATCATAGGCCATGCGCAGCTGTCAGGACCTCTGGTCAAAGGCACAGATCTGTTTTTTTCTGTTCAAAAGTAGAAATGTTGATTCAAAGTAGCTAGTGAGGAAATAGGCTTCATAATAAGTAAGTAAGTAAATAAATAAATAAATGAATAAATAAATCAAGCTTCTTTCTTCCTCCTCACAAAGGACATTTTGGATCTGTTAAGTCATCTCTGCTACTTTTCCCTAGTTAAGAAGTGAGAACTCGCATAAATAATTAAGATACACGGTCTTTGTCTCCATGAGTATCGAATTTAAATATGTTTATTACTAGATAGCTGCTGCTGCTGGAAGAAAAATGGATTAAGCAGTTAAATAGCTAAGAAAATTCAAGTAGGAAGCTAGACGGTGTCTTTCTTTTCTATAGTGTATCAGGAATAAGGTTGATGTGCTCTTATTCCTCTCTGGGACAGTCGTACTCCTGTACTTATTTGCTTCAGGTAGTTTCAACCCCGAGGCCATCTGAAAACATTATATAGAAAGTTCCAGGAATAAACAGTGTGCGCACTTTAAATTGTCCACTCACTGGGTAGTGTGATGGAATGTTGTTGGTCCAGATTGCCCTGCCTGGTATATGAGTCATCTCTGTAGCGTGTCTCCACTGTGTATTGGGCCCTCCTGTTATTTCACCTGACGGTCACTTAACAGCTGTCTCTTTGATCAGACCCACTTTATCCTGTTATCAAAGGATTCAAGTCACCTTGGGAGTTCAAGTCACCACTTGTTGTATTAATAACAGTGACTTTCAAATGAGAGGCAGTGACATGAGGTGGCATCAGGGTGTGAGAGCTGGAAGAGAGGTTAGCTGTAGTGCCAGGCAGCTACCTAGAAAGGCTTAGTGGTTATGGGGTTGTTCAGTCTCTATTGGGAGTTTGGAAACGACTCAAGAGGGCTTCCGTAGTCAGTCAATAATCATTGCTAGGGATGCTATCGATGACTCTGGGAGACTGGGGCAGCAGGGAACCATGACATTTGACAGATAGAAGATAACATTGAACTAGGTGTGTTAGCACATGCCCTTAGTCATGGCATCATTCAGGAAGCAGAGGCAGAAAGATCATGAGTTCAAGCCTAGCCAGAGGACATTCCAGACCAATATGCTGGTCTAAATAGCAATTCCCATGGTAAAACTATTTTGTATATTAATCTAAAGTGTTTAAGTAACAACAATAAGAACACAAGATCCTGTCTCAAAACAATACCTCTCTACCCCCAAATAGGCTAGAAAAACAGACTACCAAAATCTATAACCAGCTCAGAGGTTATGAACACTGGCTGCTCTTTCAAAGGATATGGGTTTGGATCCCAGCACCCACATTAACAGCTCACAACCATCCATAACTCCAGTTTTAGGGTATACAGGACACCCTTTTCTGGCTTTATCAGGCTCTGTACTTATGTGGTCATATCCCCTCCCCTATATTCACATAATTAAAAATAAATTAAATATTAAAAAAAAAACCCTTTAAACCTAGACAGTCTTAGTCAGGGTTTTATTGCTGTGACAAAACACTAGGACCCAAAAGCCAGTTGGGGAGACAAGGTTGTATTTGGCTTACACTTCCAGGTCACAATCCATCACTGGAGGATTGGGTGTGGATCTATCTCAGGTGTGGAGTAGGGCAGATCAGGATGTGTAGCTTGCCCCTCCCTGATGGTTCCCAGGTGGCTTTTTCTGCCGAGTCCTTTGCTTTTTACTGGTATTGGTCAACTGTCTCCTCTCTGCAGACATAGGTTTCTTCCCATTCCATCTTGTTCCGTCAGGACAGAAACTCAAGCAGGGCTGTTACATGGAGACAGGAGCTGATACAGAGACCATTGAGGGGTGCTGCTTACTGGCTTGGTTCTCATGGCTTGCTTGGCACCACTCACAATGGGCTGGGCCCCCTCCCTCACTGATCATTAATTGAAAAAAATGCCTTACAGCGCATCTCATAGAGGCATTTCTGAACTGAGGCTCCTTCCTCCTTAATGACTCTAGCTTATGTCAGAATGCCACACAAAACCAGCCAGTACATAGACCAGTACTTTTGGAAGGTCAAACTCCTGCCTGTGGGCTTCTGGAAGGCCTTTACAAAGAGCCAACTTACCATTTTGTAAGCAATGAAGCCGGAAGCCAGGAATCTCCCCCATAGAGTGTGAAACCAGCAGGCTTTCTGCTTCCCTGTGATGAGCAGACCTCATTCCGGGACCACTGACTGTTTAGACGGACCTAATACACACAGTATACCAGTGAGACACCTTCCTTTGCTTATTCCCCATTGTTTTGCCCCCCCCCCATTTAAAAAAAAAGAAAAAACAAAAACAAGTGTGTAAGTGCAGACCCCATTCCCTTCAAACCACCAACACGGGCTAAAGTCCATTAGGTGGCGAGTATTGGTGTCTAGGCAAGAGGTGAAGCAGAGTAGACCAAAGTAACTAACTAGGAAGGCAGGGGCGGGTAGTTGGGTAGAATGTCTCTTAGCAGATGATGAAGTACTTTCCAGTTAGATTGTAGGCAAGCCGATGATAGATCATTATATGTGACTGGACTGCTGTGTTTATGAGCTAGGATTTTCTTTCCTTGCTAATCACTATTCAACCCAAAACTCTGCCTTACTGTCCACCCTAGGACCATCACTGTACGATCGTCATGGCTGCCTTCCTGGACTGATTGCCCAGCAAGCAGTTCACTAAAGATATACAGATAGGTTACTCACAGTTTATGGGTTTCTTCCTGCTCTGTCTTGATAGGAACTGGAAGTAGGTCAGTAGTAGCACCGTGAGACCTAGTTCTTGGCAGCTTTTGGCAGCCTGGGCTACACGGCAGCAGCAGAAAGCTGCACACTGCAGCAGGTGAAGCCTCTTTTGTCATAGCTCTTGGGCAGTAAGCAGCTGCAACTGTGTGTAGCTTCCTTAAGATGTCTGTGGGCTGCTGGCACCAGGGGTGTTCATTTGGCTCTTTGATAGATTGTTCTTTGCCCTAGGCAGCCTGCCCACCAGGGAAGAACCTATGGGCTATATCCATTGGGAAACCAAATCACCTCAATCCCCAATGTCTTAGCTTATTTAAAGGAACATGTGAAACTAAATGAATGCTTATAATACGTTTATCAGTGTCAATATGATTTTTTTGCAGTACTCAATATTGTTTGACTTGGGCCAGATGGCCCAGGAAGAGGTAGAACTACCTCATTTATTGACTGTAGAAAAAAATGCATTAGAGATAGAGGGCAGGGGGCTGGAGAGATGGCTCAGCGGTTAAGAGCGCCGGCTGCTCTTCTGGAGGTCCTGAGTTCAAATCCCAGCACCCACATGGTGGCTCACAACCATCCTTAATGAGATATGACACCTTCTTCTGGTATGTCTGAAGACAGCTATAGTGTACTTACATATAATAAATAAATGTTTTTTTAAAAAAAGATAGAGGGCAGATAGAAACCATATCTGCTTGTTTGTTTACTTATACATGCACCTAATTATTTAATATGTGTGTGTACATCCACACATGAACATATATGTGCACATGTATGGGGGGGGCAAGAGGTCATTTTTGGATGTTGAGCTCACATGAACTCCTTTGGTTTTGAAATGAGGTCACTGATTGGAGCTTGTGGAGTAGGTTAAACTGGCTCATCTGCTAGCCCTAGGGATCTACCTGTCTCTGCCTCCCCAGTACTGGGATTGCAGATGTGTGTCACCATGCCCAGCCTCTCTCTGCCTCC
The DNA here is from genome assembly GCF_000001635.26 of Mus musculus. NCBI lineage: Eukaryota > Metazoa > Chordata > Mammalia > Rodentia > Muridae > Mus > Mus musculus. The sequence goes on along the minus strand of NC_000071.6, from coordinate 128,340,604 downwards.
TCTATGCTGGGATAACAGGTGTGCACCACCACACCTGGCTTTTGGATGAGCTCTAGGGACTTGAAGTCAGGTCTGCTTGTTTGTGTGGCAAGCATTTGACTGGCTGAGCCACCTTTGTAGCTCTAAGCATGCAGTGATGGTCTCACTGCCTTGTGGAGATTGGTTATGTGTGCATTTTTCTCCTGCAGATTTCATGTCCCAGGTGTGGACTGGGCAGATCAGGAGGTGTAGCTTGCCTCTCTCTGATGGTTCCCAGGTGGCTTTTCCTGTAGAGTCCTTTGCTTTCTGCTGTTGCTGGTCTGCTGTCTCCTCTCTGCAGACACAGATTTCTTCCCATCCCTTTGTTAACGGGTCTCCACTTCTGTCACAGAAATGGTAAGAGATGCAGAAACATGTCAGCCTCAAAATCCCAAAACCCTGGCAGGCACCCTTACCCCCAGAACAACCCTAGAACACCAGATCTTCCTCCTTTAGATGGCTGAGATTTTGTGCAACTTAACCAAAAGGTTTACCAAATTATTGTTTCTCCTTTTATGTGGCAGTAGACTCAAAAATTCAAAACCAGCTTTAGCTATATAGTGAGTGATGGCTCAGCCTGGGCTATGTGAGAGTTTGTCTCAAAACAAAGCAATCAATCAAACAGACAGAAAGAGATGTGGGGACAGTAGTGCTACATGCAGGGTCTGTGGCTCCTGTCAGAGCATTTACTTTTCTGAATCCCTAATGATTAGATAGTGTTGGTTTTGCTGGGATAAAATACCAGCAACAGCAACTTCAGAAAGGAAAGCTTACTTTAGTTCCCAGTTGAGGATACAGCCCATCATGGCAGGGAAAGCACAGCGGGAGGAGCAGTGAGGCAGTTGGTTACATTGTATCCACAGTCAGGAAGCAGAAAGAGACGATGTGATGGGTGCTCCCTTTGCCTTCTCTAATTCTATGTTTATTTTGAGCCAGGGTCTCAGTATGTAGCTCTGGCTTCCCTGGAACTCACCAGATAGCCGAGGCTGCTCAGAACCTGTCTCTATCTCCCAAGTGCTAGGATTAGAGATGTACACTATTACACCCAATCTCATTTTCTTCTTTTCATATAGTCTAGGTCCCCAGCTCATAGGAGGGTGTTGCCCATACTCAGGATGGGTCTTTCCTCCTCAATTAAACCTCTCCTGAAGCATCCTCACAGATTCACCCTGAGATACATCTCCACGGTGATTCTAAATCCTGCCAAGTTGACAGTCAAAATTAACCATCGTATCGGTCTCATCCAGCTCCCTAGTATTTGTTTATTAACACTGTGACATAGGGGCTCTTGTAATGCCTATATTTACAAATGGGGAAATCTGGCTCGCTCTGGCCTCCCATAGTTGATCAGTTCAGATTCTAGTTCTCAGTCTCTGGAGGCTCCGCTGACAGCCATGTTAGTAAATACATCTCATGTCATACTTCCCTTGCTGGTCTTTGCCAGTACTGCCACATGTATGCGCTTTTGCTTTGGTTCCTGTCGCATCTTAGCACATACTTTGCCCTGGTGTCTATTCTCTGAGAGTCACTATGCAAGCATCAAAGTCATATAGTTAGTGTCTACCCAGGATGAGGTTCAATTCTGTTTCAGACAACTAGTCCCTGACTCCCAAACCCTATTATCCTCATGTCACCCAGCAGCCAGCTAGAGGCAGTGAGCTCCTTTCCTGGTGACTCAGATGGAACCCGCTTTAGATTAACACCTGATTTGGTGGAGGCATCATAGAGATCTCTCAGGAAAGCCCAGGCAATTGATGTTGGTGTGGCTGTACACCAGGGAGGTCATCCTGTGAGCTAGAGTAGACCCGTTAAGCAGAGGGAGCTATTTATGTAAGAACAAAGGAGGAGACAGAAAGATGGTCGAGCAGTTATGAATACTGGCTGCTCTTGCAGAGGACTGGGTTCCCAGCACCCACATAGTGCCTCACAGCTGTCTGTAACTCCAGCACTAGGAAATCTGACACCCTCTTCTGGCCTCTGAGGGTACTGCTCTCACAACACTCTGTCTCTCTCTCTCTCTCTCTCTCTCTCTCTCTCTCTCTCTCGTCTCTGTTCCTGTCTCTGTGTCTCTCTCTCTGTGTGTGTGTCTCTCTCTCATGCACAGCTCATTTAAAAAACACCCCAAACAAAGAGGAATGGAACTATTCTCTAAGGAAAAAGAAAACATATCCCATGGTGAACCTGTGTAAGATGGCCTGTGTGCTGTGTGGCCAGGGATAAACTGTTATTCCTTCAGGACATTTGGTTAGGGTCCTTCTGGTTCTGCCTCTCCCTGGCATCACCAAGCTCATTATGAGGCCAGCACTCAGTAGGTGACCAGTCAGTCCTTCCTTACCCCTCCTCCGGAGCAATCCCAGTAACCCACTGTGCCGGATACTGGATTCCTCACCGTCCCCGTGACCAGCTGAGAACATTGGAGACATGAAGGCCACCCCAAGTCACTTTGACTGGGAAATTGTGTGGCTGTTCTTTGAACAAATTACACTCAGGGAGGCTCTCTGTCCTTTCCAATATATCCTTACATGGGACTATTCTATACCACAATGTAGAGTTAAATTTTATTGACTTTTTTTTTTAAATATACGGTACTGGGTTTCATAAGGATATTTCATGCTGGTAGGTAATGTCCTCCAAGTGTGTCCCCCTTATACCATCTGCCTACCATATCACGCCATCCTTCCGGTTAGCTCCCTTCATCCTCCCCAGACCGCTTCACTCCTATCACATGTCATATAGGCACACATATGCCTTGACATAATATGTAGGATCTTCCTTAATGTGCATAATATCCTCCCCCAGCATCTCTACTTTCCAGCAAACAATACTGTCTTGCTCTTCTTCACGGCTGAGCCAAAGCCCACGGTGATGACGTAGCACCTTTTCTTTTTGCATCACACTCTTGATGGACACCCAGGCTGCTTCTGGAACAGCCCTATGAATATTATGACAATAAATATAGGCACACAGGTATCTGTTGGTTAAATGTTCAAAGGTGGTAAGGCTGGGTCATGTGGTGGGTCTTGTTTGTTAGGGTTTGGGGATCCTCAGTTACAGGGACCATCCTGGTACCCATTGGCTTAGTTTGTTCTAGGTCTTCCTTGTTCCAGACAATTTTCCCTGCCCTTCTTTAGAATGTCCACCACATACCCTCCTGCCACATGAGCCTTCTCTCGGTTCTTGGGAGGGGTTATACTTATTCCTACCACAGGACCTTTGCACTGGTTCTTCCTAGAACAAGTATCTTCTCTCCTCCCTAAGTCAGCTCCTTCTTGGGTCACTTAAGGCCAGCACCACCTTGCTCTGACCTGCAGCTCCACACAGCTCCCCTTTACAGTTCTCTGAGTTGTCTGTGTCTCTCTGCCACACCCTGTCACTTGCTCACGGTGTCCTCAACTCTGGATATCAGATGAAGGGATGGTTGTGCCTTTCTCATTAGGCTATTTCATGAGGACAGATTTCCCCAGGGAAGAGGCTTGTGTTCCCCAAAGGCCATTTGTATCCAGGATGCGTGGGCAACAAGAAGTGGCTGCTTCCCAGAGAAGTGGCCTGTGTTCCCTCAGGCCGGCTCTAACAAACCCCCGACTTCTTCCCTGAACCACTTGGCCACACAGGAATGAAAAGGGTTCTGTTTACCCTGGCTTCCTTTCCCCCAGTGTATCAGCAATGAATCTTGTGCCCTCTGTCAGCATTCACAACTACTCACCTCCCCGTAGACCCTGAGAAAGAGAGACGGTGAGCAGAGACGTCTACAGCAGACTCTGCTCAAACGCACCCGACTTCCGCCTCACAGGGTCCCAGGACCTGGGCTCAGCCAGCCTTGGGAAAACTTGAAAGGCAGCTGGCCCTCCTGCTCTCAGCTGCTTTCAATGTCTCCTTTCAGAGTGGCTGCGTGTCTCTCCACTTCCTGCCCTGCTTTTTAGAGACATGTTGGGTCTGTTATCGGGAGAAATGGAGACAGTTGGCAGACACTAACTCACAGGCTCACACATACAAGTGGCTGGACAGTTGTGTTCCAGAGGTGTCTGCAGAGAGCCTGAGACTGGTGGCTCATGGGAAACTCACACAGCTGTGCCTGGGTAGGATGTGCTTTCCCGAGGCAGCATCAGGACCGGGACAGCTGAGATCAAAAGGCATAATGACTCTCTTCAAAATAAAAGAGTTTCCTCCTATACCATGCAATAGTTTTTTGCAAATTATTATTGTTTTTCAGTCAGGGTCTCGTATGGTCTGGACAGGCTGCAGATTTGCTAGGTAGCCAAGGATGCCCTTAAACTTCTAATTCTCTTGCCTCTGCCTCCCCAGTGTTGGGATTACAGGCATGCCCTACCATGTTGAGTTTATGTGATGCTGAGAATTGAGCCCAGGGATTTGTGCATGCTAGGCAAACATTTTACCAAGTGAGTTATACCCCAGCTCTAGAATTCCTCAAATTAAAAGACCAAATTCCTTATGAAATATGGAATCCACTTCATTAAATTAAAAACAAATACAAGTTGTTTTCTAAAAGAGTTGTGCTCTCTCTCTCTCTCTCTCTCTCTGTGAAAGCCTCAAATTATATGAACTGAATTGCTCATGCATATCTAAGAGAGCTAAATTCTCTGGGTAAGAAATGACTTAGCTAGTTTTGTTAGGTTTGTACCGCAGTACACTACATACTCCTGAAAGAGGCTGAGATAGAGAGATAGTATCTCACACAGAAAGATTATAGACTTCACTGAGGAAAACAACATGAAGTGTGTGCCATCCTGTGGTCCTGTTTGTATCATGAAGAGCACTGGAGAAGGCAGTAACCTGAGATGCTGCTGGGCCTTCAGTGTGTGTGTGTGTGTGTGTGTGTGTGTGTGTGTGTGTGTGTTGGGAGCAGGGAAAGGGTAGGATCATGTCATAAAGTGCTGTCATGGATCACAGACAGGTGCTTCTGTGCTTTACATGCCTCAGTTTCCCTATCTGGCAAATGTGATTTGATTTGACTCAGTTGGGTTACGCGATTGTGAGACAAGCACGAGAACCTGAGCGTTGTCTCTAGGACCTTGGTAAATAATCAGGTGTGGCTCTGAGCTGGAACCCCAGCCCCAGGACATGAAGACAGGAGCATCTCTCTAGGGTCTCCTCACTGCCTGGGACAGTGTAGAAGGATCAGGGAGCTCCCGGTTGAGCAAGAGACTCTGTCCCAAAAGATGTGCAATTGAGGAAGACAGCTGACCTCGACTTCTGATCTTCACAGATGTGCAAACACCTATGTGCATTCACACACCTACTTGCACATGCAAAAAAACAAATGCACGAACAAATGGATGAATTAATAAACTGAGTAGAATGATGCTGTAAACGGTCATATCCACAGTGTGTGTGGGTGAGATGGGGGGTTGGCTGATTGGCATTGCTAACCATCAGGTAACTTACACTCAGAGCATGTGGAAACTTCTTTCTGTTTGTGGCAGTGTCCTCTGACTTTGGCTATGCAAAGTGGATTTTGTACTCCTTTATTGTCTTTGAGACACCCTGTGTGTTGAGGTATTTTGCAGCATGCATGAGCAAAAGACTATTCAGGAGCACCCGCGTGGCCTGATTTTGCAAGTGGTTCAGTGGGTGGGGAATGGTCAATTACTGCCCATCTGTGCTGCCTGCGGATCATGGCAGATGCTGCAGAGGGATCAAAAACGTCCAGCTGGGGCATCCCAGAGCTAGGATTTGAACTCATGTCCCGGGGACCTAAAATACCCAGCGGGGAGGAGCAACCTTCACAAGGTCAGTGCATTGATGTATAGTAGGTGGGTGTGTGTTTGGGAACATGGCTGCCCCTGCGCCAGCCTCTGCCCACAGAGCCCTGGGATGAGCTCGAGATGGATGGGAGGCAGGAATGGATGTGTCCCTTGGGGCCTCAATGCTGTCGAGTGTACTAAAAAGCCAGCAGTACTTTGTTAAAGGTTTCCTTCGCCTGTTTTAAAAAAGGCATTCCAGTAACCGAGAGACTGTGTTCATCATGGTGCATATATGCTACGTGCATGGCCACGGGTGCATTTACACATACCCATGAACAACTATACACATGCATCCGTGCACACACAGACACATACATGTGATGAAACAAGCACCTTCCTCCTACTCCCACCAGAGGTTCTGTGGTATGTGCTCTCACTGTGTCTCTGCTGCCAGGATAAAGCCCGCAGGGATTACAGAGGCCTTGGTGGTCGGCTGGTGGGTATGGTCAGCATCCCTTTATAAACGATTCCCTGAGAACAATTAACTCCAGAGTGTTTGTTTTCCCAGAAGGCCCCATCCTCTCCTCCCAAGTGACAAAAGTTGTTTCTGCCCTGGACAAAGCCACCTTCGAAGGGAGCCTTCCATTCTCAGGCACTCTAGAAGTGTCAAGGAATGCCTGTCGGATGGAGCCCGGGGTGGGGCCACAGCCTCCAGCCCGTGAGCTCTCCCACCTCTGTCTCTACAGCATGCTGTGCTTCTTACAGAATTCGAGGCTCTTCTCTCCAGGCTGTGAGTCTGCAGGCTATTTCTTCCCCCGAGCCACTGCTGTGCAGGCAGCCCCCATGCCCCGCACAAGCCGTACTCAAGGCATGTACGAGAGCTTCTCGAAGATAATTGGAAACAAATGTGATTTTTTTTTCTCCTTACCTGGGAATGGTAGACACAGGCTGTCAAGCAGAGAGGGAAGCCACTTGAGCATTGGCGTGAGGAAAATCCTCAATAAATCTGCATTGCCTCATGGGTATGAGGCTGTTCTGGGCTAAGAACAATGGATGGCCCCATTTGTCTGTGGCTGGGGCAGAATGTGGCTGCATTTTCCTGGCTTGGTCTAGGGAAGTTGTGGCTCACAGCTGATACCTGGCTCTGACCCTGTGGCTACCATGATCTTCATTGATGGCCACCTTGTGTTGGTACTTTACAGGCCTTCCGTGGCTTACCTACAGTTACTGTTTACAAGGATGGCCACACACACACACACACACACACACAGGACATCATGGATGATGATGGGGGTGTGGAAACCGGTGAAGCTGATATGGAGAAGAGTTTGGGGTTTCTTATAAAGAAAAAGTCAGGAACAGGCCTGGGTTAATAGCTCCTACCATAGAGTGTACACCTTACAAGCAGGAAAGCAGGAAGACTCTGGTTTGATCCCTAAGGTCATGTAAAAAAGCTGGGCATGGTGGCATGCAGTTGCAATCCCAGCACAAGGGGAAAAGATGCAGGAAGATGCTTGGGGCTTACCGACTACCCAGCCTCGCCTATCTGGTGAGCACCAGGCCAATGAGAGACACCATCTCCAAAACCAACTTGAAATGAACTGGACTCTGGCTTCTACCTTCATGATCATACACATATACTTGCACACATAAGCTCAAGTGCACACATGTAGCTACACATACATGTGTATGCACACACAGACACATAGATGCATGTAGACATGTGAATACATGCACATACATTCATGCATGCACATACACATCGAGATGCATGTCCCATGTCCCATGCATGCATGTGCGAGTGTGCGCATGCACACTCACACACACACACATACACACATTCTTTCCCACCAGGCAGATGTTGTTGATTTCTTAGCAGATGGTTGTTGTGAAACTCCGTAGCCTGTCTGTGTGTAACACAAGACAGCTGCGGGAGAAAGGCCTGCGATGTGCTCAGCTCTTTTGAAATTCTTTTCCTGGTGTGTTGAAGTAATTTTGCTTTTCAGCCTTTCTTGACCCTACAGTGGTGTTGTTGTTTGGATTTGGGTAGACATCCAGGGGGAGAGCAGCACCCCTGGGCCTCAGTAATTTCATTTCACGCTTTTCCAGGCTGAGGAGGATGGGGGTGGGGGTGGGGGAACCAAGGCAGGTTGTGTTAGATGCTCCACGAACTTCTAATTCTTCGGAGTCAGAGGAAAGTCAATGGAAAGGAAAACACAATGATTTTATCGTAGCTCACAGCATGAATGCAGAGAATTCAAGTATTTTATACATTTGTAAAGTGCATATAGCAGGAGGAATGTTCCAGACAGGCACATGTCTGAAAACCTAAAGTCCTATAGCAAAAAGCACTTGCAGAGCTTGGCTTCGAAGAAACTATCGTCCACTCAGGCTAGTAGAGCAGGCTATGCATGTGTACAGCAAGCTAAGTCTGGTGGAGATAGGCCAAAGGGGCTTATAGTTGAAGGTCAGTCAGATGTTGACATTCTAGCTCCCACCCTCAAAGATGCTGAGGTGATATTTTAGAAGAAATGCCAGGCATTGAGTGTTAAAGTTTCTCAAGTTTTAGAAGTTGACATAAGATAGAGTAAAAATCAGATCAGGTTTGGTGGTGTATACATATATTCTTAGCCTCAGAAGCCAGGAGCAGAAGGATCGCAATTCAGAGCCAGTCTCTTTCTCTCTCATCTTAATGGCCTGGATATATGGCCCAGCAATAGAGTATTTACTTAGAATCCTCCAGTGAGGGGCTGGGGGCATGGCTCAGTGATAGAGCACCTGTCTAGAATCCCCCAGTGAGAGGCTGATGGTGTGGCTCAGTGGTAGAGCATCTGCCTAGAACCCCCTCCCCCAGTGACGGGCTGAAGTATTGCTCAGAGGTAGAGCACCTGCCTAGAATCCCCCAGTGAGGGCCTGGGACATGGCTCAGTGGTAGAACACTTGTCTGGAATCCTACAGTGTGAGTCTGGGTGCTGCTTGCCTGCTAGTCAGCCTAGCCTACTTGTCAAGCTGCAGGCAAGTGAAAGATCCTGTCTCCAAGAATAATATGGATGGCATCTGAAGCTATGCCCTACCCCCAACACACAGTCTTACTTTTATGCTGTTGTAAAGAGACAACTTGGCCAAAGTAACTTATAGAAGAAAGAGTTTAATTGAGGGAGGGCTTGCTCAGAGTTTCAGAGTGTGAACCCATGATCATCATGAGGGAAACATGGCATTGAGGATGGCAGCAGGCATGGCAGGCATGGTGCTGGAAGAGTAGCTGAGAGCTGACATCTTGAGACAACAACCAGGAAGCAGAGAAAGAGCTAATTGGAAAAAGCTTGGGATTTTGATACCTCAAAGTCCCACCCTCAGTGACACACTTCCTCCAATAAGATCACAGTTCCTAATCCTTCCCAAAAATAATTCCTCCAACTGGGGAACAAACGTTCAAATATATGAGCCTATGTGAACATTCTTATTCAAACTAGCACCAACACACACACACACACACACACACACACACCCCTTTAATCCTGCCAGCCATTATGTAATCCCAACACTTAGTAGGCAAGTAGCAGAAAGATCAAGGCTAGCTTGGGGTGGTATTCCTTTTTTTTGATAGAAAATCTGCTGTAGTGATTTCAGGTCTGAGATATAGTAAACAATATTTTTAATCCAATAGTTGAATACAATAGCGCTGTATTCACCTTGAAAGGTTCCGTTTTGGTTTTGCGCTGTCAGGAGAGCAGGAGTGTGACCATGTACTTGGGTCAAGAAGGTCCATTGGGTTTGTAATGGAATGGGAAAATTTCAGGAGCTCACTGCAGCCAGCATACTTGCTGGAGCTTGCATGAGGGGAGCAAAGAATAGAAATGGATGGTTGGAACTCATCTTTACCTGGGTTGTATGGGTGTCTGTGTGGAGAGTCCCCTTCAGAGGTAGACCACGAGAGAAAAATGTCTACCAGGATTAGTTAGGATTTTACTGCTGTGAACAGACACCATGACTAAGGCAACTCTTATAAGACAACATTTAATTGGGGCTGGCTTACAGGTTCAGAGGTTCAGTCCATTATTATCAAGTGGGAGCATGGCAGCATCTAGGCAGGCATGGTGCAAAAGGAGCTGAGAGTTCTACATCTTCATCTGATGGCAACTAGGAAAAGACTGGCTTCCGGGCAGCTAGGATGACGATTGTAGCCTCCCTCAACCCTGAAGCAGGCTGATCCAGACTTTGACCTTGCTGCCACTATGAAAGAGATTACCTAGGGTGGAGCCTTCCGACCTAGATGGCTCTTTTATTCTGTCACCTGCCACTGCTCTCTCTAAGACACTGCTACCTGCTGGGAAGCCCCTGAGATATTCCGGAGGAATATCCCATCCTGCACGCCTATAGGCTGGCTCCAGACACCAAGAATGGACTGGCGGGGGAATGGGCCTTCCCCCTTATAAGTATACTCTCTTAGTAAACTGGCGGGCCTTGAACAGAATCGTGTCTTGGTCTCCATTAACCTCTTGCCATCTAAGTCTCTTTCAGCCCCACCCTGCCTCCCAGGTGTACCTGGTTCAAGTAGGCTGCAGGCTGGCATACAACAGAGGGTCTTAAAGCCCATGCCGACAGTGACACACCCACTCCAACAAGTCTACACCCACTCCAAGAAAGCCACACTCGACCTCCTAATAGTGCCACTCCCAGGGCCAAGCATATACAAACCACCACACCTGCCATCTCAGTTTCAGGAGCTAACAGTGAGTAGAGGAACAAAGGAAGACAGAATCCATGGAAGGAGGAAAGACAAACTAGAAAAGACAGAGTTAGGGGCTCACTTTGCTTTCTGCGGAAGCCCAGGGCTGTTCACTCCTGTAGGTTATATCTAGAGAGGCTTATAGAGTGCAGGGCTGTGGAGATAGTCCAGCAAGGTGGAAGGGTGGGGTATGGCTGCCAGCTTCAAAGAGACAGAAAGCTCTGAGGAGCAAGAACTTCCGTCCAGTTCCACGATGCCACTAACTCTGCTGTGCAGCCAGATAGCCCTCTGATCTACTATGGTGCTATACATGGTAGAAGAATCCATCTTTCTCCTTGTAATTACAGGTTCCATCCCAGGGGCTCAGTCCAGGGGCTAAACTGGAAGCTGTTGGTGCTGTTAGCCAAGGCGTGGAACCAAAATCAAGATGTGTTTGTCGATCTGAGGCTGAGGATGAACCTGAGTAGGGTCTTGCCTCCTCTTGTCTCCTGCATCCTATCCCTTGATGACTATTCCTGATGGAAGCTTTAGTTTTCTTTTTTTTAAATTTTTTTATTAGGTATTTATTTCATTTACATTTCCAATGCTATCCCAAAAGTCCTCCCACATGCTCCCGTACCCACTCCCCCACCCACCCACTCCCACTTCTTGGTCCTGGTATTCCCCTGTACTGAGGCATATAAAGTTTGCAATACCAAGGGGCCTCGCTTTCCACCGATGGCTGACTAGGCCATCTTCTGATACATATGCAGCTAGAGACACAAGCTCTGGGGGGTACTGGGTAGTTCATATTGTTGTTCCACCTATAGGGTTGCAGACCCCTTTAGCTCCTTGGGTACTTTCTCTAGCTCCTCCATTGGGGGCCCTGTGATCCATCCAAGAGCTGACTGTAAGCATCCACTTCTGTGTTTGCTAGGCCCCAGCATAGTCTCACAAGAGACAGCTACATCTGGGTCCTTTCGATAAAATCTTGCTAGTGTATGCAATGGTGTCAGCGTTTGGATGCTGATTATGGGGTGGATCCCTGGATATGGCAGTCTCTACATGGTCCATCCTTTCATCTCAGCTCCAAACTGTGTCTCTGTAACTCCTTCCATAGGTGTTTTGTTCCCAATTCTAAGAAGGGGCAAAGTGTCCACACTTTGGTCTTTGTTCTTCTTGAGTTTCATGCGTTTAGCAAATTGTATCTTATATCTTGTGTATCCTAAGTTTCTGGGCTAATATCCACTTATCAGTGAGTACATATTGTGTGAGTTCCTTTGTGATTGTGTTACCTCACTCAGGATGATGCCTTCCAGGTCCATCCATTTGCCTAGGAATTTCATAAATTCATTCTTTTTAATAGCTGAGTAGTACTCCATTGTGTAAATGTATCACATTTTCTGTATCCATTCCTCTGTTGAGGGGCATCTGGGTTCTTTCCAGCTTCTGGCTATTATAAATAAGGCTGCTATGAACATAGTGGAGCATGTGTCCTTCTTACCGGTTGGAACATCTTCTGGATATATGCCCAGGAGAGGTATTGCGGGATCCTCCGGTAGTACTATGTCCAATTTTCTGAGGAACCGCCAGACTGATTTCCAGAGTGGTTGTACAAGCTTGCAATCCCACCAACAATGGAGGAGTGTTCCTCTTTCTCCACATCCTCGCCAGTATCTGCTGTCACCTGAATTTTTGATCTTAGCCATTCTGACTGGTGTGAGGTGGAATCTCAGGGTTGTTTTGATTTGCATTTCCCTGATGATTAAGGATGTTGAACATTTTTTCAGGTGCTTCTGAGCCATTCGGTATTCCTCAGGTGAGAATTCTTTGTTTAGCTCTGAGCCCCATTTTTTAATGGGGTTATTTGATTTTCTGGAGTCCACCTTCTTGAGTTATTTATATATATTGGATATTAGTCCCCTATCTGATTTAGGATAGGTAAAGATCCTTTCCCAATATGTTGGTGGCCTTTTTGTCTTATTGACGGTGTCTTTTGCCTTGCTGAAGATTTGCAATTTTATGAGGTCCCATTTGTCGATTCTTGATCTTACAGCACAAACCATTGCTGTTCTATTCAGGAATTTTTCCCCTGTACCCATATCTTCGAGGGTTTTCCCTACTTTCTCCTCTATAAGTTTCAGGTCTCTGGTTTTATGTGGAGTTCCTTACTCTACTTAGATTTGACCTTAGTACAAGGAGATAGGAATGGATCAATTCGCATTCTTCTACATGATAACCGCCAGTTGTGCCAGCACCATTTGTTGAAAATGTTCTTTTTTCCACTGGATGGTTTTTGTTCCCTTGTCAAAGATCAAGTGACCATAGGTGTGTGGGTTCATTTCTGGATCTTCAATTCTATTCCATTGGTCTACTTGTCTGTCGCTATACCAGTACCATGCAGTTTTTATCACAATTGCTCTGTAGTACAGCCTAAGGTCAGGCATGGTGATTCCACCAGAGGTTCTTTTATCCTTGAGAAGAGTTTTTGCTATCCTAGGTTTTTTGTTATTCCAGATGAATTTGCAGATTGCCCTTTCTAATTCGTCAAAGAATTGAGTTGGAATTTTGATGGGGATTGCATTGAATCTGTAGATTGCTTTTGGCAAGATAGCCATTTTTACTATATTGATCCTGCCAATCCATGAGCATGGGAGATCTTTCCATCTTCTGAGATCTTCTATAATTTCTTTCTTCAGAGACTTGAAGTTCTTATCATACAGATCTTTCACTTCCTTAGTTAGAGTCACGCCAAGGTATTTTATATTATTTGTGACTATTGAGAAGGGTGTTGTTTCCCTAATTTCTTTCTCAGCCTGTTTATCCTTTGTGTACAGAAAGGCCATTGACTTGTTTGAGTTAATTTTATATCCAGCTACTTCATTGAAGCTGTTTATCTGGTTTAGGAGTTCTCTGGTGGAATTTTTAGGGTCACGTATATATACTATCATATCATCTGCAAAAAGTGATATTTTGACTTCTTTCTTTCCAATTTGTATCCCCTTGATCTCCTTTTGTTGTCAAATTGCTCTGGCTAGGACTTCAAGTACTATGTTGAAGAGGTAGGGAGAAAGTGGGCAGCCTTGTCTAGTCCCTGATTTTAGTGGGATTGCTTCCAGCTTCTCACCATTTACTTTGATGTTGGCTACTGGTTTGCTGTAGATTGCTTTTATCATGTTTAGGTATGGGCCTTGAATTCCTGATCTTTCCAAGACTTTTATCATTAATCTGTGTTGGATTTTGTCAAATGCTTTCTCCGCATCTAATGAGATGATCATGTGGTTTTTGTCTTTGAGTTTGTTTATATACTGGATTACCTTGATGGATTTCCGTATATTGAACCATCCCTGCATCCCTGGGATGAAACCTACTTGGTCAGGATGAATGATTGTTTTGATGTGTTCTTGGATTCAGTTAGCGATAACTTTATTGAGGATTTTTGCATCGATATTCATAAGGGAAATTGGTCTGAAGTTCTCTATCTTTGTTGGGTCTTTTTGTGGTTTAGGTATCAGAGTAATTGTGGCTTCATAGAATGAGTTGAGTAGAGTACCTTCTGCTTCTATTTTGTGGAATAGTTTGTGAAGAACTGGGATTAGATCTTCTTTGAAGGTGTGATAGAACTCTGCACTAAACCCATCTTGTCCTGGGCTTTTTTTGGCTGGGAGACTATTAATGACTGCTTCTATTTCTTTAAGGGATATAGGACTGTTTAGATCATTAACCTGATCTTGACTTAACTTTGGTATCTGGTATCTGTCTAGAAACTTGTCCATTTCATGCGGGTTCTCCAGTTTTGTTGAGTAAGGCCTTTTGTAGAAGGATCTGATGGTGTTTTGGATTTCTTCAGGATCTGTTGTTATGTCTCCCTTTTCATTTATGATTTTGTTAATTAGGATGCTTTCCCTGTGTCCTCTAGTGAGTCTGGCTAAGGGTTTATCTATCTTGTTGTTTTTCTCAAAGAACCAGCTCCTCATTTGGTTGATTCTTTGAATAGTTCTTCTTGTTTCCACTTGGTTGATTTCGCCCCTGAGTTTGATTATTTCCTGCTGTCTACTCCTCTTGGGTGAATTTGCTACCTTTGTTCTAGAGCTTTTAGGTGTGTTGTCAAGCTGCTAGTGTGTGCTCTCTCTAGTTTCTTTTTGGAGGCACTCAGAGCTATGAGTTTTCCTCTTAGAAACGCTTTCATTGTGTCCCATAGGTTTGGGTATGTTGTGGCTTCATTTTCATTAAAGTCTATAAAGTCCTTAATTTCTTTCTTTATTCCTTCCTTGACCAAGGTATCATTGAGAAGAGTGTTGTTCAGTTTCCACGTGAATGTTGACTTTCTATTATTTATTTTGTTATTGAAGATCAGCCTTAATCCATGGTGATCTGATAGGATGCATGGGACAATTTCAATATTTTTGTATCTGTTGAGGCCTGTTTTGTGACCAATTATGTGGTCAATTTTGGACAAGGTACCATGAGGTGCTGAGAAGAAGGTATATCCTTTTGTTTTAGGTTAAAATGTTCTGTAGATATCTGTTAGATCCATTTGTTTCATAACTTTTGTTAGTTTCACTGTGTCCCTGTTTCATTTCTGTTTCCATGATCTGTCCATTGGTAAAAGTGGTGTGTTGAAGTCTCCCACTATTATTGTGTGAGATGCAATGTGTTCTTTGAGCTTTACTAAAGTTTCTTTAATGAATGTGGCTGCCCTTGTATTTGGAGCATAGATATTCAGAATTGAGAGTTCCTCTTGGAAGATTTTACTTTTGATGAGTATGAAGTGCCCCTCCTTGTCTTTTTTGATGACTGTGGGTTGGAAGTCGATTTTATTAGATATTAGAATGGCTACTCCAGCTTGTTTCTTCATACCATTTGCTTGGAAAATTGTTTTCCAGCCTTTCATTCTGAGGTAGTGTCTGTCTTTTTCCCTGAGATGGGTTTCCTGTAAGCAGCAAAATGTTGGGTCCTGTTTGTGTAGGCAGTCTGTTAGTCTGTGTCTTTTTATTGAGGAGTTGAGTCCATTGATATTAAGAGATATTAAGGAAAAGTAATTGTAGCTTCCTATTATTCTTGTTGTTAACGTTGGCATTCTGTTCTTGTGGCTGTTTTCTTTTAGGTTATTTGAAGGATAACTTTCTTGTTTTTTTTCTAGGATGTGGTTTCCGTCCTTGTATTGGTTTTTTTCTGTTATTATCCTTTGAAGGCCTGGATTTGTGGAATGTGTGAATTTGGTTCGGTCATGGAAAACACAAAATACTTTGGTTTCTCCATCTACTATAATTGAAAGTTTGGCTGGGTATAGTAGCCTGGGCTGGCCTTTGTGTTCTCTTAGTGTCTGTATAACATCTGTCCAGGATCTTCTGGCTTTCATAGTCTCTGGTGAAAAATCTGGTGTAATTCTGATAGGCTTGCCTTTATATGTTACTTGACCTTTTTCCCTTACTGGTTTTAATATTCTCTCTTTATTTAGTGCATTTGTTGTTCTGATTATTATGTGTCGGGAGGATTTTTTTTTTCTGGTCCAGTCTTTTTGGAGTTCTGTAGGCTTCTTGTATGTTCATGGGCATCTCTTTCTTTAGGTTTGGGAAGTTTTCTTCTATAATTTTGTTGAAGATATTTGCTGACCCTTTGAGTTGAAAAATCTTCATTCTCATCTACTATTATCCGTAGGTTTGGTCTTCTCATTGTGTCCTGGATTTCCTGGATGTTTTGAGTTAGGATCTTTTTGCATTTTGTATTTTCTTTGATTGTTGTGCTGATGTTCTCTATGGAATCTTCTGCACCTGAGATTCTCTCTTCCATCTCTTGTATTCTGTTGCTGATGCTTGAATCTATGGTTCCAGATTTCTTTCCTAGGGTTTCTATCTCCATCGTTGCCTCACTTTGGGTTTTCTTTATTGTGTCTACTTCCCTTTTTAGGTCTAGTATGGTTTTGTTCATTTCCATCATCTGTTTGGATGTGTTTTCCTGTTTTTCTATAAGGACTTGCAACTCTTTAGCAGTGTTCTCCTGTATTTCTTTAAGTGAGTTATTAAAGACCTTCTTGATATCTTCTACCATCATCATGAGATATGCCTTTAAATCTGGGTCTAGGTTTTTGGGTGTGTTGGGGTGCCCTGGACTGGCTGAGGTTGGAGTACTGGGTTCTGATGATGGTGAGTGGTCTTGGTTTTTGTTAGTAAGATTCTTACATCTGCCTTTTGCCATCTGGTAACCTCTGGAGTCAGTTGTTATAGTTGTCTCTGGTTAGAGCTTGTTCCTCTGTTATTCTCTACCAGCAGACCTGGGAGACTAGCTCTCTCTTGAGTTTCAGTGGTCAGAGCACTCTCTGCAGGCAAGTTCTCCTCTTTCACGGAAGGTGCACAGATATCTGGCGTTCAGACTTGCCTCCTGGCAGAAGATGAAGGCCGGAAACATGACCTGTCCCAGAAGCTGTTAGCTTCTGTAGTCCACACTCTCACCTGTGCAGAGTGGTCTCGGTGGAGTCCAGGAACCAAGATGTCTCCTGCAGATGCTCAGGCAAAGCCCTCCCAGGCCAGGCAGACACCTATCCTCTGGCAGGGAATGTGCCCGGATCTAGTTTTCCTTTTTAGTATTGCAGCAGAGTGTATACAGATGAGAAGGAGGAGAGAGAGAGGGACAGAGGGAGAAAGGGAGGGAGAGAGGGAGGAGAGGAGGGAGGAGAGGAGGGAGGGAGAGAAGATAAAAGTAGAGTGAGCAGTCATATCTTCCAGCCTTGGGTTGCCTTAGTCTTTCCCTTGGTTCTCTTAAAGGTATTTATTTTCTAACAGATTAAAGGAAAAGACGGCGCATAAGCTTCCAGTAAATAGCAGTTCCTGGATCCCTCACTGCCCAGATACTGCGCTAGACACGGTCACATCCATTTAAGTAGATGGGCTGGGGATAATGTGCTCAGCTTGTCACCCAGACTCCTCTGTTTAGAGCATGCTGTCACGTAGCAGAATCTTTTAATGTAGTATTGTAGCTGATAGGCTCAGTGCAAATGGTTAGCCCTGGAGTCAATTCGGCAGGGTTTCCTTTGCTATGTTTTTTTATGATGTCTAACTTTTAGTAATCAATTCAATATGATTCATTTTAAAAAGCTACCATTAGCATAAGGGGCAATCATTATGAAATGCAAAAAAAAAGGAGAGCAAAATAAAATCTGTTTATAGTTCATTAATGAGATACAATTATTAAAACTCTGTGAACATTGTTTCAGATTTTTTAATGTATAATATGACTATTTGTTTGGAACCATACATATTTATTTATTTGCTATATCAGCTATTTTTCCTTTATAAAAGATGATTTGTGGCTGGCAAGATGGCTCAGCGGGTAAGAGTACTAACTGCTCTTCCGAAGGTCCTGAGTTCAAATCCCAGCAACCACATGGTGGCTCACACCACCCTACAATGAGATCTGACGCCCTCTTCTGGTGTGTCTGAAGACAGCTACAGTGTACTTATATATAATAATAAAGAAATCTTTGGGCTGGAGTGAGCAGGGACTGAGTGAGCAGAGTTGACCAGAGCAAGCGGGGTTGATCAGAGTGAGCAGAGGCCAGAAGAGGGCAGCAGATCCCCCTGTGGCTAGAGCTATGGTTGGTTTTGTGCCTCCTGTGAGTGCTGGGAACTGAATTTGGATTCTCCACAAGAGTAGTAAGTGCTTTTAACCAAAGGCCCATCCATCAAGCCTTGATCGTTTGCTTTTCTCATTACTATGACAAAGTACCTGTCAAAAGCAACTGAAGGAAGGTAGGGAGGGTTTAGTTTATCTTATGCTTTGAGTGTAAGGCCCACCACTGTTGTGAAGTCATGGCGGCAGGAACATGAGGCAGCTGGTTACACTGCATACACAGTCAGGAAGCAGAGAGAGATGGACGACGCTGGTGCTCAGCTCACTGTCTCCTTTTTATTCTGTCCAGGACCCCAGCCTGTGGGAGGGTGTGGCCAATATTCAGGATGGATTTTTTTTTACCTCATTTAACCCAATCTAGAAACTCCTCAGACATGCCTCCAGGCTGCTTTTCATGATGAGCCTAGGTCCTATCAACTTAACAATCTAGACTGCCCACTAGGCTTGCTATTTTATTACATGTATTTTGGTGTAACCATCAGTATGGAGATGGCTGTGTTGGGAGGAGCCCTACAATTAGCTCTTTTACCCATCAGATGTTAATGTCTTAGGCACATTGACTTCTAAGTCTCTAGTAGGAGGCTTTCCTGAGAGGAGGTCCTCAGCTGTGGCCTGGTCTAAGGCTCCTGCGTTCTACATCTTCCAATGTTAACATAAATAGTAAGAATGGGTGATGCAAAGACAGATTAAAAATGTTTAATATTTATTTTAGTTTTTACATGTGAGAATTTTGCTGATATGTATGTCAGAGTATCACAACCATACCCTTGGGCCCACAGGGGCCAGAAGAGGGCATCAGATCTCCTGAGTCTGGGGTTATAGATGGTTGTGAACTATCCTGTGGGAGCTGGGGTTCAATTCTGCCTCATTTGCAAGATCAGCAAGAACTCTTAACTACCAAACTATGGCGGCAGCCCCAAGACAGGTGGTTTCAAAAACCAATATGGAGGCAACTCATGTCACTTTTGTTTATTTTATTGATCAAAACTCCGTCAAAAGATTTCAAGGCCGACAGGGGAAGGGGGACTCCTGGATACTCCAAAGGGTGGGTGTGTTATAGCCAGCAGCCACACCAGCTTCACAAACATCTCTTAGGAGCCTGGGGGTAGTGGATCGGCTTGGTTCTCACAGTGGGTCAAGTTTTGAAAGGGACTTTGCTTCGAGGTTTAATTGTTGTGATATGTATCAGTAACCATGGTGACAGACATCCAGGATTGACAGTCTCTGATTATCTTTGCAAGATAGACTCAGAGATGTGGGGCAGATGAAGATAATGGGATTATGGTGTGTGGCTACAAATGAGATGTTCCTTGCTATCTCATTTGATGGGCAAGAAATTATAAGACCTCTCCATAAGGAAAAGATTGAGCTGAGAGGGCTGATTTGTTCACCTCCCACAGATCCTGAGAACTTGGATCAGCATCTGAGCACCTCTGTCCTTGGAGCAGAGCTCTGACAACCAACTCCTCCGTTGTGCACTGGTCTACAGCATTTTAGAAGTTTTGTCTTATTTTTGAAAATTATACTCAGGTGTGGTTATATGCAGGTGAGTGCAGATACCAGTGGAGGCCAGAAGAGGGCACTGGATCCCCCAATGCTGATATTACAGGAGGTTGTGAGCCATCCAGTGTGGGTGTTGGGGACTGAGCTCAGGTCCTCTGCAAGAGCAGTATAAGAGATGCTCTTAACCTTTGAACTGTCCATCGCTCCAGCATTAATTCCCATGTCTGTTGAGTATTTGGAGATGACTGGTGGCCACATGCACTAACCTAGCTCAGTAGCTAAGGAGCGCAGTCAGCCTATGGTGTGGAGGAATTCAGGTGTGCATGGTTTTGTCGGTTTTCATTGTGCCTGTGAGCTTGCTGGATCACCCCAGTGTCTTCCAAGCTAGGTCATCATGCAACGTTGCTCTGATGTTCCCAAAATGTCCTCTGGAAAAGAATAATTAGTAAACACGGAAATCCCAGTACTTCTAATTCTGGGTTCTTCTAGAAAATATTTAGGTTGCAATGGCTTTAAAACAAGCACGAAAGCTGCCAAGTAAATTAAATTTCATCTCTGTTATTAGAGAAATTGGCGCCACCTGCAAGACATTCTATCCATGCCCGTGCTCACCGACAAAACAAATCCACGTTATGAACATCGATTGGCAAGCACTTTGGATGTCCTACGAATGCGGAGTAGTAAAACAGCTTTATTCCTCAGACCGTTTATTCTAGAGTTAGAAATATGCACCAAACAAACAAACAAAAAAAACCCACATATACACAAACCATAACCAAAACAAACAAACAAAAAACTGCACCACATTAATGATTGACTTTAGTTCACTAAGGGAAGGCACTGTTTCTTTGAAAGGTTATGAGGAATCTGCTCTAGGCCTAAGGGAAACAACCCCTTTCCTGGGTGAATTCTACTTAAGTCATTTGAGCTGTGGTGTGGATTTGCTTTCACACGTGTATGGGTGTGTATGTGGGTGCCTTGCAGGCACATTCATGCACATGTGCGTGCCTGTGTGTGGAGGCTTGAGGCCAGCCTGTGGGGAGGAGGGCCGTGACTTGCATGCCATCCACCTTGGGTTGTGAGACAGAGTCTTTCATATGTACCTGGAATTCACTGATTAGGCTAGATCGACTGGCCAGCGAGCCCTAAGGACCCACCTGCCTCTGCTTCCCCAATATTGGGATTACAGGCATGCACTACCACACCTGGATTCTTATGTGAGTTTTAGGGGTCTAATTCAGATCCTCATGCTTGCATGGCAAGGGACTTCACTGGTAGAGCTATCTCTCCAGCCTTAAGCTGAATTTGAAGGGATAGAAGGTAGTTAATATGCAAATTGAAGATGGACAGATGTCCTGTTGGATGGAGGAATTATGTTTGACAGAGATTGGAGGCAGGAAGGGGGTTGGTGCCCTTGAAAAAATGAGGTCAACTACAAAGAGGGCTGATGTGATCGAGGTGACAGGCTGTTGAGGTCCAGGTTGGCACCTTTGCATCTTTCCCAAATGATGGGAGCCAAGAACCTGTTAAGGTTTCCGGCGAGGCCATGATCATGTTTGCAATTGGAGGAACCAAATAAAGATAAACCACTCTGGAGACCCTGGATAGTGTCACACATACTCGAAGGAACCACAAAGGAGTGACTTGAGCCACTGTGGAGAGAGTGGGGGGGGGTGGCTTTACACTTGATGACCACTGAGAGTAAAAGGAAAGGATATGGCCAGCACATGTCCCAGATTCCTGGTATGGGTGCAAGGTGGCATAGTGAAGGTGGGCAGACTCACGAGGCCGGCTTTTTGGGAGCCAGCAGACATCAAGTGGAGCTGTTGAGTAGGCAGCAGGATCCAAGGGTCCGAAGTTCTGTGGCAGGATTTTGGCTGGGGAATCTGAATTTTTGAGTCATTGGCATATAGCTGGTATTTGAAATGACAAACATGTAGTCGGAACAAACTGAATTGGCAACCTTTGGGCGGCGAGCCCTCTGCAGAAAGTAGCGAATTAGAAGGGAACAGACAACCACAGGATGCCCTAGTCGCATCATCCCAGCGTCCCACGGACTACATTAATTTTGAAATGATGACAGGTGGGGTATGCAGCTATCTGAGGCTGCATGTTTAGCTCCTTCTGATGCTAAACTTTTAGACACGTTTGACACTCATAAAAGACAAATTGGATCACAGACTCTAAGAAGGCTTTTTTCCCTTTTCCCATGGCGTTTCACTTTGACTTATATTTGTTTTCATAGCCACCACCACGTTCCTTGTACTTCTCTTTATACTGCACTCGAGTACAGCTGTAGGACCAGGCATCTGTGGAGGAATAGCATCCTCTGAAGAGAAGGCTCCAGAGAGCTGAAGGAGGGAGTGGTACAGTGACCCTCACCAGGAGAGCGAGGTCAGATCCTGACTTTGCTACACACAGAGGAAGGTTAGGAGGTGAAGGGTACGGGCGGTGAGTGAGCAGTGGAGGTGTCAGGACAGTCACCGTGGGAATCCAGCGAGTGACAATCAACCAGGACCTGGATGTTTCTGGCACAGAGCAAAGTCACTTCTCAGGACGTGTGTGCTTTTTAAGTTTTATTTAGTCATGCCCCCCAACTCAGGGAGGGTAGGCAGAACAGAGTCAGGAGGGCAGGTAGCGTCTCTCCAACTCCCTTCTTGTTCATATGTGGATTCTAGAGCTACTTTCTATTTCCAGCTACCACCTGAGGGAAGACAGAAGAAGCAGTAGATGTGGCAAACAGCTGGAGGCAGAGAGCAGGCACTGGGGGGACCCAGTGTGTGGTGGTGGTGGTGGTGGTGGTGGTGGTGGTGGTGGTGGTGTGTGTGTGTCTGACAGCAGCTGCCCCGGCCACCGCCATTACAATCTGCTGGTCTGATCTGGATCCAGGTCTCCACTGCCAAGTCAGAGTCTCATTTTCAAAAGCAGAAAAGTTCCACACAGGAGGATTATTATTTCCAAGCCACCCTGAGTTACATCATGAATCGCTGTTCAAGATAAAATAAACAGCAATGGAGACGTGAAATGAATACTATACTTTTATAAAAATATATGCCTTAGTGACTTTAAATTCCCCACTTAAATGAGGGAGCTGAGAACATGGTGATGTACACCCAAAGGGCCTGTGATGAACTACATATTTAATATCCAATACCTGGAACTATGTTTATTTAAATATTAATTACCACATCATTATATTAATAGTAAATATAAACTAATTTATGGTTTATTTAATTGTGTTTATTTAATTAGATATTTGTTCATGTTTGATATTAAATATGCAGCTCAGTGGAGTATCCAGTGGCACTTGTGAGGTTGTGGGCACGCCCCTCAACATCCCATAGTGATGTTGTCACTATGTTTCAGGAAACCCTTTGCCAACTTAAAGAATAAGAAGACAGAAAAAGCAAATTCCCGTAAGAGCTTCTGGCAGAGATAAAACTTTTATATGTTTGGAAAGTGATTAAGTAATTTTCCCTTTCTTCCTCAGAATTGATTTGTTTAAGGCTATTATAAGCTGTTGGATAATCTAGACAAGGAAAGGGAATCTGATTGGTTCTCACTTCAGGAGTCTACACCCCTCCAGGAGAAGTTTGAAAATCCCTCTGAGTGGTTCCCTTCCACAATCTTCAGTGTACTGGGGACTTGCCTGATTTCTAGTCTCTCAGTAGAGCCACAAGCCCCCATGACAAGGTAGTTCGTGGGGGAAGCAAGTCTGTGGCTGCACCATGTGGGGAGGAGCAAGTCTGTGGCTGCAACTGGGGGCTGGGGGAGATGAGTCCATGACTGCACCATAGAGGCGGGGTGTCTATGGTCTATGGCTGTGTCTTTTGTGAGTGAGTCTGTAGTCTATGGCTGCAGTGTAGGGGCGGAGAAAGCGACTGCACCATGAAGTGGGATAGCAAGCCTGTGTTTGCACCATGGGGAGGAAGAGAGTCTATGGCTGCACTGTGGAGGGGAAGGGAGTCTGTCACTGCCCTGGGGCGCGGCGGGGGGGGGGGGGCGCGGGGGCAAGTCTGTGGCTGCACGGTAGGGGGAACAAGTAATGAACAAGTATGCTAAAACCTCAAGTGATTCTCAGAGACAGTCCTTAAAATAACCGTGAAAGGATAGGAGTCACCCATGTCAGTGTTTCCAAGTTTGGGGTATTGTTTCTCTGCAGACGTTCTTGCGATAGAAGAATACGAGGTCATAGCACTGTGAGGGTGAGAATAGTCGAGTATCCCAATCCCACTTCTGCTCAGTATTTAGAAGATATACTAGGAGAGGATGGAGAGATGGTATCGTTGGAAGGGGCTTGCCACACAAGCAAAAAAGTAATAATAATAAAATAAAGCTAGACATGGTGTCATGGGCTAATAATCCAAGCACTAAGAAGGCAGAGACAGGAGGGTCTCTGGGGCTTGTTGGCGAGCAGGTGTAGCCTAATCAGTGAACTCTAGACCCTGCTTCAAAACAAGGTGTGGTGGGGAGACCAGAGAGATGATGGCTCAGTGGTTAGGAGCGTATGCTGATTTTGTGTGGGATTTGAGTTTGATTCCCAGCACCTACACTGGCCTACTCACAAATGCCCGTAACTCTAGTGGGGGGGGGGGAGTTTGATGCCCTCATTTAGACTCCAAAGTCACAATCATCTGTACATTTCCATGTACATACACATAATAAATAAAAATTTCTCTTCAAAAAATAAATCAAAGTGGCTAGGTCTGGGTAGTGACAGCTGACATTGTCTTCTGGCATTCACATGTATGTGTGGACACCCATGTCCACTCCCAACACAAACATGTGTACACACCCCCACATACACACAAGATCCTACAGGAAGGCTCTGGATGAAGGAATGGTTACCTCTTAAGTATTTGTGTAGACCACAGGGCACAGAAGGCAGAATCTTATCTCCTGTCTTTTCATTTCCTTTTGGCTGTGGCTTTTTTCCAGACAATTTAATCAAGCATAGAAGCATTTTATCCATAAGCTTACTCTTGGAGAATTGTCTGTCCCTTCTTTGTCACTTGGGAGGTGTCTAAGATCTGATTAAGGGAATACAAAGCCTCCTGGTACTTCCCTTTTCTCTTGTGGCCTTTAGATATGACTGCCTTTAGATATGATATCTACCCACATATCTACCCATTTACCCATTTATATATACATCCTCTCATTCATGCACCTACCATTCACCCATTTATACACCCACCCACTCATCTATTCACCCATTTATACACCCACCCACTAATCTATTCACCCACTTATACACCCACCCACTCATCTATTCACCCACTTATACACCCACCCACTCATCTATTCACCCACTTATACACCCACCCACTCATCTATTCACCCACTTATACACCCACCCACTCATCTATTCACCCACTTATACACCCACCCACTCATCTATTCACCCACTTATACACCCACCCACTCATCTATTCACCCATTTATACACCCACCCACTCATCTATTCACCCATTTATACACCC
Organism: Mus musculus; assembly: GCF_000001635.26. Classification (NCBI taxonomy): domain Eukaryota; kingdom Metazoa; phylum Chordata; class Mammalia; order Rodentia; family Muridae; genus Mus; species Mus musculus. The sequence continues at coordinate 128,315,564 of NC_000071.6, read as the reverse complement.
ACCCACTCATCTATTCACCCACTTATACACCCACCCACTCATCCATTCACCCATGCATATACCCACCCACTCATCCATTCACCCATGCATATACCCACCCACTCATCCATTCACCCATGCATATACCCACCCACTCATCCATTCACCCATGCATATACCCACCCACTCATCCATTCACCCATGCATATACCCACCCACTCATCCATTCACCCATGCATATACCCACCCACTCATCCATTCACCCATGCATATACCCACCCACTCATCCATTCACCCATGCATATACCCACCCACTCATCCATTCACCCATGCATATACCCACCCACTCATCCATTCACCCATGCATATACCCACCCACTCATCCATTCACCCATGCATATACTCACCTACTCACCCATTTACCTACCATTCACTTACCCACCCACCTACTCATCCCTTGCCTCTGCTCTGACCCAGCCCTGACTCCCCAGTTCAGATCGCATTCTACTATGTGGGCCTTCATCCAGATGCCATGATCCCATGAGAGTCTGGTTCTTGGAAATCCGCACTCCCGTCTTCCTGAGGTCACAAGATCTCAGGCTCCCAGAGTTCTTGATGTATCAATTGTTTCTTTGCCATGGCAGAGCGTGGACCTTTATGTTTTTTGAATCCTAGGGTTTAAGCTGGAAATGGAGGGAATGGATTCTGCTTTGAGGGTCCCCAGCTTATCCAGAATGGGCGTGTGTGTGTGTGTGAGAGATTCTGTCTTTTGCTGAGACTTCCTTGGGAGGTGGCTGAGCGGGTGAGACTCCCTCTCTCAGCGGCTCTTTCTGGCATTTGCTTCCTGCCATTTTATTTCACTTATCCTCGTTGTCCCCGTGTGTCCATGCAGATTGGTTCCAGATGCCACCTTGGTAATAATATTTACAGCACTCTAGTTTGTCCTATAAAACCTCATGGAGTTTACATATACTCAACACACTTTCTCCTGGGTACTTTACACCCTCTCCTGATGCCTATAATCTCAGATATAATGCAAATGCACATACATAGTGGATTTTTTTGGGAAATACAACACAGAGGGACATCCTCCTATATTCTACACAGCTACAACATCGCTGGCATGCCTTCGTGCCATGGGGAGGAGACCCCAGGGAAATGACAAAAGGACCTGAGATGATATTCCCATCACCCACAGGAACCTCGATATTTGCTTGTTTGCGTATGTGTGCTTCAGTATGTATGGAGGCCAGAGGTCACCGTCTGGTGTCTTCCTCCATCACTGTCTACCTTACCTACATATTCATTTAAGTTTTTGAGACAGCATCTCATTATGTATCCCTGGCAGGCCTGGACTTTGCTATGTAGAATAGGCTGGCTCCAAGCTCAGAGAGATCTACCTGCCCCTGTTTCCAGAGTACTTGACATTCAAAGCATGCACAACCATGTCCAGCTCCACCTTATGTTTTGAGATAGGATCCCTCACTGAAGCTGGAACTCACCCCCATGTGTCTAGACTGGCTGGGCAGAGAGCTACCATCTGCCTGGTTTTGTACCACTGAACTTCTGGGGTTATAGACCTCCCCACCCCCACTTCCCCACAAGTCTAGTTCTTCTGTGGATGGTGAGGAATCCCATCTCAGGTCCTCAGGCTTTAGTAGCTAGCACTTTGCTCATTGAGCCATCTCCCAAGTACAGAGCTCAGGCTTTAAATATCAGAAGCTAAGAGCCCGTCTTTGTTGGGCAACTTGAAGGAACTATCTGAGGTCTGGAGATACCTGAGTGTGGTGTGGTTTAAGTAAAAAGCATAGTGTAAAAGGTTATGGTAAAGAGAAGAAAGGAATTCTGGGAGAATATCTAATAGTCCTGAAAACCATTACCCCTGCAATTAGCTTGGTTTGCTCAGCACACAAATGTGTATGTGTAGCTGAGAATCGCGCCACTTTGCCTTGTGTCATAGAAAACAGGAAATGCACATTTCAGTTTCCTCTTGATGGATGGATGGTGAGTGTCCCAGTATTCACCCGCTGTCATGTAATTGTGTGTGAGTATGCATGTCTTTTCTCAATTAACTTGTCACTGTGCCAGTAATTTTCAAGGAAAAAGGAAAATCGCTTTCAATTATCCTAAATTGTTTAAATAAATATGCCTGCTGATCTATGGAAGCGAGGTGACTGTGGTCTGGAGTGTTATTACCAGAACTTCCGTAAGATCTGCAGAGACTGGGGAGTCCAATAATTTAAAACAATTTCTAATTGACTAAATTGTTATAAATTTAGGGGGAAATGTTCTTCTGATTCCTTCTAGCTCTTCAGGTGACTTGGTACCTCAATGTCTCTGCTTTCTGAACCTTTTTTTTTTTTTTTTATGTTGCAGTCCCTTACACACTGTTTGGACAAAGACTTTTGAATGTGGTACCTTCTAGATGTGAGTCTAGGATGCTTGGATGTAACTCCCAGGCATGGGTCAGAGGGATGGTGGGAGGGCATTACACTTGTGTTCTGGAGCTCACCGATCTGACAGAAATGCTGAGTCTATCTGGTTTGCAGAGAAGTGACATTTAAATGGCCATCTCTGGCCCTTTGAAGATTATGTTCAGCATTCTTTGCTTTAAGCAAGTCTTGCTCACCGGGCACTTGGTCCTGAATGGCTATGGAGTTTGCTTACAGGGTAGTGGGCACCTGTGATATTTGCATAATCATCCTTGGAACCTCTGCTTTCCTGTGACTTCTCACTAAGTTGTTTTGGAGGTACCGCCTTTCCTCCTTTGGGTGTCGTCTTGGTGGGAATCAAGTGAGGTGATTAGGAAGTCAGGCTCGACCAACTTATGCCATTCCCCAGACAAATGGAACCCAGACTTCAATGAGTATTGACCTTATTTCTGTACTTAGGGCATCTTGATGATATGTATGTTCCTGCTTCATATGCCTGCATCTCACAGCTTCCCTGGATGACCCACTCACCCACCCATCGATCCAACCATGCACCCATCTACCCATCTATCTCTCCATCCATCTATATGCTCAATCACCTTTCCAGTTACCTAGCCCACCCATCCACCAGCATTTTCATCTGAATTCCCACCCTCCCATCCATCCAGTTATCCATTCATACATCTACCTACCTACTTACACATCAACCCATCCATCTACCCACATATCCATCCATCCATCCATCCATCCATCCATCCATTCATCCATCCATCCACAGTTTATTTCAGTAACCCACTCCACAGCCTTCTGAACATCCTGCAATTAACTAGACCTGTCTTTCAAGTATGAGCGGGAAAGAGAATTTACAGACATCATTTCACTTGCTTTGTACATAAGGGTAAGAGGAGAGTTAGAGGCAAAATTCTGAATATAAACATTGAAGTATAAGCAGTCACCAGTCTTTGATAACATCACTTATTGAATATAGACACCCTTGGGTGTCCCCCCACCTCAGTGGATGAGTCATAACCCTTTGAAAAATGTCCCAGTTTGGTGAGGGACAGAGTAGTGCAAACTGACTTTTCTTTTATTATCCCTTTAAAGAATTAAGGATTTTGCTGAGTCAATAATAAAGTTTGGTAAGGTATTACAAGAGATTAATCCTGTGTGAGTCAGAGTCTTTGTTGAGCTTAGTTTTAATTAAGGTCCCAGGAAGGAAAGCCATCAGGAGGGTGGGGGTGAGAATGAGTGACGCGTGGCTGAACCAGCTTGATCTCCAGCGGAGTTGCGTGGGAAATGCTGCTCAAGTTCCAGGAATTTTCCTGAGCAAAATCAAAGTCACTCCAGGGGTACAGAGAAGCTTCAGATACAGATCCCACCCAGAGGCACCGGTGGGTGGTTTTGTTGTTGTTTCTCGTGGAACATGGAATCTAATACAAGCTTTCTTCCACTGAGCTGTGATCCTACAGATGTGATCTCACCAAGTCACCCAGATAGGTCTCGAACCTATAATAATCCTATCCATAGGTTCTGTTTGACTTCACATAGTCAAGGCACAAACACCAAGGTGTTCTCTGTGGCAGTCATGGCAGAATGGCGCCAATAGGTGTGTGATCTCAACCCCTGGGTTCCACGGGTGAGCATCTTGCAAAGGAACCTTTGTACTCGCTAGTGTTTAGATGTTAGGTGTAGAGTGTATACCTGTTAGAATTAAATATCTCGAAGAGCGTGGATCAGGAGGAAATGGTATGAGGAATAGTGTGTTAGTCAGGGTTCTCTAGAGTCTCAGAACTTACGGAATGTCTCTATATTAAGGGATTTTATTGTGATGACTAACAGTCTGTAGTCCAACTAACCCGACAATGGTCAGCTGTGGATGGGAAGTCAAGAATATAAGTTGCTCAGTCCTACAAGGCTAGTTGTTTCAGCTGGTCTTCTGTAGAAGTAGACTTTAACAAATGTGCTGGCAAGTAAATGCAAGCAGGTGAGAAGAATGAATCTTCCTTCTTCCAATGTCTATCCAGCAGTAGGCCTCCAGCAGAAGGTGTGGCCCAGATTAACGGTGTATATCACCATGCCTGGATCTGGGACTTGCTTTGTCCCAGGCTGACCTTGAACTCAAAGATCTCCTTGCCTCAGTCTCCTGGGATTAAAGGAATGCACTACCTTGCCTGGGCCTAAGCTTTTCATGGCCACTATGCCTCAAGATCTCCATGCCAAGATACAGGTCAGAAACTTGTGTCTTCCAGCCTTAAGATCTGGATCACAGGTGAGACCTCCAATTCTGGATTGTAGTTCACTCCAGATACACTCAAGTTGACAACCAGGAATAGCTATTACAAATAGGTACTCATCTGAGGAGATCAGTAGGTCCCTAGCCACTCCTCAGATGTAGATTAATGGGTAGAAGGGTAGAGGAATGGATGGGTGAATGGTAGCTAGATGGATAGATAGATGGAACTTTCAGCTTTCTGCTGATCAACCATGAATTCTGTTTCCCAAATTCAAACCAGTCTTGTATCCTCTGAATGTGGGGTTTCACCGTGAACTGGACACACTGTAGCCCCTGGGACAGGTCATCTATGACCCATTGTATTGACAAGGCAGAGGATAAACCAAGGGGCATTTAATTAGTTGTTTCTGTTGTTTTTCTCATAGATACAGCCAAATATGTAGCAAGAAGCAATTTGGTGAAGAGTTTACATAGGGTCACAGTGTAGGAAGTGATACAGGCAACTGCTGTGGGGGAGGCATGGTAGTACTAGGGGTAAGACTGCTGATCACTTTGCATCCACAGTCAGGCAGCAGAGAGGGAAATGGAGCCAAGGTCTCAGATCTCAAGGCTTGTCCCCAGCAACCCACTTTCTCCAATAAGGCTCCACACCCATGAAATTCCACAACCTTCCAGAATAGCAATGCAAGTTTGGGACAAAGTGGTTCAAACACATGAGCCCATGTGGGAGGCATGCAAACCACAGCAGGCAGGCACCAGCCTCAACTCTAGCTATGCTAATGATTCGCAAAACAGGGATAGAAGAGGTCTCTCTTCACTCTCTAGAGGACACCCTAGAGGGCCTTCAAGGTGACAGACCAAGAACTTTCTGATTCAGGGTAAGATGACAGCAGGCTTTCTCTTGCTCGCATCAGCCTAGGCCTGGTAGCTATAACTCATATAGTGAGGATGGTAATTAGGCAGGCATCTACACTGGGAGAGATCCATTGACTCTGGCTTTACTAGCAGATGACAAGAGAGTCAACCCTGAGGATCTCTGCATGAGTACACTGGGTCTACATGCTGTTTATGTGTCCCGAAGAAGGTTGGCATGTCTGAGAAAGAGGGGTTCTTCCAAACTCAGTTGTAAACAGAGTTCTGAAGTTCACACTTCTAATGCACTCATGGAAGGACTTTGCAGAAGGAGGGACACACAAACTGGACCTGCCTAGTGCAGGGGGATAGGATGAGTACCTGAGTGTAGGAGTCTATGAGTCACACCCTTTCCTTGGCACTATGGGTGGCAGTGGCGGCTCCAATGGAATCTTGTACTCTGTCACCTTCTATCTGAGACCTGATTTAGCGTTAGATTGAACTCTATGTTATCTGCTTGCATATATACTGAGATAATTAAATCATGTTGTCAACATTCTTAGAAATAGAATCAATTGACATTCAATAGCAAAGCCACTGCAACAACCAACCAACCCAAGATCTGTCGCCTTGTGCCAGCTTTGTCCTGTCTGTGTGTCTGCAGCTACTTCCCATGGTCACCCCTTGTCCCCTTCTTTCACCAGCCTGCACTGGCCTTAGCTCAGAATTATGAGCATAAATGCAGAGTGCAGGCAGGTAACATTGATGCCTGAAGACACTTGGGCAAGAAGCCAGGATTTGATGAACAGATTCTGAACTTATGGTGACAGTCCTGTTCTTGTTTTGTAACCTAATGATAAACTCCTACTACTTTGTGACTTTACCTTAGAATACAATGATAAATGAGTTTATTGGGGCTATTGACAGGAGCATGGGTGAGTCTAAGGCAGCTACATCACCAGAAATCCTATCCCAGCATGAGTGATATCTCATGAAAGTTTTATCCCAAGAGCTTTCTGCCCAAGATGCAGGCAGCTCTACTAGAGAAAGTCATCTCTCCCTAGTGATTGTTTTTAAGTGTAGAGCTTAAGGAGAGATCTTGTAAATCTAGTAGCTTTCTGAACTTCCTGGGACTTGTAAGTTGTCTAATCTTCAGTCTTATGAGTCTGTCTCCTCCCTCCAGAAGGTAATGCCTATGGTCATTTGGTCTCTTGCTTCAGGCCAGTGGTGAGGTTGTATTTCATTGTGAGAAGTATGTGCTGGCATGGTCGGTTATCTGGTGGCACAGAAATAAAAAACAAAACAAAACAAGGCCCCACCGTTTAGAGGCAACTTCTTTTAACAGATAAAAGACCTAAAGACTCTACCCAGAGCCCGCCACTCCTGAGCTCCATCCCTTCCCACTTGTACCTACCTGGAGACCAAGCCTTCAACAAACAAGGATATTTCAGCTGTGAACTATGACCTGGCTCCACCACTGCATTGAACTTCAGAACCTTCTAAGTCCCTATTGGACACTTCATTTGGAATGCCACCCAGATTCTTCATATTCAATTTTCCCCATTAATTGCTCTCCCCCAACCCCACATCCCTTGGACCTAGTTAGAGGGAGAGAATTCCAATTCTCTCCCCAAGGTCTCCCAGTTTTTGTAGTTCTCAAAACCAAAGTATTTGCTACTCCTCAGGTATCTTCAATTTTGTTGTCCTCAAGGCTCTTTACTGTCCTGGTATCCTGACACTCCTTAGATCCAGAGAGGTTTTTGTACCGTGCTCTAATCTTAGTGGAGTGGGGACGGAGTGGAAGGTTTGGTGGTGGGAGAGGTAGGGACATAGTCATGGCTGTCTCTATGCCTGTGTGCTTCTTTGACACTACATGAAGCTTCCTGGATAGATATCCGCGTATCCTCAGGTACTCCTGTGAACTCCTTTCACAGTTGCATGGGTGCTATGTATCATGTCCTATCACAGACACAGAGGATCACTCCAGTTCTTGCAACATGGAAACAACACTATCCTGAGGGAAGCAGAAGATGCGGACACAAGCATGCAAGAGTGTGGATGGATGCTAGGTGATGGAAAGTGCTATGTAGGAAGGTCAATCAGGCTCTGTGCAGATGTGCATAACAATTGTACGACACATAACATAGGGGAGAAATTAGTCAGCTGAGTATGTTCTGAAGGAGGTCATGGAGCTGTGAGAATTCCCAGCAGAGGAAAAGGTAAGAGGGCCATGCTGGCTGGCAGTTAGACCGTCACCATCACTGCAAGGAGGCCAGTATGGTTTGATGGGTGGAGTGTTGGAGACCTGTCACCAAGCATTTCTGACCCAGATGGTCATTGGAAGGGCCCAACCAGATGGCCTCTCTGGAGGAAGCAGAGGGGACTGTGTTCATTGATCAGCTTCTGCAGATTCCTTTTAGCTGCTGGATGGGAAAGAACATGAAGAAAGGAATAGGCTACATAAGAGTCCCCTAGGGAGCCAGGTCAATGATGCCTGTGCTCTGTAGGTAGGACGAAGTGGCGTGTTAGTGTCATGTGAAGGTGGGGCAGAGGGGGTTGAATGATTATGTGCAAAAAGATTGGATGATGATGGAGACAAAGAGATTGAATGATGATAGAGACAAAGAGAGAGGCTGGGTGATGATAGACAGAGATTGAATGATGATGGAGACAAAGAGAGAGGCTGGATGATGATAGACAGAGATTGAATGATGATGGAGACAAAGAGAGAGGCTGGATGATGATAGACAAAGAGATTGGATGATGATGTACAAAGAGGTTGGATAATGATGGACAAAGAGGTTAGATGATGATAAACAAGAGCTAGGGGAGTGATAGATGGTCCCTAACAAGTTGGGAGAGACAGCTGTCACTGCCAAGATCAAGTCAGGAATTCTAGAGCATCTTAGACATGGAAGACTAAGATTGGTATGGTTTGTGTGTATGTGTGTGTGTGTCTCCCTACACCCTTATTCTTTATAGTATGTAGTGTTTTCTTATCTTCACCAGGCACCCTGGCTTTGGGAAGCATTCCTTGCAGTTTAAGTGCAGGCTGAAATCACCACCTCTTAACAGTGTGGTTCATGTATTAGAAATGGTAATTCTTGATGCTGGCATAAGGTCAGCTTTGTTCACAGCAAACCATGGCAGTCTACAGTCCCATTGCCCAGGTCCTTCTTAGATTCTTTTCAAGTTCTTAGCTGCCTGGCTGTACCTTGAATCTGCTAATATTTTCCCATCTCCAGTTTTACCATCCCAGTCTGAGAGTATGTCCTCTATTTCCTTACTCCAATCTTAAGGGGTCCAGCCAGGTCTGCTCTAGGCTCCTTGCTGGCCATTCCCATCCTGGCAGCCACTGTAATCCAAAGCACAAATGAAATTGGAAAAACTCCTGTCTAAATCACTGTGGTGGAGGTAAGATGGGGTCCTGTACCACAGTGTCTCACTGGCTTGGACGCTACCTCCCGGATTCTCTCCTTCTCAGCTGTGTCCCTTCCCAAGGCTTTCTGTTATCAGCTCAAGCCTTGGGTTTCTCCTAGGTCTCTGTGTATGCAACCTCTCCATGTGTTAAGGTGGCTTGTGGGCTTGCCCCTCCCATCCCTACTTGTGGTTCCTGCCCTAAGTAGCTTAAACACTCTCTGGCTTCAGGGGTAAGACTGGAGAGAAGACATCAGTATATTCAAGATACATCCAGGCAGCTGAGGACTTGTAAAACAGGTCATTGACTGAATATGCCTGACCCCCTCCACTGAAACTTCCCACTTCGGAGCTGCCCCTTGGTTACTTGGAACTCCACTGTGATCTTCACTCAATACAACTCAGGAAGGTCTGTTTGTACCTGGATTGAAGAGAGCTCAACTCTACACAGGCAAAGTCATTTTCTTCTCATCACCCTTTCAAAGTCAACTATTTTGTTCATTAACTTGATTTTTCTGTCCCAATTCCACATGAAGTTTATACTGGGTTCTATATCCTGAGAAACCTCCTAGCTGGACAAAACAAACACTATTCTTTATGGTGACACAGTTGGGTGACATTTCATAGTCTCTTATTTATGAGCCTGACCTGTGTATGCACAGGACCCAGACATTGTCTCATTTAATCTTATCTGGCCTGAGTGATTGACTGTTGTGATGACTTCCATTTGAAATGAAGACATTTGGGGGATGGAGGGACCGGGGAGAGCTGTGGACTCATGCATTTGGCTTCCTGCTGCCTGCATCCTGCATCCTTCAAAGCCAGAGGATGTGAAGGACATGGCTGGATGGAGGGAGAGTGTGCCAGAAGGTAGCCACAGCCAGCCAAACTAGCAAGAGCCCTACAGCCCTACAGTCTGTAACCGACTCCATTTGGAAGCTGCTAACAAGGACCCCAGGTGTGTTTTTGTTGTTGTGATTCTGTTTCTTTCAAACATATTTTATTTTGAGTTCCTTGTGTGTGTGTGTCCTGCGGAGGCTAGAATGGGACATGAGGTCCCCTGGAGTCACAAATGATTATGAACTGCCCAGTATGGGCCCCTTGAAAGATCAGCAAGTGCTATTTACCCTGATCCATCATCCAGACCCCTGGATTTAGAACCACTTAGGAGAGACAGTCCTTGGCACGCCTTTGAGGGTATTTCCATAGAGCTGAGGAGAGAGGTCCCACCCTGAATGTGGACAGCACCATCCCATGGGCTGGGAAAAAGGAGACAGTGAGTTGGGCACTAGCATTTATCTCTTCTCTGCTTCCTGACCTTGTCACAGCAATAAGAAAAGTGAATAATATAGTAACAGTCACAAGGAAGTGTGTGGGAATGAGCAAATACTGTAATGTAGAACTTGATGCTACTATACCCAACCCCTTAGGAGACACTGACCCTCCTTCTATTTATTTGTGTCTGTACAGGATCTGGCTGGGGTGAGACCAACAAGGTGTCTAGCATATAGAAACCTAGGAGCACTCATGTCTAAGTCTGTAGTCCAGAGTCTGTGCCCGAGAGTATCCCAGTTACCACTCTCCTGGAAGCCTAGGGTCAGTTAGCATTAGCATTAGCTGTTTTTGTCTGGTTGGTCTGGGCCTGTGTCTTTGAAGGACTGTCTTCATTGGCAGTAGACATAGGGGGCCCAGCCCACTGTGGGAGGCAGCATTCCCTAAGCTGAGAGAGTCCTGGAGTATAACAGCAAACTAGCTAAGCATGGGTACAGGAGCCAGTAAGCAGTGTTCCTCTATAGCAGTTGTTCTTAGTGCAGTTCCTCATGCTATGGTGACCCCCAACCATAAAGTTATTTCATTGCTACTTTACAACTGTAATTTTGCTACGGTTATGAATCATAATATAAATATCTGACTTGCAGAATCTCTGATTGCAGAGTATCAGGACCCACAGTTTGAGAACCGCTGCTCTATCGTCTATTTGAAGTTCCTGCTTGAGTTCCTTGCCCCGACTTTCCTCAGTGATGAACTAGGACTGGAAGCCTAATTCAAATCACTCCCTTCCTCCCCAAGTTGTTTTGTGTTGTGCTGGTTGTCAGAGCAACAAGAAAGAAACTAGAACACCTGGAGATCTTGAAGATGTGATGAAAACAGATCCTCTGTACTCAAGGCCGCCTCTCACAATTACCCAGACACAGACAACGCAGACAGGCCTCTACCATAGGTGTCTCTGCACCCTGTTTCCTCTAGCTGGGAGAAATACAAAGCCCCACCCCCTTTAATAGTTACATAGGAATCTTCCAGACACACATGATTCTGGGGAGGAAATCTTATTTTTAAGAGAAATACCTTCTTTGTAGAGCTAAGCAGATGTCCCTAAGGCTGCTCTCCCTCGTCAGCTTGACATCATGAAGGAGAGGAAAATGGTATCAGGTACCGTGTGGCCTTAGCTGGCTAGCATTGGCTCTCTGGCGTTCGATAAACACTTTCAGAGACAACCACTAGTAGGTTTTCTGTGGCGGTTCAATCCTGCAATCCTAGCACTTGGGAGTCTGAGGCAGGAGGATTGTGTTTGAGCCATCTCCCCGACTCCCTTGCCCAGGGGCCACGTTAGTGAGCTAGCTTCAATATTTTCAAAACAGTGAGTTGTGGGCTTGGGAGATGGCTCGATGGGTAAAACATTTGCCACGTAAGCACTAAGTCCAAAGGGTAATCGTAAAAGTGAGACGCCATGTTTCAGAAAATAAGGGGGAGAGTGATTGACAGCTGAAGTTAACCCCTCTCACCCCGCCCCCAACACACATAGTATTATAAGCTCACTTATGTGGTTAAACTACTATACCCATGTTGCAGATCAAGAAACTGAGTCACCTTCTAGCACTGTGCTGCTGGAATCGGTTCTTGTGTGCTTTGGCACATGGACGTGGCCCCATCTCTCTTCTTTGGTCACTGCCACAAATTGACACCAGCCAAGCAGCTTAAAGAACCACATATCCTCCCTCCCTCCCTCCCTCCCTCCCTCCCTCCCTCCCTCCCTCCCTCCCTTCCTCCCCACCTCTCATGGTCAGAGGGTTACCTGGTCCCACTGTACCAACGTCTGTAGGCTAGCTGCTTTCTCTTGGCAGCCTCAGAGGCAAAGCATCTCCTCTCCTTGGGTTCCTCGGCTCCCGGAAATATTGGAGCTGTTTGCCTCTGGGCTACATTCTCTAGGAGCCCCCTCCTCACCTCAGCTTTCACCAAGTCTGCTCAGAAAGACTCCTATAACCACCCCAGAGCCCACTGTGTGCTCAGGACTTCTCCCTGTCTCAAGGCTACCTGCTGAGGCCCTTTAAGCATGGAAGTGGAAACACCCCAGGGGTTTTTTGGGCCTAGGGCTCCTGTGTGTGTGTGTGTGTGTGTGTGTGTGTGTGTGTGTGTGTGTGTGCAGAGACAAGTTCTTATGTAGCTCAATAGCTCAGGTTGTCCTTGAACTATGTAGCCAAGGATAGTCTTCAACTACGGGTACACCTGTCTCTACCTGCTAGGAAAAAAGGTCTGTACAGTCATGCTCAGTTTATCTGGTGCTAAGGATTGTTGGCATATCTTCTAGGCTCCTCCCCACAGTTACCTGGCAGCAGCCTGGTGTGCCTGACTCACTATAAAAGAGGCTGCTTGCCCCCTTCTCCCTCCCTCCCCCCTCTCCTCCTCCTCCTCCTCCTCCTCCTTCTTTTCTCTTCCCTCTCTGTCCCTTCTCTCCCCATTCCCCCTCCCCTCCATATGCTCATGACCAGCCTCTCCTCCTCCTCCTCCTCCTCCTCCTCCTCCTCCTCCTCCTTCTCCTCCTCCTCTCTTCCTGGCTTCTTTTCCTTTTTTCTTTTTAAATAAAACACAAAAGAACCTTCATGCATGCTAGGTGAGCACCCTATCAACTGAGCTGCATCCTCAGTATTGTTTGTCCTTTCAAGGAAGGAAGATTTGGAGGCCAGAAGAACAGATGTTTACCCTTGGACTGGGGAGGATTTCCTAAAAAGGTTCTCCGGCTTTCGTCTGCTCTACAGTGTGGTTTTCCCCAGGTCTAGCCATGGGCTCATTTGCTCAGTTGTGCATGGTCAGCCTACAGAGTCTCTCCTCCCTGTGGATTCCTATTTTGTAAGCCAGGAGGTGACTAAAATTGGTGGCATTCTTGCAGTCTGATGTCTCAAAAGGCAGAGCTTCTAGGGATGGGGTGGCAGGAAGCTAGAAGGCAAGGGTCTGAGGCAGGGGCATGCAGATAGCAATTTATTTTAAAGGATCAGGGGGACAGCCAATCAAGGGCTCCCCAGGAGATAGGCATGTGCTGAGCATAGTTGCTAGTGTTAAGCTGTGTTTCTTAGGATCAAATCTTAATTGTTCATGGGCCTGGAAGACCAGTGAGCGAGAGCCTGTTCTCCTCAGAGGTTGTTGGTAGAACTTCACAGCATTGAACCTTAAAAGTCTTTCTCATCGGCGGTCACTGTAATGTAGCTGCAGACCTTCATAAGGTTAAGATTACGAGTGTTGATTTCCAGGCATCCCCTTCTCCCAGTTTGTACTTCCTGGAGCCTGGGGTGTCACAGTGCCGGAGATGCTGTTTGTGGGTTGGGAAGGAACAGGGACCTCATCATGCTCCTGGCATGGGGCACCCTTTACAATGTCTCCATGGCTGTCTGGAATTACTTGCTCTTCATCTCAAGGGCAGAACTTAAAGGAAGCGATATCTCAGATGTAAAGAACCACAAACAGCCCCACAAAGACATATTTCCATTTGTACATAGGCTGTGGAAGGCCCAGAATGTGGCATTAGCCTTCATTTGTAAGGGAGACTTAAAGGAACGTTTGCTAAGTCCCAACCCCATGGTCCTTGCAGGAGCAGCTGTCTCAGTGGTCCCCATGGTCCTACAGGGTCATCACAAGGACTTGCTAGCCTGGCAACCATCAGACAGGCTCCCAGCCTTTCAGTGTCCTGCCCTGCAGACGACTGACTGTCCCTCACACTGGCTGTCATTGCACACTGACTTCCTGGTGTCCTCTGATGCTGTCATGGAGTTGTTCTCCATGATGCTGTTTTCCCCACTGTTTTTCTTCTCCATCTGAGTAGCAAGTGGTTTAATGAATGCATTCTTCTTTGATAATACCTAGGTGCTAGGGACTAATGAGTCACGCGCCAGGTGCTAATTTGTATCAAACACCTTAACTGGGGAAGCAGTGGCCTGTTCATACCCACAGGTGAGATGTGGGAAGTTAAGGGAGGGGGATCTTAAGGGCAGTGGGGCCTCAGAGGGTCCATAGCACACCCTTCTAGCCACTGTTCTAAAAACTGGTGTCAGGGACAGAATCTCAGGCTCAGGCTTCTTCACTTTGACTTGAAAACTTAGTCAGTGTATCTAGAGGTCAGTGCCCGACCTAGTGTTGTTTTACTGCTCCCTCCTGAGTCAGTTTAATTTCTCTTGTGCATATGTGTATGTATATATGTATGTGCACATGTGTGTATATCTATGTGTAGGCATGTATGAATGTGTGTATACATGTCTATGCATGTATGTGTATATATGTTCATATTGTATATATGTGTGTTCATACATCTGTATGTGCATATATGTATATATGTATTAGTGTGTGTGAATGTATGCATATGTGTGTATATATATGTGTATGAATATATGTGTATGTATATATATGTGCATTTGCTTATGTATGTATATATTTGCATGAATATATGTATATGTATATGCATGTGATGTGTGCATGTTTAGGAATATATGTGTATATATATATTTATGTATACATCTATCTATCTATCTATCTATCTATCTATCTATCTATCTATCTATGTGTATTTATGTGCCTGTGTATATTTGTATATATTTACATGTGCATACATGTATATGTGTGCACGTGTGCATATTTAGGAGTGCATGTGTTTATATATATTTATGTATATGTCTATGCATATATGTGTATGTGCTAGTCTGACTTGCTGAACCACAAGACTGACAGCAATGCCAGTATAGGATTGCAGCACATGCCCCTGCACCCCACGTTTTGGTTTTAAACTTGAGTCTGGGAACTAAACTTAGGTCCTCATGTTTGCAGGTGAATCATCTGCCCAGTATTCTCAGTTCATTCTCTGTTGTCACTAACACGATGCCCTAGGTCAGGCAAGCTATAGGGAAAGGGGTTTGGTTTTGACTCGCTTCTGCCTCTGAGGTCCCAGATGGAGGGGCAGCTTCATTTCTGCTGTTCCTCTTTCTTCCCTTGCTGTCCGCATCAGTGGGTGTCTGTGTTTAATGGGTGTCAAGCCTCAGAGGTGGCAGATACTCCAGAATAGTGACTCACGACCTCTTTGGCAAACCTCCATCTCCAAAAATATTTACATTACGATTCATAACAGTAGCAAAATTACAGTTATGAAATAACAACAAAAATAGTTCTATGGTTGGGGGGGTCACAGCAGCATGAGGGATTGTATTAGAGGGTTGAAGCACGAGGAACTGCTATCCTAGCAATCCAGTGTCCATCACCCCACCCACAGCCTGCAGAGCTGTACTGTGCTCCTTGAAAGTCACCAGGACGACAGCTCTCATGTTGACATTGAAACCTTACTGCAATCAAACACCAAACCAAAGGGACACGTGAGCCTGAAGGGTGCTGGGTAGGCGTTACTTCAAGCATCCTGATGGTAGCAGACAGTCAGCAGCCTTCTGAGCTCATCATCTTGTCTGCATCAGATATGTCCAGTTCTGTTATCAGTCTCCATGCGCATGTTTGGAAGCACAGGAATGAACTCCCCAAGTGGTGCTTTCCCAACTCTTCCTACATGCGATTGCAAACCGGCTTTCAAGGGAATGGAGGCTAAGCATCTCACAGATTTGAAGGCATTGTTTGAAGAAATTTTGAAGGGAATTAATGATGACATAACCAGCGCTATATCAGGGTCAAGGGAACCAGCCCCATGGTAACAACAGTGGGGAGCGGTCATTAAGGTTTGCCTGAAGTGGAAGGAAAGGGGATCAGATTAGACCTGGAGAACACTGACAGTGTATGGGAGGGCTCAGGCCATTGCTGTCCATTGGATTGAGGGAGTTGGTCTTGACTAAGCAAGAGTGAATGAGCAAGAAACACATCTCTCTGATCTACTTCAGTACCTTCTACAGCTGGAAGCCAGAAGGTAAGGAGATCTTAGAGCCGCTGCCATCCTGGACTGGAGGCTACCATCCAAGGATGAATCTGAGTGTGCAGGACATTCACTTTATGTGTGGAAACATCCAGTGCTGCCTCCCAAGGGGTGGCTTCCTGTGTATGAATTTCCATGTGGCTCAGGTATTACAGGAGAGCCACTTCTGCCTCTCCCCGCACTTCACAACCAGAGAAGTTGGCTTGGCCTGCGTGTATCCATTTGTTTCTCTCATGCCCAGTGGTCCAATGTGGGAGAATTGGCAGCTTTCCCATCTTTCTGTTCACTGTTCCCCTCTATTCTTGCCTGGTCCAGCAGTTCATCAGGAGGAGAGTCCTCACCACCCACCCCCAGGATCCACCACATCTTGGATGTGGATGACATCAATCATTGCTCTGAAAGGGCAGCTACAGGAGCAAGCAGCAGAGAGCAGGATGAAGCAGGAGGGAGGCAGGGACTCTAAAGTTGTATCACCCAAGGGTCGAGCCTGTTTCTGTTTTTGGCTTGAATTTCTGACCTCAGAGTAGGCCAGGACTATGGACCTGTATCTGTCCTGGCAAGGTATATTGCTAGTGAGGCCCTGAGGGCTTCAGTTTCAAGTAGGTCTCTCCACCTGGCAAACTCACCTTCCATACTATCCATTGTCCCCAGGCAGCTAAGCTGGACAAGCCTGTGAGAACTGTGCCAATGGCTCGTGATGATAACACAACTTGTAGGGTGTTCGTGGTTCCTTTCCTAGAGAGCATCTGCTGCGTGCCTGGAGTTGCTACCCACCTTGGACTTGCTTCTACTGTGAAGCCCAGAAAATGAGGGAGAGCAGGTTTGAGGGAGTTCTTAACTAGGAGAATGGTAGCTCCATGTAGAGCCTCTGGTGAACATGGACGGGCACTCTATCCCATGTGTGTGCTTCCATGGCCCCCCTCAAAGGCACAGGGCTTTGTTCCTCATGGATCTGTGGAGTCTAGGCCCACATAGCAAATGTGGGGTTCTTGAAACACAAGTGTGGAAAACCTCTCCCTGTTCCCCTCCCTTCCTTTCTTCCTCTATCTTTTCTTTCTTTCCCTCCCTCTTTTCCTCTCCTTCCTTTTCCCTCCTTTCCTTCTTCCCTCCCTTCTTTCAACTCTCCATTTCTTCTTTCTTCCTTCTTTTTTCCTCTTCCCCTTCTCTTCTGCACTTGAATCTGTTCTCTGCTGGAAGCCATGCACAGGTGCACATTGGAGGCAGATGATGAGGACTCGGTTCTTTGGTGGCAGAGGAAGGAACAACACGGCCACTTAGGCTTAGTGGGGGAGATCTCTAATCTCATTGATTTTTCCCCCTGGTATTCAGTAGAATATTATAGCTGAGACAATTAAATGGGATTCTGAGGAATGAGTGGAAGAGCCATTTAATCTGCTTAGCTTGTTCGGTAATAGCCGATCAATACCGTGCATTTTTGGCCACAGAAATAATGTAGGTCTTGCTGTGTGACGGATGCCCTTAGAGATTATTAGAGAGAGAAGGATTTTTTTCTTTTCTCTCTAGTTTTCTCGGTTTCAAATGAGTCTTTGTGACATTCTCCCAGTGGCTAAAAACTAGAAAGATGAATCCCCAACAAACGTGCAATGCCAATTTGCACTCTACAAATCAGGTTGGCCCTAGGCTTCAGTGCTGCCTTGCTGGTCTTGTCAGCGTGGGGTTTTGGGTAATTTCATTTCTTATGCTTTGTACTTTATGTCTCCAAGTGGCTTCTCTTGGCCCTAGAACTTTCCAGGTTATTTGCATCTGGAGGTTGAGTTGCAGATTGAGTTGAAATATACATATGAACTCAGATGATCTCTTCACAGTTATAGTAACAGATTTATAGTGAAACAGTGTGGCAAAATATCTATGATGAAATCAACAGAGGAAAGATATTCTGATTAGTCTTTTTGTCAACCTGATACAATGTATTGTTGCTTGGCAAGAAGGAACCTCAGCTGAGAAATTGCCTCCATCAGATTGGCCTATGGTCCTGTCTTGATTTTTGATTGGTATGGGGATGCCCAGCCCACTATGGGTGGCACCATTCCCTAAGCAGATGGTCTTGGGCTGTCAAAGAAGTGTCTTCCTCCATGATTTCTGTCTTGGCTCTTGTATGAGTCCTGCCCTGACTTCAATGAATGATGGACTGTGACCTGACTATGTAAACTGAAGTAAACCTTTTTCTTTCTAAATTGCTTTCGGTCACAGTGTTTATCGCAACAGAAAGGAAAATAGGACACAAACCAGATGAATTGAGATTATGACACCTGGCTGATGATGCCATCCCAGGGGACAGTGAGAACATGAGGTATGCACAGCCAGTTATTATAATGTCAGACATAGATGTGGAGATTGCTCAATTCAGGTGTTGTAACAAAGTTGGGATTCAATGAAAATCTCTCAAGATTCCAGTGATGTCAGCCTACTACTAATTAGTGGCAAACCATCAGTGGTTGAGGACTGGAAGGCCAACTGATGATTTAGGTCAATGATTGTCATCCTGAGGAGACTTGTCCACCAAGGAATCCTCAACAGCCTGTGGATACACATTGGATTGTCCTTTCTGGAATGGCACTCAATAAATCTGGCAAGTTAAGACCTGGGCATTGCTAACTATCCGGTTGTGTAAATGAGCTAGTCACTCACATGAAGGGGGAACTTAGCTCAGAGTGTCAGGAATGCAATCCTGAGAGCCGTATTTTAGGTTCGTGTGTGTGTGTGTGTGTGTGTGTGTGTGTGTGTGTGTGTATGTGTGTGAGTGTTGGCCAGATGTCAATGTTGAGTGTCTTTCTGGATCATTCTCCATCCCATTTTTTTTTTTTTTTTTGAGATAGGGTCTCTCGTTGAACCTGGAGCACACTGTCCCAGATAAACCTGCTGGCAGTCAAGTCTACCTGTCTCTACCTCCCCCTTCTTTAATCTCACCCCCATCCCCCTGTTGCAGGAAATATTAAAAAATGAACTGGCAAGTTTCCATATTTGTGCCGACAACTCTCTGCCCCAGTAGCCTGGCCAGCCATGCACTGATGGGCAATGGTCAACCTGTTTTTGTCTTGTGGAGATTCTTTGTCCTGGAGCTCCCAAAAGGTCTCCTCCCAGCTCACTAGGTCCCCACTGGTGTGTCATTACCACGCCAACCCTGTGCTTCAGCACCCCCACAGCCTTTGTAGTACCCATCAGGCAAACTCACACTTTGCCACTGTATTTTTCTCCTGAGAACCTAGACTAGTTGCAGCAAGAAGAAAGATACCACACAAACTTAGTTCACAAACAATAGAAACTCAGTTGTTGGGCACAACAACTAAAATCCTAACTTCTAAGCTTTATTAAATCTAAATCCTCCAGTGGTGAATCCTGATGGATTCACCATTGAAACTGAGAGACACTTGTATTTACATCTTGTCCTCATGCTATCCCCATCCAAAAAGCCCTAACTCTCTCCTGTTTCCTCTCTTTGTCTGTCCAACCCAGAAGTCCCGCCTATTCACCCAGTGCTTGGCTCCCTTTTTCATTAGGGGATTGGTTCACAAGATGTCACCTGAGTGTGACTCACTTCTTCTCCACAACCCCTCCCAGGAGAGTGGAATTAGTATCAAAATACAAACAGCACTAGGCCCATCCACAACCCCCCCCACCTCGCTATCAACGCTCAGGTTTAATGTTGTGATAGTTTTAGATGTCAACTTGACACACTCTAGAATCACCAGGGAAGGAGTCTCAATGAGATTGTCCAGGTTAAGCTGGATTGTGGATATATGTCTATGGAGAATTTTCTTGATCGTGTTAACTGATATGGGAAGACTTAGCCTACTGTGGGCGGCACCATTCCTTGGGTTTGAGTCCTGGACTCTATAGAAAAAAAAAAAAAAGAGGAAAGAAAGTGAGTGGATATGACTAGATGCTTCAAATACTTGCCATCTTGACTGCCCTGCTGTGGTGGACTGTGACCTAGAATTGTAAGCCACAATAACTCCTTTATCCCCTTGACGTTTTGTTCAACTATTTGATCCCAACCAATGGATAGGCCACTATGATACAGATTTGATCCTCCATTCCTAGCTTTTACGTGGGTGCTGAGGATCCAAACTCAGGACCCCGTGCTGGCCTGCCAAGCATTTTATTTACTGAACCTAGCCATACACCATTTCATCTTTAACATTTGTCTGGGCTAAGTTGAGAAGTTTTGTTTTTGTTTTCAGCTCTAAAAGTTGCCCTTGTTTTTAGTTAGAATGTGATTGCTAAGCCTGCCTGCCGTCTCTTTCTCACCCAGTAATGGCTTCTGAGTAACGTGGTCCCTGGTCTGTTTTATTTCACCCTCTTTGCTTTCTTGGAATGCAGTGCAGTCTATTTGTTTCAGAATTATCCAATATTTTATATTATGTTCGAAGTTCTTATGAAAACACTTCAACAAATTGGTATTTCAGGCACAAAATAAGTTTTCTCCTTGTGGTTTTTTTTTTTTTTTTTTTTTTTGGTCTATAGCTGGTACAATAATATTTACTTCAGTTTATGTGAAACCAACATCAGGAGGAAATAATTCTCCTGTCTCATAAAGAGGAAATATCACACCGTTATAGATGAGAGAAGCTTCAAGGAAGGTGACTTCTGGAGGAGATCTTTCTCTTCAGAGAAATAACAGTAAATGCAATGTGTCATTAGGATAGTCTGTTACCAGAAAGAAAAAAGGGAAAATACTAGAGAGGAGTGAATGTCTGGAAAAGGAAAGAAAAGTGTGTGTGTGTATATGTAGTAAGACAGGAAGCTATGTGATGTTAGGCTGTTCTACTTGAGTTTGGAAGGTTGGGCAATGGACCAGGTAGACATTCCCCTTTGCTGTCCATAGCTCATGTTCTACCCACTTTGTGTCTCTGAACACAAGGAGGGGGGGATTTATGCCCTGCAATCAAGATGAGAATCTGTATTAGTTACTAAATTTCGTGATAAAATGCCTGACAAAAGCAACTCAAGGACTGAAGGGTTTATTTTGGCTCACATTCTGAGGAGATACAGTCAGTCCATCATGGCTGGGGAAGACATGGCAGCAGGAGCATGGGGCGACTGGTCACATTGTATCCACAGTCAGAAAGCAGGCAGAGGCAGATGCTGGGACTCAGCTCGCTTTCTTGATTTTACTCTAGGACTTCAGGCCAAGAATGCAACCCGTGGTTACAATTGGGCTTTACATCCCAATCAATTTAGAAACTCCTTCATAGATATGGCCAGAAGTTTCTCTCCTAGGTCATTCTAGATCTTTCAAAAAGTACGAGGAAAGGGACCATGGGAAGAGGAAGGGGAAGGAGGCTTTAGATAGAAGGATAGTAGGACATGTCTACTATGAAGAGGAGTAGGGGGGGTTAGAGGGGTTACCTGGCAAGGGAGGAGGGATAAATAACACTATCGATGTTTGAAAAGGTCATAGAAAAATATGTTACTTTTGTGCTTACTTTAAAAATGTTTATGTAATTTAAGCGGAGTTCCTCTGGATCTTTTAAAAACTGTTTATTGCTTTTGTGAGGGTGCCTGGTGTGTATGGGAACACGACCACATAGAGGTCAGAGGGCAATTGTTTTTGGAGTCGGCTTTCACCTTCTGACCTCCTTTTGTCTTCTTTTGGAATGTAATGCCTGCGAAGAAAGATGGCAGGAGTAGATAGTTATCATATGACATATTCATGGAATGCTCTTGTTCTCCAGAATCCTCTCAGCCCAACAATTCCAGCTGTTCCCACAGGGAACCACAGTCTTGACCATCATTCCTTTTACAAATTTTTAAATTTTATTTACGTGGAGTCTTACAGCCTCCTTTCATCTTTAAATGATTGTTATTCTTTTTTAATTTTTTTATTTTATTTTGTGTATGTGTGTATGTGTGTGTGTGTGTGTGTGTGTGTGTGTGTGTGTGTATTTAGATGTGTCTATGTATGGGTAAATCTGCCACATCAGAAGAAGACATCAAATTCCCTGGAGCTGTACTTACAGGCTGTTTTGAGTCACTTCATGTGGGTAATGGGATTTGAACCCCGGTCCTCTGCATGAGCAGCCAGTGCTCCTAACTGCTGAGCTGTTGCTCCAGCCTCTGATCTCATTATTGTATAGCTTCAATCATCCTACCTTATGTTCAGAAATTCATCCAGCTACTGTGTGTGCTTAAATTGTTCGTCTAGTTTATTATTGGCTTTCCTATTATGTTATTATTTTTTCCTTTCAGCCACAAATGTTTGCCTAAGTGTACAGTCTAGATTTTTTTTTGCTTTGAAAAATATAATATTATTATCTAGACACAAATACCCAATAATATTATATTCTCTCAATATACATTTTTCTCAATTGCATTTTACACACACACACACACACACACACACACACACACACACACTTCCAGCTATCTCATGGTTGGAGTCTACAATATATCCAACGGGCTGCTAAATTTATCTAACTATTCTGCTCTGTTTAACAGTTCAGTATCACACAGTGGACTTGTAAATGCCAGACACTAGACTGGAGTCAAAATGAGCATGATACATCCATGACTCTCTAGGTTCTGTTCTTGGGTAATGAAGTCAGGGGTAATACTTCATGTGATAAAGAGGGCAGGATAGACGTGAAGATAAAGATGTCTACAATGTGTAGGCCAGGATCTCATTTGCCAGCCCCTTATAACATGTAATGAAATAATCTCTACACAACAGCATGAAATCTGTGGGGTTGGTTTTTATTTTAATATTTTGACTACTTTATTTCTCTAATCCACTGGAATTCAATTCTCAATTTTCCATGTTAATCTTGAAACAATGAGTCTTTCAGAATTCCTTCTGCATGTCATATCTTTCGGACTATGGAAAAATGTTGATCTTAACACCTTAGATATAATCATTGTTAGATCACTACCTTTTATATATTAACTGTCTTTTAAAATATTTATTTTATTTATGTGTGTGTGTGTGTGTGTGTGTGTGTGTGTGAGAGAGAGTGAGTGTATGTGCATATGTGTGCACAGTACCCACAGAGGCAGGATGATGGCAATAAATTGCCTTGAGATTGGAGTTATAGGGGGTTTCAAGCTGCCAGATTGGGTGCTCGGATAGAACTGAAGTCATCTCCAAGAGTAGCAAGTGCCATCTCTCCAGCCCCATTCTTACTTTCTCTGTTGTGTGGCTGTCTGCTGTTCTTTGTGCATGGTCATCCCTGAGAGATAGGGTCTGAGAAATTTAAGTTGATGTATTCAGTACGAGACTAACTCTGAGCTTAAAGAAACCTGCATCTCTACCGCTTTCGAGTCCCAGTCTTTACTTTTCTTTCACAGATGTAGATTGACTGAACCAAACTGTTGGACCAGGAATAACAGGTAGTGTTAGCTGTGGCCACAGTTCCTTACAAACACAACTTACGGGAGGAACCATTTGTTTCAGCTCATGATTTCTCTGGGGAAGGCGTGGAGAGTAACTCAGTTAAGGGAGGCTGGAGTGTGTGGCTGAGACTCTTCACTCAATAGCAAATCAAGAAGCAGAGAGCATGAACGTGAGGAAGGAATGGCTCTCAAAGCTTACTCTTTAGTAGCCCTGACTCCTAATGGTTTACAACTTATAACAATATTGCCACCAATTGGGGCAGGGATAATTCAAACCATGAACATGGAGAAAGTGTGCATTTCCCATGCAAACCTTAACCACACAGATGTATTTTTCTTTATCACCGGCGTGTTCAACTAGCAAAGGGTCAATTTGAGTGAACTTGATTTCGATTGAGTTTATGGAGTATCAACTGGGTTGATAATGTATTGTGTTATTTGTAACAATTAATACTCAGCATTGCCGTTCTGTGACACTCTGCAGCTGGCTGCACAATGAGTGGATCATGAGATAGCTGTTGAGAAAGTTTAGGGAGAAATGGGGTTAAAGATGGTCAGAAAGTTCACTTCACCAAGGAGGCAGAGTGGCTAAGAGATGAATAGTGTTCTGGTGGGAGGGGAAAAAGAGCCAGAGGAGGTGGGGTGCCTGAGACAATAGAGAAGTGCTCCGTGGTTAGCCTTGTGGTCTCAGTAAACATGAGGCATTGTTGATTTTTTTGTTATAGGAACAGTTTGAATAGAAAGGATAAGATAGCCCATTAAGGGCAATTAAGTATCTCCATTGTTTCCCTCTTCATGAGGAACTGGCCCTGGGTCTTGCCCTCCTGGACTGCATTGTCCTCTCTCAATCGTTGGGGGCAAAGTGGTCTCAGTGTCAAACTGCTTAGAAATTATCCTGTGGAGTCTCAGCTAGCTTGGCATCTGTGATTGGGAACCATGGCAAAGTTGCTACATTGTTTCACTCTTGAGTCTTCAAAACAAATCAAACTATTTATTTATTTAGTGTGTGTGCGTGTGTGTGTGTGTGTGTGTGTGTGTGTGTGTGTGTGTGTGTGTGCCGTGTGCCGTGTGCCGTGTGCCGTGTGCCGTGTGCCATGTGCCACAGCATGAATGTGGAGCTCAGGGGAAAGCCTATAGGTGTCATTTCTTTCTTTTCATCACATGCGTCCTGGGGATGGAATTCAGGTCTTTGGGCTTGGCAGCACCATCTATTACCCTCTGAGCCATCTTGCTGGCCCACCTTCTGATTCTTTGCAGCGGATGGGAGATAAATCTGTAAAATAAGAGTGCTAAGGAAAGATGAGGATCCCAATGAAAAGTGGGTCCCTCCACATCTGCTCAGTCAGCAAACCCTCCTGTCCACCTAAGACACGGATGTTTATATATAGTATGCTTACTTATCACTTGTTCTTTCCACTACTTTGGACCAGGGCACTGTCCTGTCTTGCCTGACTTATTCTGACAACTTCTTGGCTTCCCTTCATTTTTTTACCTTCCATCCCTTAAACCAAGTGGTTGTCCTAAAAATTTGTCAGAGTCTCTCCGCTATAGGTACTTAATGTTCAATGATGGACTCAGGCCCAGCAAAGTGCCTGGCACCACTAACAGGGGGTAGTAGGTTCACGAGTCTGTGATCATGGCAGGCCTTATGGGCAGCCTGTTCTGTTCCCTTTCCAGTGGCTGGTGAGGCTGCAAGACAACCCAACCAGTGTGTGTGTGGGGGGTGGGGGTGGGGGGGTGGGGGTAGGGCTTTGTGATCTCTCTCTGGGAGCCAGGTAGAGTTATATCTGCTGTATTCTGGCCCACATTCTGGAGAGAGAGGCCAGGCTCTGCCTCTGGGTGACCATGTTTTAACATCACCACAGATTTACCCTCAAAAATCCCCAGTGGCTTAGAAATCTCAAAATATCCCAGTTTCTCACAAGGCCTGCAGTACCTCCCAAGGCCAAGCTCTTCCCACCACACAGGGTCCTGTGGTTCCTCTCACACACCCAGCAGGGCTTCGGTAGCTCTGTGGCTCTGCCTGGAGGCTCATTCGCCCCGAATTCCTGTCTTTCCTCAGAGACCAAGTCCTCTAGGCTTCTAGAAACAAAGAGTCTGTGCTAATTTTTCCCCACCCCTCCCCAGCTCCACCCTGATTATCTGCCAAATGCTTTTCTGTTATCATCCACAGCCTCCTAACCCTTAAGAGATCACGCCTTTGCCTTCTTTGTCATCTGTCTGTCCCCACTGGAGGGAAGGTGCGTGCAGAGAGGCCTTCTCTTAAGCATCTGGGACATTGCAGTCTCTGCAGGGCACACGTCCTCAGTCAATGTGTTTCAAGTGATGGAGAAAGAAGCCAAAGGCAGGAAGGAAAAAAGGGGGAAGGGAAGGGAGGGGAGGAACAAAAGGAGGGGGAGCAGGAAGGAAAGAAAGGAGGAGGAAGGTAAAAAGGGCTGATCTGCTCAGCTCTGAGAAATCCACCCTTCTCCCTCCTTTCCTGCAACCTCAGTCCCTGCAGCTCATGTTACCCTCAAACTCTATGTAGCAGGTCAGTGACTTTGAACTTCTGATCCTCTGGCCTCTGCCTCTTAGTGCTGGGATCACAGGCCTGGTGTACGGGTTGCTAGGGATTGGCTTGTACCAACTAAGCTGCATCCCTACTCCTACTAGCTCCGAGTGATGCTACCCGCCCCCCAAAATCCTAAGCCCTCAGCTCCTGGCCATTTCTTCGATTTGCCCATTTTACTGCAACCATGTTGCTGCTGCCGGCTGTCAGGTTTTGGAGTCCTTGCCGGAGAAAGTGTCTGATTGTTCCAGAAGAAAACATCTCCAAGTGACACTGAGTGGACTGCCCATTAATTATAATTTCTCATATTAAAGAGTAAAAATACGCTCTTGCTCAGAAAACGGGGTTTGTTGGCATCTGAAAAGAAAAAAGAGTTATCTGCGAGTTTCTGACATGGATGCTGCTTTAAATAAAACAGCTCCTTTTATTTCTGTCCTGGTTTCGAGGGAGCTTTCTGGGCCAGTAGATACATTCTCCTGCCTGTCCATTTTACTACAACAGAGTAGAATCGAACAGGGTTCTTCTAGTATGAGGGGGTACATGAGAGACTCTGGGGCGGATGGTTCTCAACCTGGGAGTCGAGACCCTTTGGGGGGTGGGTTGCACTTCAGATATGCTGCATACCAGATATTTGCATTAGGATTCATAACAGTGGCAAAATTACAGTTATAAAGTAGCAACCAAATACTTCTATGGTTGGGGTCACCACACCATGAAGAACTGTGTGACAGGGTTGCAGCATTAGGGAGGTTAAGAACCACTGACCCAGGGGCCTCCCCTTTCTCCCTCCATCCAGCACCTTCAGCACCTTCAAGATCACAAGATTTGGAGGCTTTCAGCTTATGCACTATATTTGTGTATGTGCCCCACCCACCCCCACACACACATACACACACACATGCAGAGACTGGAGGGCTTTGTTAGGAAGTCTTCTTCTTCGGTTGCTCTCCTTGTTGCAGGCTATTTGATCACACTGTGAACCCCAAGATCCTGCTATTTACTGAAGAAAAACAAAAACCAAAACCAAACTAAAACCTTGTTGTAATGTGTCTCAGCCCTAGCACACATCTTTTATCTAAGAGCTAAATAAAGTCAACGCTAGGTCAAGAGGCAGAGCAAGTAACCTGCCCACTAATATAAGTAAACAGAAAGGAGGGTCTTTGAGTCTTGGAGAAGGAGCCTTTTCCTTCTGGGACATTGAGGGAGTAGGAAGGTCAGCGAGCTGCTTTCTCTGCCCCTCTGAACTAGCAGGGTTTCACCCCAGCCTCTGAGTCCCGAGTCCTCATTGGTAAAATGGGACAGTTGGGAGTTTTGTTTTTAAAACATCTCCTAGTTTTTTGTTTTGTTTTAAAGAGAGACTCTTCAGATGAATCTACAAATGTATTGGGCTTTGTTCACAGCTGTCCTAGGAGGCAGCAGCCTTTGGGCCAAATAGGTTGGAAGTACCTGCCTGAGGCTGAACCCTGTGACAAACTATCCAGGGGTGTGGCTGTCACTCCTCTTGCCTAGTGGGACTGTAAATTAAGGAGCAGATCCTGGGAGAAACCAATGCTGGCATCCATGTTACTGTGCAAAATGCTGCTGTTTCTTCTGTAGGGAGTGTGTGTGTGGATTCCATAGACAATCCTGAGTCCCTGTTCTCAGATGGCGATCTTGACAAGCAGAATACAACCAGTCTCAATGAACATCAGCCCATTGTGTCCTGCTCACCGAAGTCCTTCCTAGCAGACCCCACAGCTAGAACACCTCCTGTTGTTGGGAATCCCTCCACTTTCTGTGCAGGGTCCTTATCCAGCTCTGCCTCTTTTGAACACCGAGAAAATGCCTCCCTCTCAAGGACATAGTCACCTTTACTATAGAGTCAGTTCAAAAGTTCAAAGCAAGCTATGACAATATGACCACAGCTCCTTCTGTGGGCAAAGCTGTCCCGGGTGTGGATCATGACAGGGGACATGAAAGCAACAGCTAGAGCCTTTCTCAGGCTTCTGAGTCCCCGTGAGTATCAGTGAGGTCCACTGATCATCTTTTGCTCTCAAACCCATACCCCTACCTAAACATCTGTATCTCCATATCCCACCAGCAGCCAGCAGCTCCTTACCTAGCTGCCAGCATCCAACTCCAATGCCACGTCTTCTGGGCTGCCTTCCACTTCTGTGGTTCCACCACACAGCACACAGCGTGACCCGCAAGTGATGGTACCTCCCTGTCCGCTGCCATGGTTCTTCCCCATTTCTGAAAATTTGGCTACTTATCAGAATCTAGAGCAGACTTTCTTAATCTGGGGGGTTGTGACTCCCATGAGAGTTGCATACCTGCCTATCAAATATTTATATTACAATTTCTAACAGCAGCAAAATGACAGCTATGAAATTGAAACAAAAAAAATTATGGTTGGGGGTCACCACAACACAAGAAACAGCATTAAAGGATATCGTAGCATCAGGAAATTTGAGAACTCCTGCTCTAGAACATGTCTGGAGGAATCTATAGCCCAGAGTATCGTTCTGTGTTGTCAGCATGTATACTGTGGCACCAGGGTAGTGAACCACCCACTGTATGTTTGAGAGACTGGGTCCAAGCCACATTTGGACCATTTAAGCATCAGCAAAGGTATCTTCGGTACCTTAAGATCCACCAAAATCATGGATAAGCTGTCTTTGATGGACAGAATGTCTTTGATAGACAGGCTATCTTCAATGGATGTGATATCTTTGATGGACAGGCTATCTTTATAGGACAGGATATCTTTGATGGACAGGATGTCTTTGGACAAAACCCATCTTTGATGGACAGGCATATTTGATAGACAAGATGTCTTTGACAGTAATTCACCCAGATAAACTTTTCAACTTTTGAAGACATTTCCAAGACTTCGGGTATAAGAGATTATATCTATTTCATCAATGCATGTAGAAAATATCCCAGCCAAGTAATGCCAGGCAGGTTCTAGAACCTTGGGTGTGATCTGCCAGCATGTTGCAATTAACTGGGGTTCTGACTAATGCCTCATGCTTTTCCTAGCTGATAAGTCACAGACATTTTTATTAGGAACACACTTTTTGTGTGTGTGGTTTTTTTTCTTTTCTGTGATGTCAGAACACAGTTATCGCATTATCTTATTTCAATTTAGAATGCTGTTGCTATTTGTTGGGCACAGGGGACATCCTCTCTCCATCTTCTCTTGGATGGTATACTCCATCCCTGAGAGACATCAGTGACTCCATGCTGTCTCCCAAAATGCACTGTAGACTTTTCCCTCATTGGCCAACTTGAGACTTCTTTTTTCTTCCCTTTCATTTGGCTAAGGTACCAGGTGACTAGTTATAAAATTTTCATTTAATGAAAAAGAAAGAAAGAGCAGCCATTAAGAAGCTTGACAAAAGCTTAGTTTAAAAGACTCGGGCCATTGGAGAACCAGGTATTTCCCTTGTCAGAGTGAAATAAACTCTTCGCAGACAGGTGTAACATTGAAGTCTCTTGAAATGAAGGTTGCCATGTTAAGGGAATTTTTCTACCACAGAAAGGGGGCCTCTGTAGTAAGTGCTCTCTGGCACAGTAAGCAATTTATTTCACATTTTCGAGTGACGCTGGTGTTGATAGACTCCAGCATGTAAACAGCGCTCTATATGGGATTTTCTTTTCTTTTCTTTTCTTTTCTTTTCTTTTTTTTGGCACAGTTTTTGAGGTTCACATTGGGACCCCTGTGTGAGTACCTGATGCGAAACTACGTGGTGCGCATGTGTGGGTGCGTGCATGGGTGCATGTGGCCATGATACGTGCATGTGTCCCTGCGTGGATGAGTGCATGCGTGGGTGAGTGCTTATGAGCATATATAAATATGTGGGTGTGTGCGCATGCTTGTGCATGCGAGTTAGAACCTTTTAGTAGGGACCCACAGAAAGGCTGATCCCTGAGTGCTTGAATCGCAATACTCCTCGGTTTTACTGTATTTATATCACAGAGTTTGTTTTCCTATTGGAAGAGACACACTTACTTATTTTTTTTCCTTTAACTTCCGCAGAGTGGATTTTTTTTCTCCTTTATTTTTAGGTTTTGTCCAGAGGGCACAGGCAGCCTTGGGTGGATTCTCCTTAGAATGCTTAGGTTGCCATGCCTGAAAGTAGTAATGTTGATTATATGCTAGCTAATCATCCTTACAGGAATAACTCACATAATCTGCCCAATAGCTGTGAAGCAGATTTGAGAATCATCTCACGTTACAGATGAAGAGACTAGAGGACAAGTGTGGTTGAGGCATGTACCCAAAGCCATCCCGTTATTAAGAAGAAATGCCAGCGCATGCGTATGCCAGGTGATGATTTTCTGACTCATCAACTGGGGAAGGAGACATGCGCAGCAAAGCACTCTAGGAACACTTGATGGACATAACAGTCAGCTGCTTGCAAACACACGATAACCCCCTGCCTCTTTTCTCCTTCATTGTCCCCGTACGGCAGGTTTAGAAATAAACAGATGTCCAAGGAGAGGCAAAATGCAAATGGTAAATAAAGCAGCATCTGAAAGAGTGAGATCCAGAGTCAGGGATGTGGTACCGGATGCAGAGAGCTTGCCACACATCCACACATGCGCAGATCCATTCTGGGCGCCATCTTCAGCACCATAAGCAACAGGTGCGGGGATGCACACCTAGCAGGAGGTAGGAGGCAGGAAAATAAGAAATTTAGAGTCATCATCCGATGTAGGGTCTCCAAGGCTAGCCTGGGCTACATGAGACCGGGGGGTGGGGAGGGAGGGAGGGAGGGAGAGAGAGAGAGAGAGAGAGAGAGAGAGAGAGAGAGAGAGAGAGAGAGAGAGAGAGAGAGAGAGAGATCAGGCGAACTAAAGCAGGACTATAGGCCTTGTGATGTTCTTTTTGCCTTAAATGGGAAGAAACCCTCACATGGTCACGAGACACCAAGCATTGGCATTGAACTACACACCCAGAGGCCCTTCCCTTTTCACTTCCCTTAGTCAAGGCCTGGGTGCAGCCCACAGAGCGGTGAGGAGAGATTCAGGACTGGTGGTGGACACAGGCCATTTTTCTGTTCCTTGTATTTAGTGATGGCCTCAGACCAGTGTGGCCCCCTCGCTTTCCAGAGTATTACAAGAGACAAGCCACTGTGTAGGACAAGCCTGGGTCCTCACAGGAGTTGGGATGCACCCAGGCCTCCAGGGCCACGTAGCATGGACTGCTTGTCCTGATAAGTAAACTGTTAGACTGTGGGAGAGGCAAGCCCAGGATGTGAGCCCCAGATCCCTCTGGGCTCTTATGCTTTTGTGGTATAATAAATTCCCTGCCTTGTGCAAGTTGCTAACATTTGGATTTTCTGACAGTTTTTTTTTTCTTTTAAACAGACAAGCAATCACTTCTCAGTCTTTTGGATGAGATCAAGTACAGAACTTCCAAGGCAGTATGTATAGAATGCCCTCGGGGGAGGCCTCTCACGCACGAGCAGACTTTTACATTGAAATATAAAGCCTACCTGTGTGAAATAGGAGAGGGATGCGTGCCGTCCATCAGGAGCTGCAGAGCGATGGGTCTCACATGCAGGGGGAGCTAGGTATCTGCTGCTCTTCTAAAGCTGAGTATTCTCTCTTATCTTTTCAGAGAGAAAGCCTTCTGGGTGATGGCTTCCTTCCCTCTCAGGGCTGCCATGTGTCTGTGAAGCGCACGACTGTTCTTCGTAGGGCTTAGGACGTGTCACAGTTCCACTTGGTGATCTATGGTAGCTGCTGTGAGGTCCACAGTGGCCTTGAAAGCAGGATACCTCTGACACAAGGATGCCTGTCATGTTTGCTGAGCTCTGGGAAAATGGCTTGTACCTGTCATGCCTGCTGGCTCCCCTCCCACCTCCAGATGCAGCGTGCATCAGCTACTCACCTGAGCAGCGTCACCAGACACCTTCTGAAGAGCAAGTTCAGGGAAGAAGAGGTCATTTTTGTCTCAAGTTCTAAGGATGTAGTTCATTACGGCAGAAAGGCATGGGGGCAGGAATGCTTAACTTCTAAGGCATCAGGAGCATGAGCCAACTTGCTCACATCTGGAGGGATCAAGACTCACCAATGGGACAGATGCAGGCTGTGAACCTCAACGCTCTACTTCTGATGATACACTTACTCTAGCTAGGTCCTACTTTCAAATGATCCCCCAAACACTACCCCCCCATCAGCATCACCAGCTGTAGACCACACGCTCAAATGCATAGGCCCTTGATGAGTGTCTCACACTTAAACCATGATGCCAAAGTGCTCATAAAAATCCTAAATCTTTGCAAGCTTATGCCATGGCTAACTTTCTGTCAGGTTTGTGAGAAGTCACCACATACCCAGTAGTTCAGCACATCTGTTTGCACTCCATGTACCTCTGCCTCTAAAGTCTGCTGCAAGGACCTTTGCACAATGGAACCCCTCTTCCATGTAATTCAGATAAGTCCTCCTGTATTCAGTCAGCTCCTAATCGCATCAGGAACCATGTGGCCACAAGAGATAACAGATTCATAGATTAAGAAACTAAGACCTGGATGTATGTGGGGGTGGGGTAGGGCTTTGCTCCCCCTGCTTACTACTCTTGGGCAATTGACCAGTTGTACTTAGGATTCCCTCTGGTGTTGTTTTGCATTCCTGAGTTAAGTATGCATAGCTGTTCAGGGGTGGTTTGTAAACATCTGCTTGAGTGTAGCTGGTCTCCCCACACTAATTGCTACTCTCCAGATATTTGAGGGAGGGGGAATGTCCACACTTGCTTTGGTGTTAGGGTCCTGTATTAATTACTTTTCTGTGGCTGTGATAAAATACCATGACCAAGGCAATTTATAGAGTTTATTTGGGCTTATGGTTCTAGAGAGATAAGAGTCTGCCATGGTGGGGACACTTTGCAGTAAGGAGTGGATGTGGCATGGCAGACTGAGCAGGAAGTAGGGAGCTCACGTCCTTCTCTAAGCATTAGGCAGAGGGAGTGAAGCGGGTAATGGTCCCAGTCTTTAAACTCTCAAAGCCTGCCTCCGAGGATGTACTTCCTCCTACAAGGACACACATCCTTAACCCCCCAAATAGTGCCACCAAATGGAGACCAAGTATTCAGGCATATGAATGAATCTATGGAAGACATCTCATTCAAAGCATAACAGGCCCTGTGTGCAACAAAACCGAGGGTCTTCTTGTAGATTAATCCCATGTGTTGACCAATCCCATGTGCCCTTGGATGCTCCTGCCCTACAGGGCACAGGCTGTTTCCATAGCCACTGTTGCTTTCAGTCTGGCTGAGTTTTATCATTTCAAAACTGCGCCCGATGCTTCAGAGTTTACATCCAGCAGCAGGAGTGGCATCATCTGGCAAGCTGCATCTGTCTGGGTCTGCTTGCTAGACCCCCATATATGGGACAAGGAAGCCACAGGATGGTGTATGTGCTAGTTTACTGGCACAGGGAGAAGAGCACACCCTGAGAAAGTCACCTTAAGAAAGAAAGCATATATTTGCCTCAGGAATCTGGTCACAGCCCTTCACTGTGAGGGAGTCAGAATGGCAGACACTTGGAAGCCAGGGTGATGTATACATGTGTGCACGTGTCGTCCACTTTCTCCTTTCCCATACATTCTAGGGGTTCTCAACCTTCCTACCACTGTGACCCTTTAATACAGTTCCTTGCGTTGTGATGGTCCCTACCCACCCATAAAATTATTTAGTTGCTACTTCATAACTGTAATTTTACTACTGTTAAGAATCGTGATGTTAGGGTTCAATATGCAGGATATCTGATGTATGACCCCATGAAAAGATTGTTCAACCCTCAAAGGGTTCAAGATCCACAGGTTGAGATTAGGAGAATGGTGTCATCCACTTTTGGCTGGGTCCTCCACATGAATTAATACAATGAAGACAACCTCCCACAGACCACAGGCCAACTGATCTAGACAATCCCTCACTCAGACTCTCTTCCAGGTGATTGTAGGTTTATGTCAAGTTGACAGAACACACCATTGCAGCCCAGGCCAAAATGTGAGATTCGACTAGTGACCACTGTCATTTTTGGAGCATAGCCTCCTTCAGAGAAGCTCTGGTGTTTACTTGGAGTCTGGCCTCCTACCTTGTTGAATGACATGATGCTCATCCCACCTCCACAACCCCTGCCTCCTCTCCCCTTGTTCTCTGTCTTTTCTCCTCTCTCTATGTGACCCTGCATCTCTTTTTTGACTTCTCCCCCATCCTATGCATGTTCCTAAGTAGAGTTTGAGGTGAGATAGACATAGCCAGGCAGTTAGTATGTAGACATAGAGCAGACAAACATAGGGACATACCAGATAGGCCTTAGGACCTTTGCAAAGGACAGGACAGGCAGGCAGGACTTTCCGTGGAGGAAGGATGTTGAATTGTGTAGGTAAATGTCTAGGGTAGAGGGGAATCATCCCCTGTATGATGAAACAGTTTCATGTGTCTGCAAATGAGACTACTTGTCTAGTAATGCCTGTCACATTTCAAAGTATAACACAATCTCCCTTCGCTTTAAAACTGGAAAAGCTGGGGTCAAGGATATGGTGCACACTTACAGTCCCAGTATTCTAGAGGCTGAGGTACAAGAATGGAGAGTGCAGGCCAGTCTGGGGCTGTGTAGAGTTACCCCATCTCCAAAGAAAATAGCGCATTAGAAAAAGCTGGAACCCTTACCTGGTCTTAGTATGGAAAAGAGTCCTTTGTCTTGTTCCTGATAACTGCTCATGACTACCCTCTCCCTGCATCCTGCCTTCCCCTTCTCCTCTCCAGCTCTGTTCTTTATTCTTTTAGGAAACATGCTGTATGGGTTATATCACTCAAAATGATTTTGCCCTCAGCAAACAGAGAAGAGAGTTGTTTTGTTCGTGTTTATTTTTTTTTAAGTTGCTCAACCCCGGAACAAATTAAACATTAATATAAACAATTTAAATACTGATGAGATGTGACAGACTGATGGTTTTAATATAAAGCCACTTAATGACACTATTTTTTTTCCAGTATGCTGAGAGGTTTCAGGGGAGTGCTGGGTGGGAGGCCACTTCCCCGATGGCTCCGAGACCAACAGGCAAGTTGAAGCTCAACTTGTGCCTGGTGTCCTCTGGCCAGTCTGGGTTCCCTGGCCTTGCTGGCAACTCTGCAGCAAGGAGCTTACTTGTGGGCTTGGGGCCACTAACCTGTGATAGACTCTGGGTATTTTTCTCAAGTACCCTCTATTTTCCCAATTCCTTTTCTTTTCTTGATAAAAGTTTCTTTCCCAGTTGAGAGGGAGTTAGGCAAAAGGTGTAGCTGCTACAAACAAAACAAACCAAACAGAAACCACCCAGCCAACCAACCCCACAGCTCTCATTGCAAGGGGAATAGAGAGAGTTTATTCTGGAATCAAATATAAATGACCATAGCCTGGAGTACAGACTCAGATCTGGGCTTGTCAGCTTTTATGTCAATACAAGGTAGAGTCAGCTTGGAAGAGGAAATCTTAATTGAGGAATTGCCTCCATCAGATTGGCCTGTGCACAAGTGTGTGGGTACTATATTTTGGTTGCTAATTGATGTGGGAGGACCAAGCTCACCATGGGCAGTGTCCTAGATAGGTGGTCCTGAATTATATAAGAAAACAGGCTGAGCAAGCCATGGGGAACAAGTCTGTAGACAGTGTCCAGGCTCCTGCCTTGATTTCCCTCCATGACATATTAGAGCTAGAAACTAACCCCCATAGTCAACCCTCATCCTCTAGTTGATTTTGGTTAGTGTTTTATCACATACTGTATGGTGGTGCACTCCTTTAATCCCAGCTATTTGGAGGCGGATCTTTGTGAGCTCAAGGCCAGCCTGGTCTACATAGTAAGTTCCAGGACAGCCAGAAGTATACAAATAGAGCCTTTCCTGAAAAACAAAAAGAAAACCATACAAAATTCAGAGTAGGGCAAGGTTCCTCCAAATTCTATATCCCAGAGGCAATTGTTTCATGAACTTTTTAAGATAATAAAGCAAAGGAAGTAGTGAATCAAAATATTTTTCAAGTTCATCTGGGAAACCTAGGGTAGGTGGGAAAATCTCTGCTATAAATCTCTGTCACATCTGAGGGCATTCTTAGCTTTGGAGTTGGGAGAAGGTAAGGGCGTACTTGAAGATCGCCAAAGGACTGACATGGAAGTCGTAAGGATGCGATGTCACCCAGAGGTTGACAATAAATGACATTGGGAGTGCTAACATAGCTCAAGATCATTTGGCTTCTTATCTCTGTCATCATTGACGATCTAGTCAGTCTTGTGGGACATTTAAAGCAGGTAGAGATAGTTTCTTTTCTGGGAGCCCCAGTCACAAAGTTTTCATGTCCCTGGCACCAAACTCCAGAGTTACTTCCTGCAGTGGTCTGGGTCTCTGTGTGGTTGGTTGTGTAGACTTCTCATTGGTTCTTTGGCTGGCTACACCTGGCAGTGCACAGAACAGTCTCGAAACATTTTATTTTGTGAGGACAGGGTCTGAGATGACAAAAGCAGGCCATCAGAAGGGGACATGCAAGCTATTTTGTGTATGTTGCTGAATCACCCTTTCCCTGAAATGGGTGACTCTCTGTGCATCCCTTGAGCTCTGCTTGGAGCCTCTTGCATCTGACTCCTGGCAGCCTCCTTCTTTATGCCTCAAAAATGATCTGTAGGCAAAAAAAAAAAAAAAAAAAAAAAGGGATGGTGTTGTGTGCTCACTTTAACTAGTGACTAGCTTTCTCCTCAGCCTCTCATGAACAGGGTGCTCAAACTCACTTTGTTTGACAGGTCCCTGATCTATGTGGCCAATGCATTTACGCTTGACTTTATTGTGCTGTTTTAGTTTGTTTCGTTTCCCTTTTTGCTGTCCTGGGGGTTGAACCAAGGGACTCTTGCATGCTAGACACATTGCCTACTCTTGAGCTATGACCCCAGCTCCACATGACTATTTGAACTATTGTCTCTTGAGTGTCCCTTGTGTACATACAGTCACCAGCTGCATTAGAGTGGAACTCTTGCTGTGAGACCTGAGTTTTGTTCCCCGGGTGGAGTGGCTAGAGGTAGCATTGAGAACACATAGCATCTATTTCCGCAGGTTTCACGTGAGGATAGGATGCTATGTATGCTGCTGGGGTCTATAAAACGTTCCCTTGGGCTTACTTGGAATCTGCATCTGGAGTGGGACACTGGGTGATTGGAAGAACTTGTGATGGGACAGAACAGTAAGTTTTCAAAGCACAGTAAAGGGCTGGGGAGATGGTGAGGTAGTTAAAGAACTTGCCTCACTCTGGGCAAGCATGAGGGCATACGGTCAACTTGTCTGAAACTGTGAAAATTGGAGACAGTAGCACAGATTTGAAATTTCAGTGACTCCGTGGTGGGGGTCGAAGGTCGAGACAGGAGAATCACCAAAAGCTTGGCCACTTCCTATCCATCTCAAACTGTTCTGGGCTCTTCGTGGTGCCTCCTGCTGCATGGGAGCATCCTGCAAGCATTCATTTCCTAGCCTGCTCTTCAGTCCCCGCTTCCTTGAGAGCCTTAGCCTCCTGAGGCTAAGCAGACCTGGCTCCCTCAATGCACAGCACAGTGTAACACTGATGCTTATAAAACAGCCCAGTGGATGAATTAATTTAGAAATGTACTTCATCTTGCTATATGGAACTTTAGTCTCCAGACACACGTATCTTAGCAAGTTACTGGTGATGCTGGGATGCTCTGTGAACTGAAATGTACATGGGCAGGGTCTCTGTCTTGCATGAGTTGACTTCCTCATGGTATATGTTGAGAGGCTTAAGTAAGTGCTGGCTTCTTCAGTCACTCAAGCTATGGTCATGTCTAAGATCAACCCCCTCTAATAATATCTAAACCAGAGTGTGTGCAAAAACAGTGCCACGCCCCATCTGTGAGGCTCCTGATTGGAGCCAAGGTGGTGGTGGGGAAGGTGCTGAAACTTTTCACAGCTTGTGCTCTGGGGGTTCCGAAGACAGTCTGTGGCTTGCTGGGCTGGTGTTTTCTCAGTTTAGCTAACATGCCCCAAGAGTGTTCACCACCTCTGCATTGGTACAACAGCCTATGGTGATTCAGGCAGCTGCTAGACTATCAAGAAGTGCTGTCCTCCAGTTTCAGTCTAATGTCCAGGGGTGACCAACCTTTTTAATAATGTCAGCTACATCCAGGGGTGTCCAACCCACAGCCCTTGGATTGGGGGAGCATATGTTTATTCTGCATGCATTATAACATGATGTCATGTGTGTGTGTGTGTGTATTGTGTTGTATGGTATGTATAAATGTGTGTGTGCATTTAATGTAATATGTAGTTTGTGTATGTAGTATAGTGTGTGTAGTGTGTGTGTACATATAATGTGGTGTGCAGCTTGTGTATATTTGTGTGTGTAGTGTGTAGTTTCTGTGTGTCTGCATACAGTGTGGTGTGTATACATGTACGTGACATGTAGTTTGTGTTAAGTGGTATATGTGCTATGATATGTTTGTTATATGTGTTTATGTGTGTGTTGTATGTTGTATGTGTTTATGTGTATGTGTGTATATGCTCATGTGGTTGAGTGCTCTCTGGTTTTGTGCTCTTTGGGTGGAACACTATTTAAAATGCAAAGGGCACAGGAACAAGGCAGTGGCTGAAATCCCACAGCGGCTTATTGAGGATCAACTTGCTTAGAGCCCAGTAGGTGTAAAAGGCAGTTGAAATTTTACCTCGACAACCTGATAGCTGTGTGCTTTTGAACAAGTCACCTGCCCTCTCTGGTCCTACTTACTGGCAAGTGGGGACAAGGAAAATGCCCCATGGGTGGAGCTTCAGAGGACTTGCCTCCTTCATTTACGACTGAGGAGCTGCTGGATGGGGTGACCACGAATGTGTCAGTGATGTATCAATAAATCTGCAGGGAGAGTAAAGGGAACTGCTGAAGTGCAGGATCTCTGGTGTGACGCAAGCTGAAAAGCAATGGATATTCTGCTGCAAGGTGGAAGGCAGGGTGGGCAGAGGTGAGTCAGGAGGACCCATTGGTATGGGTGATTGGAGATTGGAAACCTGAAGGGGTCCCCTAACATGGTGATGGCCTAGAAGCTGATTAGGGAACAGTGCCTGGTGGGATGGAAGGACATGCAGGATAGCAGGGAATGTCACAGGCTGGGGATGGGGGGTGGGGTGAATCTGGAAGGTTGTAGGTGCTGAGCTGAGACACAGTGTGCTTGTTGATCTTGCACCCTTTTGGATCTCCTGCCCCAGGTTTACCCGGTGCTCTCCTGTGCTGGGAGCCCCATGGGGGAGGGACTGCACAGTAGTTAGAGTCACCAGGGAGGGGCACATTGCTGCTTCCATCCCCCTCGAGTCAATGTCTCAGAGGGTATATGATGAGGATGTCCTGGACTAGGGGAGCCATGGCTGTGAGCTGCTGACTGTGGGTTGATGATGCTGCCACTTGGGGGCCGTTTTCCCTGTTGTGTGTTCTCATTAGCCTCAGCTGTCCACTTTACATAACCTAGTGGAATCCACCTGGGAAGATGGAGTCTCAATTAAGGAGTTGCCCAGATCAGATTGGCTCACGTCTGCATCTGTTGGGGAGATTGTCTTAATTGATGATTAATATGGGAGGGCCCAGCCCACTATTGGGTGGCACCATTTTCGATGGTTTGTATATGCGTGGCCCAGGGAGTGGCACTATTTGAAGGTGTGGCCTTGTTGGAGTAGGTGTGGCCTTGTTTGGAGTAGGTGTGTCACTGTGAGTGTGGGCTGTAAGACCCTCATCCTAGCTGGCTGGAAGTCAGTCTTTTGCTAGCAGCCTTCAGGTGAAGATGTAGAAATCTCAGCTCCTCCTGCACCATGCCTGCCTGTATGCTGCCATGCTTCCTACCTTGGTGATAATGGACTGAACCTCTGAACCTGTAAGTCAGCCCCAATTAAATGTTGTCCTAAGAGTTGCCTTGGTCATGGTGTCTGTTCATAGCAGTAGAATCCTAACTAAGACCCCACCCCTAGGCATCTGTGTATGGGCTCTATAAGAAAGCTATCTGAGCATGAGCTGGTGAACAGGGTGAACAAGCTAGCAGTATTCCTCCATGGTTTCTGCATCGGCTCCTACCTTTACTTCTTTCAGTGATGGATTGTGACCTGTGTCAGATGTCTGTCGAGAGCACTGCCTTTGACAAGGACAAGCCTCAGGAAAAAACTCTGGTACTTCTGACTTCAAAGACGGCAAGCTCATTGGATCCCCGCATGAGCCTCATATCCATGAGGGATGAATTTTTATAAGCCCCCAGACTGCCCTAGGTCTGAAACCATCCCAGTTTCTTCTATAAAACAGAGGCAATTGAATTACCAATAGGACCTCCAAGTGGTTCAGGCTTTTCCTCTGACAAAGACTAGACAGTTCTGCCAGGTTAACTGTTGGCCAACAAAACACAAGAAGGGCTACTTAGAACCAAAATTACCAGGTGCCCTATATTACACTTCATCTTAGGAGACAGAAAAGAGAAGTTTCTGTATTATATTTGTTTTCTCAGCATGCTCCATGGGATATCTGTACTTCCTAGAAACCAAACCAGAACTAGGTGCCTGCACGTGTCAGGAAACCTGGATTGCACTGTTCTCTGCAAGAGAGGCGTACATCCTGGTGGCTTCTTGGGAATTTGCACTGTGTGCAACCTAGGTTGTACCTCCTCACTTGATCCCTGCTAGTCTTTTACCTGCAATCATTTTCCCTAAGTTGTTCTTTTTGGACCAGTGAAAGAGTCAAATAGAATAGAGTTCTGTGTTCAGGTGACCAACGTCCTTGTTTCCTGAATGTATTGCTTAAGGAAACAGTGTTCTCTCAGAAGTGTGAAGATTAGTATAAAATGTCTCTGAATCCACTGGCAAGCAGGTCATGCTCCATTCCATCAGGTAAGAAATCACAACCATGATGCTCAAACGCAAGCCAATTATTTTTCCCAACGGGCCCCTCATTTGCTTCTCCTGCGCTCAGCTCCTTATTTGGCACTTGGCCCATTTGTAGGTGAAATCAAATGGAATTCTTAGGTGATGGAAGGTGCCTCTCTGAAGACTGGAGTACAGTGGGTGTCCCAGCAGCCATTTTGTGCATTGTCGCGTGAGATGGGTGCCATTTTTGTAGATTATAAGGCACAGAGAGGGAGGGAGATAAGAAAGGAGAGAGTTTAGGAAAGGAGAAGAAAGGTAGGCGGGAGAAAGATGGAGGAAAGGGAAGAGGGAGGGGCCTGTGGAGATGGCTCAGTTAGTCAAGCATTTGCTACCCAAGCTTGAAGAGGAGAGTTGGGATCCCAGCTCCCGTGTAAGTGTTAGGTAGGCTTGGAGGTCTGTTTGCAAGTCTGTTGCCCAGAAAGCTGACACATCCAGTCCCCAGAACAAGTGTAATAGCTAGATTAACCATACCAGCCAATTCTGGGTTTCACTGAGAGACCTTGCCTCGATGACCATGGTGGAAAGTGATTGAGGAGACTCTTATGCTAACCTCAGGTCTTTGTGTACTCTACATGTTCCCCCATACATGCAACCACATATACAGACACACACCATACAGACAGACACACAAACACATGCAAAAGGAAAAAAGAGAAAGAGAAAGCGAGTGTGGTGGTTAGCTTTCATTAAATTGACACCATGGGGAGAGGGAATCTCAACTGAGGAATGCCTCCATCATATTGGCCCTGGGACAAGCATTTTTGTGATTAATGATTGATGTGGGAGGGGCCAGCCCACTGTGGGTAGAGATGTCCCTGGGCTGGTGGTAGTTCTGAATGATATAAGAAAGCAGGCTGAGCAAGTTAGAGAGAACAAAGTAGTAAGGAATATTGCCCAATGGCCTCTGCTTCAGATCCTGTTCCAGGTTCCTCTCTTGACCTTCCTCAATAACGGACTGTGAACAGTAAGATCAAACAGATCCTTGCCACCATAGACCTAAAAGGTGGTACTTCAGCAGGGAGGGAGAAAGGAAAAAGAGTTGCCTGGGAGCTGTTGTGGGTCTTGGTAAGGCATTTGTAGGCAAAAAGCATCTGCACTGGATCCCAGGGCGAAAGACCTCTAGACGGTTTTCAGACCAAAAGCTGGAGTTATTTCCCCTCCAGTGCCCTGCCGTGACCTTTTCTTGCTTTACTGT
This sequence comes from Mus musculus, assembly GCF_000001635.26. Lineage (NCBI taxonomy): Eukaryota > Metazoa > Chordata > Mammalia > Rodentia > Muridae > Mus > Mus musculus. The sequence continues at coordinate 128,273,482 of NC_000071.6, read as the reverse complement.
TTTCCTGAATGGTATTGGAGGACCCTGTGTGGTTGACCTGGCGCCCGTGTAATTAGCTGCACAATTAAGTTTTGTGTCCCCAAGCAGCGGGGTCAGATGTTCAACAGGGAGGTTCAGGAGGGCCTGGGTGCACAATGCTGATGCCTGCCCTGTTCTCTTCTGCACTTCTGACCTTGGCAGCTTCTTAGACTGCATGGTAAGCTGGCTTGAAGCTGCTCAAGGCAGTCACTCTGCAAAGTGTCAGATGTGGGTTGAATAACCAAGGGGTGCCTTGTAACAGAGGGTGTCCCTTTAGGAATCTCATGGCCCAGGGAGGGCCCCCCTCTCTCTTCTCCTCTCAAATCCCTGCTAGTGGGATTATATTGTGCTCTCAGTGAAATAGAAGCATTGGCAATCATGATTATAGTCATGCTGTGGAAAAAAGGATCTTGCAAAATCCTGGTGAAAAATATTCTGCTCTTTTGTATAGAAAATGTATAACCTGTTTGTGTGCCCATTCACTCATTTATTTATCCAATATTTACTGGGGGCCTCATAGTTGTTAGGGTGCTGTTCTAAAGACCCCAAGTGCTGTGGAACACATGGGACCTCCCCATTAGCTGGCATGCAACCTACTGCTCAGTAGAGACTTACCGAGAAGCACAGAGTGATGGGGGATGGAGTTGCTGTGTAGGACACACATGGGGATGTGACCCAGAGATGCATTTTGAGACAGGTTTTACAGCAGAAGTGGCCAAAGGCAGGATAAGATTGTAACTAGCTAGGCTGATGTGGAGTCTGTCTGGGGGTGGGGCTTGAGGGACCCAAAAGGAGGGGGGATCCAGGAAGCTCCTCTCAGAGAACACACAGAATATGCCTGCTTGCTCTTTGAGCTGACTTTTAAATGAGTAAATGCAGGTCTGGGAAGTCACAGCTCAGGCTCCAGTTCCCATGTATTAAAACATGGTACTTCATTGGTTAAGGCATCTTGTTAGGCTTATGGTAGTGGCTACCCCTTTCTGGGACAAAATACGAGGCAAAAACTACTTAAGGGAGGAAGGCTTATTTGGGCCCACTGTGTGAGGTGCAGGCCCACCATGAGGGTGCAGGCCATCACAGTGGGAAGTCGAGGTGGCAGGAGCATGAGGGAGCTGGTCACATGACATCTAGAGGCAGGAAGTAGAGGAGATGGATGCAAGTGTGTAGCATGCTTTCTTTCTAAGTCTATGGGATGGAGGTGCCTACATTGAGGGTGGGTCTTCCCTCCTCTGTTAAAGTTTTCTAGAAACATCCTTATAGTCACCCCCTGCTCCCCCTCGCAGAGATCTATTTCCATTTCTGTGGTGATTCTAAATCCATGAAGTTGAGAATCACAACACTGAGAGTATCTTGATTTTAAGAAAACATGTTTACATGTGTATGCCTGGGTGGTGTCTGTGCATGTATGCATGCTGAGATGTATGTGGGCACATGTGGTTGGAGATGCATAGGTTTGATATCAGTGTCTTCTTCAGTTGCTGTCCACCTTAAAAAGTCAGGGTTTCTTGGTGAAGGTAGAACTTACCAACTTATTTACCCTAGCTTCATTGCCCCAGAGGTCCCCTGACCCTACTTTCTGAGGGATTACAGACAGGTCCACCTGGCTTTTCTATACAGGCTCTGGGCAATCTGAACTCCAGCCCATACTGTGCATATACCTTATCCCTTGAGCCAACTTTCCAGTGTGCATATTTAAATATTTGAAAAAGAAATTCACATTATTAGGCTCTAACCTATGAAACTACTGTCTGGGCCAGTCCTAAATCACATGGATCAACATGCTCTAGACAGTTTGTCTTAACATAAGCATGAGTCTCATCCTGCCATGAGTTTGGTGATGACACTAAATAGAGAGATTTTTTGTTTGTTTGTTATTCCAGTCTGCAAAGTGAACTTGAACAGGTGTCTGTTGACCTGGCCTAGCTGTAAACTTGTATGCATCGTGGCTTCTGTGTTCTCAGACCTGGACTGCAACTTCCATTAATTCTCAGAAGCAAAGAGGGTTGGTGCCTTGCTGATTGTCCCACAAGCTATATGTGGCAAGTCTAGAGACAGCCTTAGTTATGGGCTGTCCCTGTTGCTCCCGATAGACTTGAGAAGGCACTGTGCTTTCCGGAGGGATGCTTTCATGGGGTCACTGAAGCTGACGCAGGTTGTTGGAGGGATGTCAGTGTCACTTCTGAATAACCAGGGACCAGTGTGTGGCTGCTGCTGTGGTCTACACCAAGGATGGCGCAGCCATGCCCAAGCAGTCAGGGCTACTCAAGCCGGCGGCTCCCTGGCCAAATGGCTTCTGTGAGTTGTATAATTTCTCAGTCTGGGTTTTTATTACAGAAAATAAGACAAACTGTAAAAATAACATGTTGGATTTTTTAACCACCCCCCCCTCACAGGGAGAATATGTTCCCTAAAGAGAAAAGTAAAATGTTTGTTATTCACTGGTGGCAGAACGATCTTCGTAGGTCGTGAGTGTAATGCATTAACTATAGATGCTGCCTCAAATTCTTGGCTTGAAGGTCCAGGCTACTCAAAGGTCCAAGGCATGACATGGTTAGTCCCTTCCCTGTCTCTAGAGAACTATCACCAATTCAGTCTCCAAGCCTATTCTCCCTATCTGACTTTTATCTGATAGCAATGGAATGTGGCACACCAAGATGCAATAAGACTAGGCGCAAACCCGCATATCAAAGCTGGATGAGGCAAACCAGTAGATGGAAAAGGGTCCTATGAGCAGGCAAAGGAGAGATAGCCCTTCTGTTGTTAGGAGTCTCACAAACAGCCCAAGCTAAACAACCCCAGCATGTATGAAGGGGACAGATTTCCAGTGCCCCTGCATATTTATGCTCTAAGGAGTAAGCCACTTGAAGGCCTTGTTATCCCATTTTTTGTTATTGTTATTGTTCAAATTTTTGTTTAGATTTTAACTATTTACAAGTTCCACGTTTATGGGCGTCAAGTGACAAGTTTTTCTGTCTAACACTAGTGACATTATGTTGCGTCTTTTCCTAGGGAGATGCAAATAAAAGCCTGTTCACTCCAGGTAGGGCACCAGCAACCAAAGAAAAAAACTATTTCCATCCAAATTAAGCTTGGTGAACCACTATTCACAGAAACACAGGCAACCAAAAGGCAGCTTTGTCACTACAAGGAGATCACCACATGGGTGACAATCCTCAAAAGCTGTGTCCCTGGAACTCTGGACACATATTACAGACACCTCCACCCAAAATAATAAGCTTATGGCCCCTAAATCCCACCTCCAGACAGGGTTTCTCTGTGTAACACTGTCTGTCCTGGAACTAGCTCTGTAGACCAGGCTGGCCTTGAACTCAGAGATCCACCCGCCTCTGCCTCCCAAGAGCTGGGATTAAAGGTGTGTGCCACCATGCTCAGCTGATAATATTCTCTTCTGCTTATAGAAGCTTGGAGAGGTCCTGATGTGTCTTGTAGTTGTACAAATTCTCCTAACACTTAGTGAGTTTTGTGAGCCTCCTACCTCCTAAGAAGTATTTTATAAGTCTGGAGGAAATATCTACCCATTTGTTTCATCTACGTGTGCACGCACGTGTGTATGTGTGTGCATGTTCATGTGGAGACCAGAGGTCAATATCACATGTCTTTCTCAATCTTTCTCCATGTTGTTTTTTGAGATAGTATCTCTCATTGACCCTGACACTCACTGATGGAGCTAGCCTGGCTGTCCAGTGAGCTCCAGAAATCCTCCTGCCTCCATCTCCTGAGCCCTGGGCTAACAGGCATGCATCACTGTGTTCAGTTTCTTTTTGATTGTGAGCCTAGCCTTTAATGATTGAGCCATCTCTCCAGTTCACTCAGCTTCTTTTTAATATGGGATAGGGGATGGGAGTTCCTTTCCACCTACTCATGGCTTGTGAGCCATCTCCCCAACTCCTTTACTTAGCATCTACTTCCCATACGTTGACTTGATTCAAAGGAGAAACACTGGACAGTTCAGAATTGCATCATGGGTCCAAAAGTGAGGCTGTGGGTAGCTACCGATGTGCTCTCCAGAGTCTACAAGTCGGGTGTCTCAGGATCACTAACACCTGCCCTCGGTTCCTCCCAACAGTGACGGAAGGCCGAGGGATCCTGGAGAGCATTCAGCGGTTCTCACTACTGCCTACCTACCTCCCGGTCACCTACCATATCAACAATGCGGATGTCTCCTTCTTCCTGAAGGAGGCCAACCAGGACATCATGCGCAACTCCAGCCTGCAGTCGCGGGTCGAGTCCTTCCTGATCTACAAATCTAGGCGACTGCCGGTGCTCAACGCCAGCTACGGGCCCTTCTCACTCGAGCAGGTAGTGCCCCAGGATTTGATGTTGCCTTCCAACCCATTTGGATTCACTAACACATTCTCCCTCAACTGGAGGCTGAAGGCCTACATCCTGCAGGAGAAAGTCTACCTGAGCCATCCCAAAGTGCAGGTGCTCTTCCACATCGTGGGTCGAGACTGGGATGACCACAGGGACGAGAACTTGCCTTGCCTGCGGGTCTTTGCGTTCAGAGAGACTCGAGAGGTTCGAGGCAGCTGCCGTTTGGGTGGAGCCCTGGGACTGTGCGTGGCCCAGCTGGAGATGCTGCCGGGCTGGTTCAGTCCACCATCAGTGGTATCTGGGCGCAGGAGGCCCACGGAGCAGCCAGAGGGGAATCCCGTGGAACTGTATTATGCTGTACAGCCAGGGGATGAGCGAGGCGACTGTGCCAAGGAGGATTCGAGGAAGAGCGGTGGTACTCCAGCAGGCCACAATGATGTTGATGAATCCAGTCCCCCTTTGCATAGAATTGGGAGCGTCTTCCTTCGGGAGACCCCCAGCAGTCCACCTTTGAAGGAACTGCGTTTGGATAGCAATGTGGCTGTTCATTATGTCCCTAAGACTGTGCGGCAAGGAGATGTACTCACCTTCCCTATCTCTGTCTCCAGGAACTGCACGGAGGATCGCTTCACACTGAGGTGAGCAGGTTCACATTCTGTCTATTGCAACCCCAGCGATCCAGCCGGGCTGCTGTGGAACTGTCTGCAGATGTTCATGTGCTGTGTTCCATGAAACATAAGGCTTAGTTGTATTTCTGGCTGGCCGCTTAATGATGAATGATGGACATTTTTTTTTTTTTTTTTTTTTTTTTTTGTAGAATGTACATGTACATAAGAGACCATGGGTGTCATTCCTTGGGTGATACTCATTTTGGTTTTATTTTGAGAAAGAGTATCTCACTTTCCTGGAGCTTGCTGGTTAGGCTAGTTGGCTGTCCAGTGAGACCCTAGAATCCTCCTTTCTCTGCCTTGGAGCATTGGAGTCATCGAACCATGAATCTTTAGCACTATATTCTGCTGATGTGCATGGATTCTGGAAACCAAACTCAGATTCCCATGTTTTCATAGTGAATGCTTTACTGACTGTACTATCTTGCCAGCTCAGAAAATATTTTTAAAGTCTTATTATTGTGTGTGTGTGTCTATGTCCACGTGTATGCATATGAATGCAGTACCTGGTGAGGCCAGAAGGGGCCATTGGATCATCCTGGAGCTGGAGTGATGGGTGACTTTTAACTACCAGATGTGGGTTTTAGGAACTGGATTAGAGTATACTGGAGGAGCAGCAAATACTTTTAACTACTGAGCCATCTCTCCCAGACTATAAGATAGTTCTCTTTAATATCAATGAAACTCCCAGGTTGTCACAGAAGAGTCGTGTTGTTGGGATCCCTTGGCCTTTGTGAAGTTTGTCAACAGGCATCGGGACACTGAGGGTTCCACAAATCAGTCACTTCACAACTGGGTCTTTAAACACCTCGCAGTTTCAGCGAATCTGCAAACTCAGTTGCGACAGTTGTCAGGGAGGAAGGAGAACATGGCTTTGCCAACTCAGGATCTATTCCAGACAGGCAGGCTCTAAGTATAAAGTGGTACCAGGCTTAAAGTTGTCATTTTGTTTCTCCCTGGAAATAGAATGTACTGTTTAAAAAAGGAATGAAAGAGCATAAAGAGAATAAATGGTGGGATCTTGGGTACCTTATGTAAGGTTGGAGCAAAGAGGAGACATTTAAAAGAAGCACCGAGTACTTTAGAGAAATGCTCTGGAATTCGCTTTGGAATATGTTAGAAGTTGCCTTGTGTCGATTGTGATGTAACTAAAGCCTTTAGCTCCATGTTAAATGTAGGTGAATTTGGCTGCAATAGTTAATTAGCACACACATTTTTGGCTGATCAGCAGTGTCCCAGCAGCGTGACATGACTTGGCCTGTTGTGCGACACTGCTTGTTTTCCGCTTGCTTTTTAAATCTAGGGGTTTTCATCTTTACTTCTCTCTCTCTCTCTCTCTCTCTCTCTCTCTCTCTGTGTGTGTGTGTGTGTGTGTGTGTGTGCGCGCGTGTGCGTGTGCGTGTGAATCTGCGCACACGCACATGTGCACACACACCACATGCACACACACCACATGAGTGCAGTGCCCACAGAGACCAGAAGAGGGCAACAGATCCCCTGGAGATGGTTGCAAGCTGGCTGAAATGGGTGCCAGGAACTGAACTCTGGTCTCCTGCAAGAGCATCAAATGCCCTTAAGTGCTGAACCATCTCTCCAGCTCCCAACACGTTAGGTTTTATTGTGATCCTTGAGAACATAAATGTAACCGCATGTGGGGTACATGTTGCCTGTGGATTTCCAAGATCATTAGCTTGAATCTGATTTCAGATTCTCCTCCAAATTTATAACTCCTCTTTGTTATCTTTCCTGTCTGTCTGTCCATCTGTCCATCCATCTGTCCACCTGTCCATCCATTCATCTACCCTCCATCTACCTATCTATCCTTCCTTCCCTTGTTCTTTCCCTCCCTCCTCACCTCCCTCCTTCCCTCTCTCCCTCCTCTTCTTTCTTCCTCCCTCCTCCCCGCCCTCCTTCCCTTGGTTTCTTTTTCTACTCCCTTTTCCTTATGTCTTGTTTAGGGGTGATGAGCTCAAGGAAACAAGCCATTCTTTTGCTTTAGCTCACAAATTTAAGTTGAGCTGATTCTGAACTGGCATCAGGGGTTCTTTTTTTTTTTTTTTTTAATTTCAATGAAAGCAGTAGACATTAGTGAACAGCATTTGTCTGATGATTGAACTTGGCTAAAACTGGAAGGTAAAACCCTTGGCTTTGCCTTCTGTGCATCTGGGGATTAACTAAAGGGCCAGGGGCAGGGTGGTGGTGTAGGAAGACATCTGTGGGCCTATGGCCATGCCTGGGCTTCATTTTGCCCCCATCTGGCAGACTGTGCTGCAGACGAATAATGAGCCCTCTCCATGTTCTGCAAGTGTGTGCTTCAACTTGTGAATTCAGAAGCCTTGTGTAGCATCCTTAGAGGTGGCTGGTTATAGAGAGAAGTCCTTTATCTAGAAACCATGGCTTTATAAAAAGGGGGGCCTCAGGATGGAAAGATGGCTCAGTGGTTAAGAGCAAACTCTGCTCTTCTGAAAGTTTCTGAGTTCAATTTCCAGCAACCACATGGTGCCCACATCACAGCCATCTGATGCTGTCTTCCTGGGTACAGATGTATGTGCAGAGTACCTGTATACATAAAATATGTAAATAAATAAGTCTTAAGAATAAAAAAGAAATAGAGTGTGGTGGCGCACACCTGTAATCCCAGTAGCACTCAGGAGGCAGAGGCAGGCAGATCTTGGAGTTCAAGGCCAACCTGGTCTACTGAGTGAGTTCCAGGACATCCAGGACTACACAGAAAAACCCTGTTTCAATAAATGAATCAATAGATAAACAGACAGACAAACAGAAAAAGGAAAAAAAGAAAAGGGGTCCCTGCTCTCCTGTGCATTCATGCCGGTCGTTGGCTGGTGGTTGGATTCCTGGGCCAGAAGAGAAATCTTACTGTACCCTGGACTTTGGCCTCAGGGGAGTGAGCTCTTCTAGCCTTTTCTGGAACCATCTGTGTGTGTGTTTGTGTGTTTTGTCAAAGGCTTGGGATCCTGTCGCCGCCATCTTCAATATGGCAAACCTGTCCTCTGGAGTCCTGAGGGAGATCAGCTCTCTTTGTTCTCCAAGAGACCCAAAAGGCATCCCCATTGCTGGGCCACACAGCCCATGGTGTTAGGTTTGGGCCTTTGCACATTCAGAAACAATCACATCATATCCATGTATGTCTGTTGGCTCTAGTTGTAAGTCAAAGCTTGGGTGATTTCAGATATAGAGAAAAAGTACATTTATTCAGAATCCATTCACTATGAATCTAGTTTTAACTTTTTACCCTTGAAATATATATATATATATATATATATATATATATATATATATATATATGTACATATATATACATACACACACACATATATATATTCCATATCCCCACAACAAATACCCTCTCAACTTCATAAGTGCATGAGGGTGAGGTTATCCAATGGAGCAAGGGAAACCTACCATTAGAATTATCCTCAAAAAAAAACAAAAAAAAAAAAACAATGAGTCTGCCTCCCCCTAACAACTACCAGCTGCTATCAGCTCTTCAGTAAGAGGTGGGGCCTGGAGATTTCCTCCCTCATTCCTGCTGGGGATTTTGACTAGATTGATGTTCTACCTGCAACCATAGCTTCTTCGAGTTCATGGGGGCAGCAGCCATGTCATGTTCAGAACACAGCATCCCACAGCTCTCTCCCCCCACCCCACCCCCAACCTCTGGTTCTTACTTACATCCTTCCTGCCTCCTCGTCTATGATGTTCCCTGGGCTTTGGCGTATGTCTGCTACACAGCTAACATACTCCAGTCTTGAGTGGGTCTACTCTGTTTACGTAAGTAGACACTTTAAACGTGGACCTGGTGATGGGGTGAGCTTGTTATCTGAATCTCCATAAATAGGGTTAGGCTTATCTGTGCCTGCGACCTCAGGGGAGATGCTGCAGAGAATGTCTGAGGGGGTAGGGCTTCTATTCTGGGTACCAAATTATAACTACGTTTTAACGATTGTCCCCTTGCTCCCCCCGCCCGCCCCGTGTGTGTGTGTGTGTCTGTGTGTGTCTGTGTGGGTGTCTGTGTGGGTGGCTGGACGTTGGTACATGGGTGATTCCTACTGAGGACAAGAAAGCTCCAATAGATAGCTTGTTGTCTCATAAAATCTTTCTAACCCTGCTGCTCTAGTCTTGAAGCCCCCCGTTGTAGAAGAAAAGCAAAGCCCTTTCATTTCACAGACATCCAAGTTCCTTTAAATCTCAGAAAATGTTTTTCTTCCCATTGACGACTGAAGCACCCACGGCGCTTGGGCCCTTTGCTCTGAGATCCCACCCACCATTCCTTTCCCCATCTCCCTCTCCACAGAACACAGGGTTCAGGACTGCCAGTGGCTCAGATTGCACAAATGCCAAGCAGAAGATGACAGACCTGGGGACCCTCTCTCCCTCCACACCATCCATTCATCTTTCCCCTAGAGAGACTGATTTCCTAAGAAGCTCTGGCCCTTAGGTTGGACTGGAGCTTAAGCCAAATATTTATTCAATGTCAGGGAAGCTCATGTGGAGGACAGAGTCCAGAGATATAGAAGGCAGAACTAAGACAAATCAGGGCTCTTCCCGAGGGCCCTTCTCAAGCTCATTGAGTGAACAGATCCCTCTTGATAATAATGATCATTATCAAAGACCGCTTACAGCTGGCAGAGGGCTCTGCAGTTTTAAATACTAAAGGAGATATCCAAGCGCTCTTTGACAGTCGTGCACCTTCCACCGCATCAGACTTGAGATGCTTTGGGATCTAAAGAGATGGCTCATACAACAACATGGGCCGTGTGAACACAAGGGTCTGAGTTTGATCCCCGGGACCCACAAAAAAAAAATGTCACATGTGGTGGCGTGTGGTTCAGCAGCCAGCTATTGTAGCTGAATCTGTATGCTTTCCATTTAGCGAGAGACTGTCTCAGCAAGGTGGGTAGCTCCTGAGGAGCTGGCCTCTTACCTGAGGCTGACCTCCCACCTCCACGCGCACAGATGTGCACAAGCGCGTAACACCCCTCCCCCCAAATGTGCAGGCATGCACACAGGCACATAACTGTTAATTCAAACTAAAATATAAAAACTTCTCTGGATTAAGCCTTTTCCAGGGAGTTTCCTGCTGAGAGAAGATCTTTAAGAGAGAGAGCCAGGGTAGAGAGAAAGAGTATTTGACATATGATTAGAGAGTCAGGACTGAGGTGTGTCTGGGGATGCCCTTTGGGTGCTGTATTATATTAGACAGGGTTCTCTAGAGGAACAGAACTTATATAAAATATATATTCTTATATACAATATATTGCATGTATTATATAGAAAGGGGGTGTATTGGAATTGCTTACAAGCTGTGGTCCAGCTAGTCCAACAATGGCTGTCTACCAATAAAAGGTTCAAGGATTCAGTAGGGGTTCAGTCCCCCAGGCTGAACGTCTTAGCTGGTCTTCAGTATACACCAGAATCCCAAAGAAGTAGGCTCTAATGCAAATGAAGGAATGGACTTGCCCACAAGAACAAGAGCAAGGCAGGAAATAGACCAAGCTTCCGTCCTCCATGTCTTTTATACAGGCTGCCAGCAGAAGGTGTGACCCGGATTAAAGGTGGATCTTCCCACCTCAAAGGATCTGCATGAAAAGGAGCTCTTCCTATTTCAAAGAACTTAATTCAGGAAAAAACCTCCTTCACAGGTGTACACAACTGCTCAGGTTTTAGTTAATTCCAAATGTAGTCAAGTCGCCATGCAAGCGTAGCCATCACGGGTGGCTAGCTGCTTTACAGAGGAGATGGGGCTTTCAAAAATGATGAGTTGGTTTGTGAGTGGCCTTAGGCCTCCTTCATCCCCCCAGGGCTCCTATGGGTTGATTTCCACCTAGCAGAACATCTCTAGTTTTAGTTTAGGTGGAGGAAGCCAAGTTGCAACCCAGAATCTTATCAGTCGTAGGCTAGACGTTCCATAATGGCTTAACTTAACTTAGAAAAGTTATCTTACTTAATGTAACAAACATTATGTAAAGGACTTCATGGATGGTTACTGAGGGACTTCGAGAATTGGTAACTAGGAAGGGTGTGGACAGAGCCGATTCCGGCTGGGGAACAGAGGCTGGCACAGACCTGTACCACTCCTGTCAGCTCCCTCCACAGCTCCTTAACATTGCTGTACCAAGCAAAGGCCCTCACTGAGTCCCCTGACCTTGAATAATTCCTTGCCAGCTCTGAGGGACAGATAGGGGACAGGCATGGCTTTTGGTAAAGAGGAGTTTGGGATATGCCCAGACCAACCCCACAAATGCAGATTGGCATCCGTTAAACACCTACATCCTAAGAAGTAACACCATTTGGGCATGCCTGGGGCACACTAAACCCCTGGCAATTCCACAGCATGGGAGAGCAGTTGACCCTCTTCATGGCCCAGTAGAAAGCAGCCTCTGCATTTGCTGCAGGAAAGACATCAACCAGGTGTGGGCAGTGACTACTCTGATAAGGGAAATCCAGGTGTTCTCTAGAAGATGGAGTTAAAGCTAGGTGTGGCCCAGGGAGTGGCACTATTAGGAGGTGTGGCCTTGTTGAAGTAGGTGTGTCACTGTGGGCATGAGCTTTAATACCCTCATCCTACCTGCCTGGCGGCTAGCCTTCTACTAAGAACAAGAAGTAGAACTCTCAGCTCCTCCTGCACCATGCCTGCCTGGATGTTGTCATGCTCCCCCCTTGATGATAATGGACTAAACCTCTGAACCTGTAAGCCAGCCCCAGTTAAATGTTGTCTTTTTAAGAGTTGCCTTGGGTCATGGTGTCTGTTCACAACAGTTAAACCCTAACTAAGACACTAGGTCACATGACAAGAGGTCCGCTACAACATGTTGAGTCACTGTCCACACTGTAGGCATGAGGAGACTGGAACTGGCAATGAATGATGATGGTAATGCTTATAGTGATGGTGGTGGTGACGATGACGATGGTGATGATGATAGTGATGGGTATGGACCAGACACGCGTGATTCCACAGTCTCCTTTGCCATGTTGTGTGTAGTGTTGCCCACACCTTTCTTTCTGTGCGAACTCAGCCTCATGTTGCACTGACGCCAGCTGTGTGTGGTTGAGGAGGCGAATCCCTGCCATCTTATGACGAGAACCAGGCAGAGCAAAGGAGATCACTTTAACCACAATCCCTTTGTTCTCTACAAAGTAAGTCAGGGCAGCTTCAGGGTGGATGAGTTCTTTTATTTATTCAATTCTTATTTATCCAGGAATGGGGGCAGAGATAACAACATGAGAGGTAGGAACAAAAGTTGCTGGTGGGGGGTGGTTAGCTAAATGAGAGACTAGCCTTTCTTGGTGCTTCTCTGGTCACATTAGTCATTGCCGTAAATGGTGTTTTTTTTTTTTTTTTCAAATACAGAGCATTGTGTTTGCCCACTGGGACCACATGGAGCCTAGGAGAAGTGGCACACCTCATGAAGTTAGGCATGGTGGGCACCTGCCTGAGTGCTGTCCCTTCTGTGCATCTTAGAAGCATCCTTGAGACTCCCTGAGCCCCAGTTTCTGGTCCCCTTCCTTGTTTGTGTGTATAGAGCACAAACAAAAAGCAGGGGGACCTCAAATCCAGGTTGTCAATGGATTCAGTACTCAGTAGATCAATTCCGCTGGTCATGAAATGCAGGGCGTCGGGAGGGAAATGCAAACAGCTAACTTAAGGTCACTTTGAACTCCCAGCACTGATTCGTTTTGAGAGTCCGCTAGTAAGTACATAAGTAGCAGGTCTCCTCTAACTTAAACTTCAAAGAACAAATACAGAAAGGAGCATGCTCGAAACCACTTAGGAGGCATGTTCTTTGAGAATAACACAGGAGGTGTCCAACGCAGCATATTGCAGAGAGAGATGATACAGAGAGCTGGGTCGTGGCTGCCTTTCCCTTCCCTGTGTCTGCAAATAGAAAATGCAAATGTATTATGTTTCCAGTTTTGTATGTGCACGTGTGTGTGTGTGTTCATGATTTTTCATGTGTGTTGACATGTCTGTGGGTGGATATATGTGTGCATGTACATGTATGTGGCGATCCAAGGTTGATGTTAGGAGTCATCCCGTTTTATTCATACTCAGAGTTGCCCAACATGGCCAGGCTAGCTAGCCAGCTTGCTCCAGGGATCACCTGTCTGTGGCTGGAATTACAGAAGGGCTGGCACTTACAGAAGTTTCTGGAATCCAAACTCGGTCCTCATGGTTGCATGACAAGATGTTTAGCCATTGAATAGTCCCCAGATCCCTAGGTTTATTTTTTAAACCTAAAAAAAGAACCATATTGGGGGTGTGGAGGGCATGGACTAGGGTTGGGGCTAACAAATGAGTCAGATGTTGGGGGAGGGGCCACAGACTAGGCACGGGACTGGCTACCGAAGGAGCCCGGATGTTTGTACGTCTCACTTCCTGTCATCAGACACACTGAGTCATCTTCGCATACATAGGAAATGCGACTGGTGGTTTGAAATGCCTGTGTATTTTTGGACACTCCTTCCATTGAGAAATAGACCATACATTCTCTCTTTCATCCTCACCGGCCTCTGCACCTGAGCCCCTGGGAAGAATGGTGTGGACCGGCTGACTTTGAACTCAGGGGCTTATAAAAAACCTTTGACCTGCCTCTGCAATCTCCAGTAGCACCTTTTCTTGGATTCCCAAGCTACCATGTGACAGGTCTTACCCTCTCTGTACATGCCGGTGGCCTCATTTGTTTGGCCTTTTGACCTCCGAAGACAGGTTCCCTGTGTTTATTAACCTTTGAGCAGTGCCTCTGACCTCCCAGTCACTGTCCTTACACTAAGTGTCCAACTCAGGTTAGTCTCTGGATAAAGGTGCTGTTAATTGAGCTGTCTCTGATCGGGCAGTGATTTAGGAAGACATGTGTGCCCATGGAAACGGTGGTCCTTTCATGACCTGATCACCTCAGGTCTCTCCAAATTACAGAGATATAACAGTGCCAGGAAGGTTGTCATCTCAGTCCCAGGTGGGCTGGGGACAGGAGGGCCCCTTGAATTGAAGCAGCTTGAATTGACCTTAGGCAAGGAGAAGAGTGGACATAAGGTAAAACACCACAGCTCCTGGCAGAGACCCAGACCAGCTGGAAGAACCAGGGATATTGAGGTTACATCTTTTGCTATCTATTGTAATGCTAAGTATGGGCCCCAAAGACCTGGTTGTTCCTGAGAGAAGAGAGTCCACTCATATACCTTGGCCCCAAGTTATTTCTTATTGGTCAATAAAGATGCCAAGAGCCAGTAGCTGGGAAGAAAAGACATAGGTAGGGTTTAGGTGTCCTGGACTTGGGGATCAGAGAGGGACCAAGAGGAAGAAAAATAAGGCAGGAGGAGAAGGAGAAGCTGCCATAGGTTAGGTGAGCCATAAAAACGTGACCTTGAGGGCTGACCAATTGGAGTCAAGAGCAGCCCAGATGAAACATAGTAAGTAATAACTCAGGGTGATAGATAGGAAACTAGATTCTAATAGCAGAGAGGGTAGGAATCTGCCCAGCTTTTGTACTGTCTAAGGCTTGTTGTAAATATGAAGGTTGTGTGTACCTTGTATCTGGGGACTAAATGGTAAAAGGCAGGGTGGAAACCCCCAGGTTGGGATTAAATCTTTCTACAACATGGTGAGCTCTGCTGTGTGCTGAGTACAGGAATCTAGGGGTGTTTGCACCACTGTATCTCCAGCTACTCTTGTGCCCTCCTCATCTGGCTTCTTTTCCTAGGATTTCCCATGGCTGGAGACCCGCTCTGTGGTTGTTCCCTGCTCTGGCTGTTTCTCTCCTCTGTCATGAGCCTGTGATGGAGGCGGGCCTTCTCCCCGGGTATCCTCCAGTGTAGAGCAGGGGCTGCTGGGAGCTGAAACCCAACATCTCTTGACTGACTGATTGGGATAGTGACGATCAAAGGCTGTCAGACGTTGAAAAGCACAGGCTGGCTTCCAGTGTAACAGAGCCTGGCTTTGCTGACAGGAACCTTGGGCCATCTTTTAAAGATAGTGATACCTCCGAGACTCTGGCCATATCCTTCAACCATCTTAGCGAATGCAGTTGCTCTTCCTCAACACACTGGCGGTGTGAACTGGATACCTCCAGATCTCCACCCTGCCTGCGAGGTGTTCCTTTGGAGCACCCTAAGGTGCCCAGTGGTATTCTTGGCTGTGATTTTCCCGCCACTGTTCCTTCCCTCTTGAGCTGTGAGAACCCCTGAATGGCTCTGTCCACTCTCCCAGGCTCAGTCATCCCTGGCAGAGATTACAGGGGAACGGTCACACTTTAACTGCTGCGTTCTGGATTCACTTTCTAACTTTGGTTGACACCCTCGGGGGCTGGCAGTTCTCAATTCTTGTGGTGCTTCTCCTTACTAGGTCTCTCCATCATTTCCACTTTCAATCTGGTGGCAGCCATGAGTATTCAATAGGTGGACATATTTCCTGCCATCCAGAAGCCATTGAGAGAACGCAAAAGCAGCAGAGGGTATAAGAGCCTCAGGACACTAACCCGACATCTTCAAAGCCACTGGGATACACTGATGGGCCAGCCAGCTCTGCTCTAATCAAATGCACGCGTTGAATCTTCTGGACCAATGTGGCTACAGGTTACCACCTACAGCCAACACAGGGATAATTTTGTCCCGGAATGTGTTCTTTAAAAAGGAAAATCTATTTTATTACTTTTACTTCTATATGTGAGTTTGTACACACGAGTGCAGTGCCCTCAGAGGTCAGAAGGGCGGTAGCTCCCATAGAACTGGAGTTACAAGTGGACGTTAACTGTTCAGTGTATATGCTAGGAACGGAACTTGGGTCTTCTGGAAGAGAAGTCCATGCTCTTAACTGCTGAGCCACCTCACCAGCTCCCTGAAACAGACTTTAAACCAAGAGTTGTGCAAACAAAATAACTGGTTTGCTACAGTAGACATGATTTTTTTTTCTTTTTTTTTTTGGTCAGAGTCTGAAGACAGATCTTTTGTGCACCTAACTTAAGCGTTGCCTTTGTCAGAAGGGACATTTCTGCAGCCTGCCAGGATTTTTTTTTTATGCGCTGCTGAGAAACTGTGTCCTTTTGAGAATAATTTACAGGGCCTTGGGGAATCCAAACTTAACCACTTGCTATTTTTTCTATGACTCCAAGAGAGTTTTATTACAATTCCATTTTCTAAGCTGTATGTTTCTATGGGCACCTGCACACACATGCTGATGTGTGTGAGCTCATGTGTGTCTGCATGTCAGAAGGCAACTTCAGGTGTCATCATCTGGGCTGCTGTCCACACCCTTAAAAAAGGGGTCTCCCAGGGGGTTGAAGTTCACCAGTTAGGCTAAGCTACCTGGTAAATAAATTCTGGGGATATGCCCGGCTCTGTCTCCCCAGTGCTAGGATTATATTCTTCCAAATTCTTTAACATCAACAGCAAAGAAAGCTCAAGGGTTTTCACTTCAAAGTTCAAATGGAAAGGATGCAGGAGGTGAAGGGACATTCCTGCCTTCATCCCTATGCATGAGCCACAGACAAGAGGATTCTGTGCACAGAGCTGATGCGGGGCCATCTTCTGGCCTAGAACTGGATCTCTTGCCCTAACAGATCTGTGTCAGTTTTCAAAAGGAGCAAGGTTCATTGTCACAGCTGGTTATCCTTGTGGGTACCCTTGTGTCAAGCAAGATGCATTTGGTCTAGTTAACTAGCTTACATCTGCCCTTTGAACTCTTGAATCCACCAAAATGGGACTCAGGGGCGAAGGGCATTGGATAATGGTTCTTGATAGAGTAGCTGGAAGCTGTGCTTAGTCCCATTGATTCTGGAAGCTGTTAGGTCCTGGAGGCCCACACTGAAGAGCAGTGCACAGGCTGGTCTGATGGCTGCTTATCTTTTTGGCAGATGCATATGTCTCTTTTCAGCCTGGATGGTTGCTTGGCCTTGTAGCCCTGTCTGCCCATGCTCCTCCCTGGGTCCTTGGATTCTTTCCACTTCTCCCTGGTCTGTAAATTGCTGATCACAGAGATAACTTTGCCCAAATGAAAGATTATTTTTTCATTACTGATGCTTTTCAAGCGTATAGGTTTAGAGAGACAAAGGGGCCATGTATCCCATAAGTCCAATAATTACCAACTGTACTATCCCATCTTTCCTGTTCCAGGCTACTGCTATGTTAACTTTAAAGGATTAGAGAGATGACTCCACAGTTCAAAGTACTGCCAACTTTTGTGGAGGACCTGGGTTTGATGCCCAGAATTTACATGGCAGCCAACAACTGTTTGTAACCCTAGTTCTAGGGGATCCAACACCATCCTGTGATCTCTATTGGTATTACATGACACAGTGTACAGAGATTCATGCAGGCAAAACACCAAGCCATGGAAAATAAAAGAAAGAAAAGCAACTTTAGAGGAGATATATTGAGTAAATGTCATAGCTACTGAGGGGAGCCTATGGCATTATTACAGTGTGGTGGCTTTCTCATAAACAGAGTTTAGTAATGGAGAGTCACTTGTGACTGGATAAGGAGGAGAGGGATATTCTGTGGAGCCTTAGGAGGTGATGTTGTTGCCCCCTGATTATGATGGTCTCATGGATCTATGCAGGTCTCAAGATTTCTAAGGCTACATAATAACTTTCCAAACTATGTATTTGTATGCTCACATATCTACCCATCCACACATGTATATGCATATGTGTGTGTCTGTATGTAGATTACATGATTATGTAGGTTTATAAGAGGACCCAAGAAACTCCTAAAATGTGACTTTAATGGTTAAGGAATGATGCAGGTTTGACTCCATCTTGGATCACGTTAAGTCAGTCTGTCACAAGAAGCCAACCAGACTGCTCCAGCCTCTCCTCAATCAAACAGGCTCTAGTTGACTTTGGTTGCCCCTAAGCCACGGCGTTCCCTCTGCAACAGTTAGAGAAGGCAACACAAACGGCTGTAACACACAGCCCCAGGTCGCAGATGCCTAGCCCAATCAGCGTGCCATGGTTCACACAGAGCCAATAACCATGGGAAGATTGTCATGAAGTGGGGCTGCAGCTATCCCTGAGTTCTGCCATCTTATGGGACTCAACTCCTTCACATGTGGACAGCAGAGAGGAAGTAAGAAATGGAGAGCCACGGCAATCATTTTAGCTTGGATGCCTTTGACCTGCACATGGTCACCTGGCTAGAGGAAGCAACCAGCTGTGGAGATCAAGATCTGGTTAGGAGGATGCCTGTAAATCTCCTCTCTCCCTTTTCCTCTTTGGCTTATGCTTGATCTTTAAAGAAACACTCCTTT
This sequence comes from Mus musculus, assembly GCF_000001635.26. Classification (NCBI taxonomy): domain Eukaryota; kingdom Metazoa; phylum Chordata; class Mammalia; order Rodentia; family Muridae; genus Mus; species Mus musculus. The sequence continues at coordinate 128,255,200 of NC_000071.6, read as the reverse complement.
CACCCAGCTCCAGATTCCTTTACTAAAGGGTCTATCTCCTCCTACTTCATTGCTACCTCCAATGAGCAATACTTATGCCATACAATGTCCCACCATCGGGAGGGAATGCACCATCCTAGCATCCAAGTCATAAGAACATTTTGGTCCTTCCTCATCCTTATGACGTGTGTCGCTCAGCTTAAATGGAGGAAAGACTTATTTGGCCCATTGTGTCAGAAATTTTCATCTGTGCTGCATCGTGTCAGCTGCTTTGGGGGACCCATGGCAAGGGAGAGAGAGAGCATCATGGCGGAGCACATGGCCACTTCTCACATCATGGTGATCAGGAAACAGAATGAGAGAGGAAAAGATGGATGACCCCAGTGACCTACTTCCTTCCCTAGGCCCTACCTCCTCCTAAGGGTTCTACCACTTCCGAAGAGCACCGCTAAATGGGACAAAGCTTTTAGCACAACAGCTTGAGGGGACATTCAAGATCCAAGCTTTTGCCACACATCTGTGTGGGTGAATCCTTTGCCTTGTGTGATCCGATCTTGCCCTGCTACACACTCTCTGAGACCTGTCATTTAACTCGTGGAGACAAACCAAACCTCCATGCTGTGCTGTGCTATGCTTTCTGGTCTGTTGACTGTAAAGTAACTATTGTTTATTGTAACAGCTGATAGTGGTGCCTCTCCTTATCCTGAGACCAGCCTCTTGGTTAGTATGTGCACCCAGCACTGTGCGTTTGGAAAGTTAGTTACACCCGTATTGTATCTTCTCTCTTGAGCACCTCAACCCACCTGGCTTGTCACGTTCCCACCATTTCTTTGCTTATTGCCCATCATCCAACTTCCCCTCTCCCCTTGGTTCAAATGAACAGTGCTCTTTGTGTGCTGAGGGCAGCTTCTGTAGGGCCAGGCATAGGCCAGGTTGCTTCTTCCTTATGAGGATTACTGAAAAATATATGAGTATTTTCATATTGGAAGCATGTTACAATGACCAGTTTACCATCGCCAAAAGCATGTCTCCATCACTAAGCAAGAACATGCCAGCCATCTTCCTTTGTAAGCTAATGCTGGTTCCCAAAGTTGAAATGCATTTCCCTTGAGGTTGTGAATCTCTGTTTTCCTCTTCTATTTGGTTAGGGATATTACACAACAATATTTTTATCTATTCTCTCAATATTTACCTATTCTTTGTTTTTTCTTTCTCTCCTGCCAAGAGACATTTTCAGTGACTCCACAGCCCAGTGAGGGAAACATCAGAAATATTTCCAAGAGTTTTTCATAAACGCTTCCAAATTCAGATTTTTTCTCCCGTCCCTTTTGCAAATGGGGAAGAGAATGAATACAGATTCTGCCAATTGTACATATGTGTGTTCCTGGGATCCTTTAGCACTGGGCTCCCTCCGGCTTGCAGCCCACTGTGATGTCTGCTGGGGCTTGGAGGAGCTGAAACCATTGTTTCAAACAACAGAGAGAAGTTCTGCTCTTTATAGAGCCTCATCGGTAGAATTAAAATAGAATTTATTTTATATAAAAATGAGAAAATGATTAAATTTCCCTCAAGACCCCTCCACTGCAACCTGACAGCTCTTAATTATAGAAAAGAGTCAGAATTTCAGATTGGCACATTTTCTCAAAATGAGCTAAAACATGCTGTCACTTTGAAGTTTTTAATGATTAGGCAATAGATAAAATCAAAGTGTATCAGAGTGTATGTAACATGCTCATTTTAGCTGATTCTAATGGGATATGTGTTCTCCGACCTGCTATAGAGGCTGAGGCAGGGGGATCACACATTCAAGGAAAACAAAGGCAAGGGGTGTGGCTCAGTGGTGGAGTATTTTCCTAGCATGCACAGGCTAACATCTAGTTCTTAGCACTACAAAAGAGTCATGTTTTACATATGTTAGAAAAGCAACACACATATGTATGTGTGTTGTGAGACGGACAAAGGTGGGGTGAGTTCTGAGCCACAGAGATGTTCGCCACCCAGTCTGCAAAGTCTAAAACCTCTCAGGAAGCAGTTTGCAAACATCTCTACAAGCCGACAAGCCAAGATGCGCTTACTTATTTATTTCTTGTGTAGAAGAGGTCCGCATTTTAAGTAGGAAATTAAAATGCTAATTTCCCTCACTGACTGCAAAAGTCTGAAAACCTTCTTCTTTGTCCTCTTCCTTAAGCCCTGTTTCATCTCACCAGTACCTGGGTTTTTTGGCTCTTTGCTTTCCCGCATCTCCTGAGTCCAGTCCTGAATGCTGCAGATTTCATGGGTGGTGGGGCTTCCCGTAGTGATCTAACTACTCCCCATTTTACTTTTTACTTTAAAGTGTGTGTGTGTGTGTGTATGTGTGTGTGTGTGTGTGTGTGTGTGTGTGTGTGTGTGAGAGAGAGAGAGAGAGAGAGAGAGAGAGAGAGAGAGAGAGAGAGAGTACATATTCACATGTGTGGATGGGGACTGATCAATATCGGTTATCTCCCTCAGTCACTCTCAGAAGGGTCTTGCAAGTGGAATGAAGAAAGTCACTGAAAATGATAGTTGGGGAAGGGGAGTTTATCAGAAAAGTAAATAATGCCATGGACAGACAAACAGCAGTATGGTAAGGGTTCTGAGAAGATAAGATCCTAGCTCCAGAGACAGACAGATACCCTGAGAAGGTGAGGGAGCCCAAATGGCAGAGCCAGGGTCTTTCTTAGAGCTCCCTGAGGATGGTGGTTTCAGGGCACAAGCTTGAAACCAGGCTCTGTGATTCCCTGGCAGGAGGCAGGGAAAGGGTTGAGTGGGCAATGATGCCACCCATTGGCCAGGGAAGTGTAAAGTTGCCTCCCCAGATGGGGAGCCTGGGGAAGTGTATTAGCATTAGCAAGGGACTCACGGACAATATGACAGACAGCAGGTACCTGTCAGGGTTTGTGAGAAGGGAGGGGTTGTCGAGGGTGTTGTGTTCTGAGCAGCAACCAGAGTCTCTCTTCAGATTCAAGCTCTTTCTGGCTTGTTGTTGAGACAGGGTCTCTCATGGGTCAGGCTGAATGACCAGCAAGCTCCACCCATCCCTCTTTCACCAGTGCTGGGTTATAGCCACAGGCTGCCACTCTTGGCTGCTTTTGTGTGTGGATTCTATGGAAGGAATCCCAGTTCTGAGGCTCGTATGGCAAACACTTGACTGACAGAACTGTCTCTCAGTCCTGAGTCTACTCTCCTAGAATATCACTGCTGCTTTATGAACGGTAGCAAGTTGTTGTAGGACAAGCTGAAGTCACCACTCTTATGGTTGTGGTAGAGTAGAGTAAAGGCTCCCTAGGGTAGAATACACTCATCTTGTAGATGAGGATGGCAATGTCTTCAGACTGTGGCTCTTACCAAGAGCAACTTAGGGGAATGAGAGGCTTTATTAGCCTAACACTTCCAGGTCACAGTGCATCACTGAGGGAAGTCAAGACTGGAACCCAAGCAGGAACTTTGAGTAGAAACTATGGAGGAATATTGCTTGCTGATTCCTTCACAGGCTCACGCTCAGCTAGCCTTCTTATACAGCTTTGAAATATTTGCCTAAAGAATGGTGCCACCCACAGTGGGCTGGGCTCTCCTGCATCAATTAACAACATAACTCCCTCTTGCTCTTACTTTCTTGCCCTCTTGCTTCCCCTCTCTCCACATGGCCTTCTCCACATAGGCTTTCTACTCTTCTCCCTCTCTCTGCCTTTCTACAATAAATGCCTTAAAACCAAAACAAACAAACAAAAAAAACAAAAACAAAAAACCAAAAAAACAAACAAACAAACAAAAAACCTAAGCCATTCCCCCCACAGACATGCCCACTGGCCAATCTGATCTGACAGTACCCTCTGTGGAGATGTTTTCCTCTTAGAGGCTGTGTTAAGTCAGTGCCTAGGTGGTTCTTATTGGAAGATAATGCATGTCTGTGGAAAGTAAGCTGAGATGAAGTTTCCCTCCAGAGAAGCTTTATTGGGATAATGATAGCATCAAGGCCATAAACAACCATGGTGGTACCCTGGAGGGAGACAGCATGAACCCTCAGGACCAAAGAATAAAAGAGTGTTTTGGGTGGGGGTGGAGGGTTCTGGGGAGAAGGAAGCTACATACCTTGTGACCTGGCTTATTGCTAGCTATCAGGATCCCATTGATTGATACAAGTCAGAAACTAGCAAGGTAGGCTTTGTTTGCAACTGCAAGAGAGAGTGAGGACACACCATTCTTTTAAGATTTGAAAGTGTCTTCCTATTAACTCTGTGGACAGTGCTGCAAGAATGTGGGCTGACTTCTTAGAGAGGGGCAGCTGGAGAGTCTGTAACCCAAGACAGTACTGGATGCTAACTGTGTTACTATGTAGAGGTGGTAAGACAGTAGCAGGCTCTAGGGACAGGCTGCTGGAGCCCTCTCCATCATGGACAGATAAAGACAGTTTGTAGATTGTGACAGTTTACATGTTCAATTTGTTCAGAACAGAATTCTGTGTTGTGGTGGCTTAGTGGGCATTGCTTGTAGCTGTCATTGTTGAAGTGGTTGTACCAATGTCTGAGGATTTTGTGACTTTTAAAATATATTTATTTTTCTTTTCTTTCATGTGTATAAGTGTTTGTCCATCTGTACGTCTATGGAGCGTGTGTACAGTGCCTACCAAGTCCTTGACATGGTGTCAGATACCCTGGAACTTGAGTTACAGGTGGTTCTGAGCCACCATGTTGGTTCTGAGAATTGAACCGGGGTCCTCCGGAAGAGCATTAAGTACTCTCAACTGCTGAGCTGTCTCTTTAGCTCTCTGATGATTTTATTTTCTCACTGGCCAGGATGAAGGGTTCTTATACTTTCGGAGCCAGGCTGCTCTCCAGGATATACTTTATATTCTTTTGATGAAAATTACCATACCCTAAAAAGAAAAGCATCTCTTAGAGGTGTTCATTCTCCCTCATTAGCATGTCTCCTAATGGTCCTGTCAATCTGGTTGTGAGATAGTGCTGCTTCCTGCCAGGCAGGTGACATTCATTCTCCCTGAAGCTGGGATTCTTTTGCTTTCCAAAAGCCCAGGCCTGACAGGGCTCAAGCTGTGGTGAGAACCAGGCAGGGCACCATCCAGAAGAGCTGTGCTACAAGATCCCATTTTGATTTACCCCTGATGGCCATGATGGGTCTTGATGTCATCTTATCTTCTTGCTTTCATTTAATCTGAAATGGCAGCTATTTCTCTATCCTTTTATTTATTTGTGTACATGTGTGCTTAGAGTATGAAAGGCTTCCCATGTTCACGTCATCTTCAATCACTGTCCACATTATTGTTTGAAACAGGGTCTATCGTCTAACCTGGAGCTGACCAGTGAGTTCCAGGAGTCTTCCTGTCTCTACCCCAGTGCTATGATTCCAGGCTTGTGCAGCTGTGAATAGCTTTATACGTAGATGCTGGATACTTGAATTCAGGTCCTCATGCTTGACAAACAGGCACATTATCAGAGCTTTCTCTTTGGCCCCTCTCTTTTTAAATGGCCAATGTCAAGCCATGGTGACTCCTTGCATGGAAAGCATGAGAAGATGTGTAGGAAGATCACATTTCTCCTCTGTGCTTTTCTCCTTTCAGAAAGACCTTCAAATAGTGGCATTTCCTTGTTTGAGAATCTTCTAGCCCTGTGTGATCTATAGCAACTCAGCCTGGCATATTGGAGGATGGGTTCCATTGCCAGTCTCTTGTACAAAGCAAACTCATTTGTGGACCACTGAGGCAATTACTACTTTGTGTAGCCTTAGATTTTTGAAAACCTACTTTAATAGGGCTCTTAAATGCTCCAACTTCCCTTCTAGCCCATCAACCAAAGATAGGGAAGAAAGATGGTTAATAGAACACGGGGGTTATAGACCTGTTTAGAAGTGGTTCTTTTGGGGGGGGGGCGGTGATACCAGTCTTCATTGTCAGGATATCACCAGTCCAGTCCAATCTGCAAACACCAAACACAAATCAGTAGCAGCAGCTTGCAAGGCTGTGCAGCAGAAGCAGCAAGAAGCACCCCCAATACCATGAGAAGTTCTCTGGTACATTTCCCTCTATGAAGTCACAAGTGAAGATCATTGAAGACCAGCAAAGTGTTGCAAGGTGAACCAATGCAAGGGCCTCCTGTCACTGTCTGTGGGGTTATATTTATACTCTTTTAAAACATCATGCACCCTCTCATTAGTTCCAGCAAAAGATCATATGCTTTATCATGTGTCTGCTTCAGCAAAGCATCCTTTTACAAGACAACTTCCAGAAAAACGTTATGTGACACAACTGAGTTTCCAAAGAAACCAGGAATTTTCACTTCAACTGTGGATTTGAAAGTCTCTCTTCTTACACTGGGTCTTCACCACAAATGAACTGCCTGTTGCTTTGCTCTCAATTATTCAGAATTAATTTGTGGTCACTCTGCCAGAAAACTGATAGTTGCTTAGCCAACATCTACCATCTACCTAGCCTAGTCCTTGCTAGTAGAGTTCTGACTGACTCATCCTGGGGTCAACAGGTCAATTTTAATTCTTCTCTTTCCTGAGTCCTTTATGGTCATGGTTGGTTGGTTAATCAGTGTGGTCTGTGGAGAGCTAAACAGAAGTCACTGGATGGTCTTCATTGAATATTTGAATAGCTAAGCCACATCCTGTCTTTTTCTCGATTCCTGCCCGGTACAGCATTCTAGTCCCTGGGCTTAGACTCTGAATCAGGAGTTTGAGGGTTGGAATCTGAATGAGACAGAGCGGGAAGATGGGAGGAACCTGGGTCTTTGATGAATGGCTTGTCATATTCCTGGGCTTCTCTAGCTTTCCTGTATCATTATTTCTTTGAGATGAGATAAATCGTGTCACTAAATAGCTAAATAACTGTATTTATATCTTTTAATTGTAGCCCAGAGCAAGCCTGATTGTGACTAGCTCATATAGTCATCTATCTGGTCATCATGTCACTAAATAACTGTAATTTTATCTATTAATTGTAGCCCACAACACACCTGATTACGACTAGCTGTCCTTTTATGTTAGCAAAGCAGAGCCTAGCCTCAGAGCTAAGGTTATGCGTTCTGCCTGTGCTATTCCTTAGCTTTGCTAAGTAACACAATGACCTTCTCAAGCCTGACTTACCTTTGTGAATAAAGCTGTAAGGGATAGAAGAACAGGTGATAAAAGACTGTGGATGTAGAGACACTGCCCAATGCAGGGGGAGGCGGTGCTGTCTTAGCTCTGCAGAAGCTAAAAGACATTCTGACTCCGAATCTAAGTCCAAAGTCAGGCACATTCTCTGTGCCTTTGAGGGAACGTGTTCCTGGCAGCAAATGGCAAAAACTCAAGCTTGCATTCAGCTTGTGTGGTTCACATGGGATCTGAAGGCCCAGCACAGGATCCTGGCTGTTCCTGCTGCTCTGTCCCAGCAGAAACCCCTCCCACCTACCCTTCTGATGCACCTCTGATCTACGGTTATGCTCAGCCTTGATTGCTCCCTCTGTATCAGATGTAACCACAGTCACGCTATCGTCATGTAGAAAGAACCATTGAGGATAGGAATGGCCACATTTCATGTAGACATCCTAAAATACAGGATACTGGGGGGTACATCTGAAGATATGGAGACCCCAAGTCTCACTGATCAAGTAGAAAAGGTGCACAATGGAGAGGTATATATATATATATATATATATATATATAAAAGCAAAGATATATATCTATATCTATCTATCTATCTATCTATCTATCTATCATCTATCTATCTATACATATATATAGAGAGAACATGCATATACAAATAAGCATACTTACCTTGTCTTTACATACTGTATCTTACACCTCTCATTATCTAGTTTCATGTTCATGGATGAGCACCCATCTGGCTAAAGCAAACTGAGACCAACCATAAGTGAACAGGAAGTTCCTAGGCTGCAGTTTTCACTTGACCTGTGATCAACCGTAGTCTAAAACCATGAATCAGAAACTTCTAGAAATAAAACAGTACCTAAATTTCAAAGCTCAGTTCTTTCTAATCAGCCTGGTGAAGTCTCCTGGCATCTGACTCGGTCTCGCCATGACTGTCTTAGCCACTGAGTCCATAAGGCATATGCTACCTGCTCTCATACACATAGTAACCACCTCAGTTATCAGAGCAGCTATCTGGGTGTGACAGCTCTTACTGTCAATCACAGCCCTGGTGTGTAAACACAGTGAAGTTGCCAAGTAAGGGGAAAAGATAAAAATACAGTTAAGTTTTTGTCTACTTACTGTTTTGTGTTATTTTAGAGACAGGATATTGTTATGCCCCTGGATGGCCTCAAACTCTATATAGCTCTGGCCTTCTTTGAACTCAGGATCCTCCTGCCTCAGGATTATACACATGTCTTACCACAGCCTGCCATAGTAAGATATGCTGAGAAAAACCACTAATGTAAATTTTGTCAAAGCATATTGTCCACACTTATTCTATTTGTTTCTGATTCAAATAAAGATTTTTATATAGGTGTACATAGGTAAATCTATGTGCATATTCAGGGCTCAATGCTGTCTTCTGTTTGCCTTCACTGGAGATCTGGGAATGCTGATGATAGAAAAGGAGGGTAGCTATGTATCCGCATTGACACACATCAAGTGAAATTATGTATCATTCAAGTTGGAATAGGTAAGAGCAGAGTCACCTTGGAGAGCATGTCTTTAGGGCAAGCTCAGCTGTACCCCAATCTACCATCCCAGCTATGCACCCATTACATCAAGTCACCCTTCAGCTACCCATCCATCAGCAGCAGTTTGGCCTTTATGGCTACATAATAAAGATAATGTCTGCTTTCCCCTCTGATGGAGCTAACAGGAAGTAATAGGTTAGCATACCACCAAAGCATTGCATTTTAAGACCAACAAATCTCCTTTCTGCTTTTCTGATCTCCATTTCTGAAATGTGTTTTGCAGTTAGTGAAAATTAGGTCTTCTGGAAACTTCTCTCTATTTGCTAAGCCCCAGAGTAGCAAGGGAAGGATAGGTCTGTCATCTATGGAGCGTCATTTCCCTCCACACTCAGGGGCCATTGGAGAACCACCCAACCTTCGTGTGCCTCTGGCTTTCAGAAGGCAGAAGAATTCCAGTGAAGCAGCCTGTGTCCTGTAACGAGAGAGAGAGAGAGAGAGAGAGAGAGAGAGAGAGAGAGAGAGAGACAGAGAGACTTCTAAACCAGCTGTGGTAGAGGTGAGAAGTCAAGAGGGACAGGAGAAATGAACCATGTCGAACAGATGCTGGTGTGGAGCGATATAGGAGCTAGAACCTTCTACATGATTCTCGATGGTGTGGATGGTGCCTTCTGACCATGCAGTGTCCACCTGGAACAGTGTGGAAGGCATCCATGGGCACAGGAGGGTGGAGGCTCCATTAGTCCTACTGGATTACACAAATAGCATTCAGAACTGAGGAAGATCAGAAGGGTTAAACCGAACTGGGAATGTGTACTCCTGACAAAGTCTAAAGCCACTCCGAGCATCAGGGGGATTGGAAGAACCTTTGCCAGAGAAACAAAGGAAGAAAATTCCAAGATATTTTCCTGCAACTTGCAGTTATTTTCAATATTTATGTAAATCACTGAACTCTAGCGTGCCCCACTCCAGCCAATTACTCATCTCCTACTGTTAGGATGCCCCTTTGCTCCTCCCAGAGTGTCAGCTTCCTGCTGTCTCTGCTCATGTCTCATGAGCATGCAGAGGTGGCCTCCTCAGACACCCTGGTGTTGCTGTAGGCAATTAGTGCTACTCAAGATCACCCCAGCAGCATTGGCACGAGTTCCTCGCTACCCTGCCCAATGTTCTGGATTCCCAAATGATAGCCACACATGCACACACAGCCTATATTTAATAGGCCTTCATCAGCTCAATGGCTGGGCCACTCCCAAACTTCCACATGGCTAACACCTCCCCTCTAATACTCCTGAGTCATTACTTACTAAAATCTATATTCCATCTTGGCTACCCTAGACCCAATTTGAGGGCCAGGGGGGCTTAGGCTGCTCTTCCTGGCTCTTATATAATTGGTATGCCTCTCTTATGCAGCTCTTAAGCCTGGACCTTATTCCTTTTTCTAGCGTGACGATTCCCTTTCTCCTCTTGGTCCCCTTGCCTGTGAATCCTAAAGTCCTGCCTCTGTCTCTGCCCAGCCACTAGCTGCTGGCAACTTTATTTACCTATCAGAATCAACTGGGGGCAGGGACCCTCAGCATCTTACATACAGATTCTCATGCAACAAACATCGGCACCTCAAATAGCACAATGCAAGCTTTAGGCCAAATCCACAACACCCTGGTTGCCCCTTCCAGTTCCATCAGAACCTGAAACACCACACCCTTTGCTATAGAGTTGGATACTCGTGATGAGTGGTCCCAAGCTGCTGGCTGGTGGGAGTCACTCGTGGGATCTCTCTGACTCCGGTCTTTTTGCAGAGTTAACACCACCTCTCTGCTCACTGCAGACTTGCAAAGTCATGGTCACGGTCAAGTTCAGAGATGCCGAATGTACAGGACTAAATACAGGCACCCAGAAACTGATGGCATATGCCTAGAAGTTCAGGAACAGTCCATTCTTGAGCGGCAAGTTGAGCATAGGCTGTCTGAGTTTAAGGTCACCCTTGGACATGTTTCCCTTGCTCTGGCCACAGCTGTTTTCCCAAAGACCATTACCACCCTTGGCTGGTTGCCAAGTGCTGTGAAATAAGAGGGAGACAAATGGTCCATTGCATGTGACTTAAATGTACAAGGAAGGTGTTCTGCTTTAAGGGGGAGGTTGTCCTCCCTCAACCAGTGACCTTTGGCATTCATTTTAACTGGAAAAGTGTGTAAATGACGGTTAACGGGGATGCTTAGATCTTTATTTTCCCTTTGATGCTTGAAATGTGAAGCCAGGCCCATTCAGTCCCATCTTGTGGAACATATTGGAGCCAGCTGTCGGCTCAGTAAAAGCTTCAAGAGCTGTGTGCACAGGGAGGCATCGGGCACAGGCAAAATCAAGGTATCATCCCTAGCTGGAAACCTGGTGAATGTGTTCATACTCAGAGAAGCTGTCTCAGGAAGGTGGCCTGGAAAATAGCTAGTTGTATATCATGAGGCTGATTAGCACTTTTGTTTGGCTAGGCTGCAAGCAGGTAGTGCCAAAAAGTCCTACTTTTAGGGGATTGGGGAAATGGCTCAGAAGGTAAGGTGCTTATCATGCAAGCATGAGGACCCAGGTTCAATTCCCAGTACACAAGCCAAAAAGCCAGGCATAGAAGTATCCTCAGAGACAGGAGGATTGCTGGGACTTGCAGTCTAGTTAGTTTTGTTAAATTGGTGGACATCTGTTTTGGTGAGAGACTCTGTCCCAAAACATAAGGTGAAGAGTGATTGAGGAAGACACCTGACTTTGACCTGACCTTCAAGTACACCAGCACACACACATGAACACATACAGACACCGATCATGTTACCTGCATGTGAAAGGCCGATGTTTTCATACCCCATAACAACCCCAAGAGTATTTGTATGTTAGGGCAAAGAGGCATGATAAAAATCCATTACTTGCAAGCTGGAAATGGATGTCCTGGGGACTTGAAGTCTGCAAGGTTGTCCTCTGTTCCTGGTGATGAGGGATTCTGTACATTTTCATCTGTATGGTTCAGGTTAATGTTGCACTGGCTGTGAGGTGAGAGAACAGGACTCATTAATGGCCTGTGTCTTCCCTTCTCCTGTGCTGGTGGAAATGTGTGATTTAAATATAGGTAGTTTGTACCTTTTTATATCTGTGTATATCCACCTCCCAGAGGTGCCATTAACGTTCAAAGTAGTTCTCAAGTGGGAGAGGAGGGAATGGCTGAAAAAATGGGCTTTAAAAAAAAAAAAGGATGTTTTTGGTTTGGCCCAGAGAATCCAAAGGTTAGAGTTAGTCAGGAGCTGCAGCTATGCCCCTCAGTCTCAATAAGATCTTCAAGAAAGGTGGAGAGAGATCCAGTTTTTGAGGGTAGTAGGTCTTGAGAGTAAGGGATTAAGTCTGTGTTTTGCTATTGTTCCATTATTTTCCTTTCTCTTCCCCCTTTCCCTCCTCTTCTTCTTTCTCCTCTTCCTCTTCCTCTTCCTATTCTTCTTTCTCTTCTTTTGACAAGGTCTCTGAACTCTTGGCGATCCTCCTGCCTTAGTCTCCCAAGTGCTGAAATCACAGGTACAAAACCACCATAACTCAGTAAATCTGTACATTCTGCATTGAAGCTGAGAAGTAATGTCAAGGTCAAAATAAGGACAAACATGCTGGCACTTCAGAGAGAAGGACGATGTGGTGGTTTGAATATGTTTGGCCCAAGGAGTGGCGCTATTTGAAGGTATAGCCTTGTTGGAGTAGATGTGGCCTTATTGGAGGAAGTGTGTCACTGTGGGCATAGGCTTTAAGACCCTCGTCCTAGCTGCCTGGAAGCTAGTATTCTCCTGTCTGCCTTCAGATGAAGATGTAGAACTCTCAGTTCTACCTGCACCACGCCTGCCTGGATGCTGCCATGCTCCCACCTTGATGATAATGGACTGAACCGCTGAACTGGTAACCCAGCCCCGATTACATGTTGTCCTTGTAAGAGTTGCCTTGGTCATGGTGTCTGTTCACAGCAGTAAAGTCCTAACTAAGACAGAGGGTGAGGAGCTGAAGTCACACTGGATGCCTGCCATTTATGAGGAATGGCAGTCAGGTGCTTCCAGCACGGGGCACAATGGTTGGCCTCAGAATTGGCAAGGCAGGAGGTGTGTAGATTTGAGAACACGGAGGGTAAGCCTAGCTAGCTTCTTGTTTCCTGTTTATCAGGAGTGGGTCAGTGGCTGCAGATGATCAATGACAAGTGAAAGGCCAATAATTGCTAGGCTGCTGTGGAAAAGATTGGAGGAGGCAATGGGTGAATGCAAGAACAGGTGGGTCACCTAAGGTATCAGAAAAGATGCTGAGTCCCTTGAAGGAATGAGAAAAAAAAAGGCATAGATGTTAAAAAGTTTAACCTCTCGAAGTTCATCTCACATCCATCAAGTTGACAAGTCAGGCTGCAACATGACAGCCATGTGTGATGTAAAGAGTAAGGAGGAGCCTTGGGGTCAGTCTTGCCCGAGGGGCGGGCTTCCCCGAGGGGGCGGGCAGGCACTGGCAGCTGGAGCAGCAATTGGTTGCCATCTGCAGTAAAACTAAGGTGCCTGTGACTCAACTGTTTCCTTCAGGCTGTTGACTACAGAGAAAATGCTCACTCCTGGAATGTAGACTCGGGCTAACCGGAAAGCCATTCAAAAGCTAGAGCGTTCACAGTAAACACTGAAAACGGGCATGCATTGCTCAACAGGGAACATGTAAAGATCGAAACGCCCGCTCAACATATTCTATAGCAGAAATAAATGCATGAAGGACAGCTGGGTTCCCAGCAGGAGCTTAACACTGTGATTGTGGGTTGGGGATGATACCTCCCCATCGTTGGTATAAAAAAAAAATTCCCACTTGCAAAATAACAATGTGTAAAACCTAAATATAAGTATGTGTGTTGAAAACATTATTATAGCTGCATGAATGGTAATATACAATTTATGATAGGAGACACTCAGAGAGGGGCTGGAGAGATTACTCAGTGGTTAAGAGATCTTGCTGTTACTCTGGGGGACCTGAGCCTGAGTTCAGCTCCCAGCACCTACATCATCCAGTTGCTTACAGTCACCTGTAACTTCAGCTGTAGGGGATTCGATGCCCTTGTCTGGCTGGGTTCACTGAGTACTGCATTCACATGGACAAACACATACACAGACACACGTACATATAACTAAAATTTTATAGCTAAATTTTTTTTTAAAAAAATGAGAATAGGGGATTCTATTTGATTTTCAGTACTTTGTTTTTTTTTTTTTTTTTTTTTTTTTTTTTTTTAATTTGAGTCTTTAGGTATTATCTTAGGGTTTCCATCACTGTGAAGAGATACCATGACCAAGGCAACTCTTATAAAGGGCAACATTTCACTGGGGCTGGCTTACAGCTGTGGAGATCTGGTGCATTATCATCATGATGGGGAGCAGGCAGACACAGTGCTGAAGAAAGAGCTGAGATTTCTACATCTTAATCCAAAGGCAGCCTGGAAGAGTTTGTCTTTCGGGCAGCCAAGAGGAGGGTCTCAAAGCTACCAGCAAAAGGACACACTTCCTCCAACAAGGGCACACCTACACCAACAAGGGCACACCTACTCCAACAAGACTACACCTCCTAATAGTGACACTCCCTGGGCCAACCATTTTCAAACCACCACAGGTATATGGTGTTCATTTTATAGATACATATAAGAATATATAGAATCACTCAAATGATTAAGATATATATATATATATATATATGTGTGTGTGTGTGTGTGTGTGTGTGTGTGTATGGCACATGAAATATCTGTACTGTTTTCTAGCCAATTGTTTCAGAACTAAGAATTCAGCCAGATATGGTGGCACATACCTTTAATCTCAGCACTCAGCAGGCAGAAGCAGGCAGATTGCTCTTAGTTAAGGCCAGCCTGGTCACCTGGTCTATATAGTATGACTCTTGTTTTAAAAAGTTAAGGGAAAGATAGTGACAATTATCATTCAGATGGCAGAATGAAGAAGTGTGGTGTGGCTAGTTCCCAGTCAAATCCCGAGGTGGCTTCTGCCTCATCCGATGCTGTCTTTCCCATCTTCGTACATCCTTGAGATTCCCTTCATCTATGATGCTTATGACTAAAGAATGCCATTTTACAGGTGAGTCTATAAGTCTATATTTTAAAAAGAGAGTCAAGATTTATTTTAGCTCACGGTTTTGAAGTTTTCACCCATGGTTCTTAGCTCCAATGATTCTGGGCCTGTCTTGAGCCCAACACCACTGTCCGTGGATACCTGAATCACAGTGTACATGCATCATGGGAGAATAGGCAGCAGAGACTGAGGAGGGGGTAGAGTCCAGGTGTAACACCATGGTCCCTGAGCGATTCACTCCAACTTGGCTCAACCTCCTGAAATTCTCTTGGCCTGTCAACATACTACCATTGACAGCAGAGAACATATTGAATGGACGGTCCTGTGAGGGACATTCCCAGTTCTTTATTTTATTCACATCCCTCATAGATAGGAATAGGTACCTGGGAAGAAGTTAAGAAACTGGAAAGTTGATTCTGGAATGATGCTATGTGTATCCTGTCATGAGAACCCAGTGCAATGACTGAATGTCAAGAGATGTTAGCCGGGCATGGCGGTTTGAGTCTGAGGTCTCAGCACTCTGAAGGTGGAGGCAGAAGGACTAGGAGGCCATACTCATTCTTGGCTACAAGCTTGAGGGCAGCCGGGGCTACTGTCTTAAAGATCCCAACCAAGAAAAACAATTGATGTGGGCAAGGATTGGACTCTATCCCTTACTGCGTGGCCTCGGAGAATTTCAGATTCTCTCCTTAGATCAGCCTCCTCCTTTGAGAACCTGAGAGGCATCACTGACATTTCAAGATCCTTGTGAATATTAAATGACATCTCTGACCACAAGTGCCCAAAATGGTACCTGTCAGTCACAAACCTTTCGTCCTTCTTCCCAGAACCTAAACCATTTAGGAATGAATTTACTGTGAGATTTGTGAGATTGTCCATTTTGGTTTGTGTGCTACAATCAAAGAATTTTCCAGGATTTTTAAAAAAGATTATTTATGTATTATATTTATGTATATGTATATTTTCCTGCTTGGATTTATATCAACCAGTTATGTTCCAGAGTACATAGAGGCTTGAAGTTACAGGCAGTTAGAAACTACCATATGGGAGCTGGGGACAGAAAATGGGTTCTCTGTGAGAGCACTAAGAATTCTTAAAAAAAAAAAAAAATCACAGGTAAGCAGACATAGCCGTATCCCAGTAAAACTTTATTCACAAAATGGAGTGGTTGCAGGGCCAGGAGAAATGGTACAATAGGTAAAGTAGCCTGCATGGACTCATAAGGAGTCTGAGTTCCATGCACAGAACAAATACAGAAAAGCTGGGTATATGAGTGGAGAGATGGCTCGGGGGTTAAGAATACTAGCTGTTTCCAGCACCCACATGGCAGCTTACAACCACCTTTAACTCCAGTTCTGTGGGGTCTAATGCCCTTTTCTGGCTTCCACAGTTACTGCACACACGTGATAGGTACACAGATGTATATGTAGACCAAAAAGATGGATATGGAGAGCCCCTTGCATGATCCCAACACTGGGGAGATAGAGATGGACAGATCCCTGGGGCTCACAGATCAGCCAGCCTAGCCTACGGCATGAGTCCATGGTTACTGAGAGACCATGCCTCTATAGAGGCTGACAGCATCCAAGGTCAACACCCAAGGTTAACCCTGACTTCCATATACATGCACACACAGGTATATGCATACCTGCACATGTGCACAAACACATACCATATGCATGCCTAAAAGAAAGTGGTTAGTGAGCTCTGTCTTGCACACCCCGGAGAGTGAAATGGGGGAGATTTGGGCTGGATCAATGCCTCTGTATAATGCCAGAGCCCCAAGTAAGGAAGAGGCCCTCTTCTCCTACCCCGGTAAACCTTTTTGGCTGTGTTTCCAAGAAACCCCTAATTGCTGTCAATGTGCATTTAAATGTTCCTCTGTGGCAATGCGTTCTGATTTCTGCAAGCAGGCATTAAGGGCAGTCCATTGCTGAGGGTACTTGCCTCACAGTGCTGTTCTGTTTGGACCTACAGTGATGATGCTAGTTACTGTTCAAAATGGATGGATCTGAGTTTGACGAAGGGCCTCCTTGAACATCTGAGAGGTAGAAAAGCCACTTCTTGCTCAGTGTCAACGTCCTATGGTGGATAAGGAAAAGAAAGCTCAGAGTAAAGGGGCCTGCCCAGAGTCGTAGGTTCACACTGGGTCATGTAAATCTGCAGGAAGGAAGGGGGTTGAGGGGCATCTGGAGGTATTCTGAAGGCAGGAGAGGCATCAGGGATCTAGGCACAGCATCTCTAATGGAAATGCAGAGGGGAAGAAACAGGATGTGGATGCCCTGTGTGCTTACTGTGACAGATTGGGCCTCTGTTGTCACTGGTTTGGTTGGACCCAAAACAGCCTCTGTACTGTTCTCTAGGCTAACAAAGGCAATAACTTGCTACCCCAGGGGTTGTTCATCCTTTATCCCTGGGGACTTGTTTCAGCCACTATACAGAGTGGAATTTAGGAGTGAGTGTTCTGTGAGTTTAGTGAGGTGAGCTAATTGCTTTGTTCCTGAAGTTGCTCAAACTCTCCAATCAAATCTCCATTAGCCAATGCCCTCTCTAGGTCTCTCTGGTTAACCTTTCCCTCTCTATCCTCCCCCTATATATAGCCCATCTCTCCCTTTCAATTTAGGCACAAATCTGGCCTGATCTCAGATGGTCGTGTGAAGTTCTGGGGTCTTATCCACATTGGCAGAGTGTGGTGGTACACAGCGGGAACCTTAGCACTCAGAAGGTGGAGGCAGGAAGATCAAAAGTTTCAGGTCAGCCTTAGCTACATAGCAAATTTAGGGATAGCCTAGGATACTTGAGTCCTCATCCAAAAATGAAAAGGGGGGGAGCTCAAATTAGCCAGTTAATGCCAGTTTAGCTTTCCTGTAGCTCTCCCGCTGAGCACCCATCCCCCAGTAGGCTGCCTGGAGTGCCTCTGTCCCAGACTGACTGTATTCAGGTACCCTCATCCTCCTGACTAAGCAGAAATGCTGGGTTTTGTTTTTGTTTGTTTGTTTGTTTGTTTCCCCTGCTTAGCTCAAGGCAGGAGGAAGCTGTGTTAGTATCTTTGAGGCATGGACAGTTCATACTTGGAGAATTTTCATGAGATAACTCAGCTCAGTAAGCCACAAAATGAGACACAATGAGACACTGGTACCATGAACATCTAAAAATAGAATAATAGCCCCTTAAGACACTCGCTGCAGGACATTGTATTCTCAGAGGGAGCTCACTCTCTGAGCAGGCCCGGCAGAATTCATCTGGAGGCGAGCAGGATAGAAAAAAAAGCTACATACAGCCAGAGCCTGCCCTAGAGCAGAGGCAGGTCCCCAGGACTGGGTCCCACACTCCAAATCCCCGGCCCTAGCAAGGCAGGTGCCCTGACTGAGCATCAGCTCTTACTCTATCTAGAGCAGCGATTCTCAGCCTTTCTAACACCGCAACCCTTTAATACAGTTCCTTGTGCTGTGGTGACGCCCACCCATAAAAATATTTCATTGCTACACCATAACTGTAATTTTGATACTGTTACGAGTCATAATGTTAAGATCTGTGTTCTCCAAATGATCTTAGGTGACCCCTGTGAAAGGGTTAGTGGACCTCATTAGGGTAGCTCCACCCACAAGCTGAAAGAACAGCTGTTCTGGAGTCATCTAGTGAGACTAATGTCTCCCAGATGTAACTGGCGACATTTTCCTCTGAGAGCATTGGGAGACTGGTTGGAGGTCACAGGAAAGGCAGGGAATAACCTGGTTGGGCCTTGAGAAGCATGCAGGTGACCTTAGTGAACTCCTGTGGTCTCTTCCTGGCCAGTCTTGCTTGTAGATATCATTCATTCATTCATTCATTCATTCACTTGAGTTCATTGGGAGCCTTGTGCCAAAGCTCCCAGGGACACCGAGGTAAGTGTCTGGGAGGCTGGCCTGGGGACTGGCCTTCCACATTGCTAAGAATGATGAATGAGAGATGGGAGAGGAGGACACAGTCACGAGCTAGAGCTGTGCCTTTAAAGAGATAGCGTCTAGTGGAAATGCTTTATGGGGGGTCTCTTTAGGGATTTGCCAGTGTGGTCCTGGGTGAGAGGTGCTGCCATTCAGGATGTGATCAATTCTTCTGGATCCTGAGGCCAAGGGGTTCCATACCTTCATTGCACATTCAGATTGTCCCACCCCTACTCCCTGTCTTAAAGCTCACAACAAGGGACATTTTTGGGAGCATATGGATGAAAGAGGTGAATCTGAGTTTTCCTTTGAGTTAACAGGAGTCACCCAGGAACATGGGGAGGACATGGGATACTAGAAACCCAGGAAGGGTGAGTACCCTGCAGGCAGGGATTGGGGGTGGGGGGTGGGGAGACTGGACTGCAGCAAAGGACTGAAAGCTCTGCCCTACAGTCCAGGGGTTTTGTGTGTGTGTGTGTGTGTGTGTGTGTGTGTGTGTGTGTGTGTGTGAGAGAGAGAGAGAGAGAGAGAGAGAGAGAGAAAGAAAGACTGTCTCTATATGTGTCTCTGTGTGTGTCTGTATGTTGGTGTGTCTATGTGTATCTCTGTATGTGTCTCTCTGTGTCTGTATGTATCTGTCTGTGTATGTGTCTGCCTCTCTCTCTCTCTTTCTCTCTCTGTCTCTTTGTCTGTCTCTCTCTCTCTGCCCCCCCTCCCCCGTGTGTGCTGCTGTGTAAATGTGGAGGATGGTTACATAACAGGTTGATGGCTGTTACACTTAACAATTTTACATCTTATGGCTGTTTTTTTTTTAAATAAATTCAAGTTGCTCTTTTAGCTGTCTGACTCACTCAGTTCAGATCTTTGTCTTTGTCAATCAGTCAATGAATGAATGAATGAAGTAGCAGAAAGGTCATCCCACACTTGGGGAGGTTGAACCAACTTTGTATACCTAAGATCCCTTCTCACCCATCCCCTTGGCCCATGAAATTGTCAGAGGTTTGGACAGGTCTCAAAGCAGGATCAAGAACCACAGGGGATCGTAAGCAAGACGGATGACACAGGTTTTGACCTATGATTTTTAAGGCACCACTTGCTGTGAGCTGTGTAGATGAATTCTCCAAGGCCCTGTGTGCAAATGCTAGCCCCAAACGGGGGATTTCACCTGAGGATGGACCACGGCAGGCCTTGAGAGGAACATCCAAAGGGAAATGGGATTGGTCAGTCAAACGTGCTTAGTGTGTGCGAGGCCTCAGCTTCTATTCCTACCGCCAAGACCCACACAGCCAAGAAAAGATGGATGCTTGGCAAGATTCCATGGGGGTAGCCATGTAAAGAGGAGCCTAGAACTTGGTGAGATAAATGTTTCCTCATTTCAAGTTTCTCTCAAGATGAATACCTCTTTCTTTTTCTTTCTTTCTTTCTTTCTTTCTTTCTTTCTTTCTTTCTTTCTTTCTTTCTTTCTTTCTTTCTTCCTTCCTTCCTTCCTTCCTTCCTTCCTTCCTTCCTTCCTTCCTTTCTTTCTTTCTTTCTTTCTTTCTTTCTTTCTTTCTTTCTTTCTTTCTTTCTTTCTTTCTTTCTTTCTTTCTTTCTTAAGACTCTGATGCTCCAGGACTGAGGGCAAAAGCCAGGGCCATTTTACAAGCCACCAGGCATCAAATCTGGACTCCCACTTGGTAGCATTTGCTTTTATGTGTTTGCTGTAATGAGAGATGTGTCTTAAAAGCCAAAGGAGGTATTAGATTGTGCAGCAGCAGCAGACAACTTTGTGGGATTTGTGATGGGAGACAAGTGAGAGCTGAGATCAGAGGTCACCCCTGTTGTCCTTCTGAGACTTAGTCTTCCAGTTGTTTGGGGCCAAATTCTCCTTGGTGCTTAAATTAAGATGGTAATGAATGGACCCATTAAATAAGAAAGGACACGAGTGGCTCCATAGATTCTCTTTTCAGTCTCTGAGATGTATATTATTTCCGGTCTGGCAGCTCCTCACATATCATTTAGTCCCAGAGCACATACTGAGCACAAGATACCATGCTGGTGCCTCTGAATGAAGACAGTGCAAGTTTCATAATGCATGTTAGCATTTCTAGCCTCAATTTTGGTTGTTTTCATTTTTGTTTGTTTGTTTTCAAGACAGGATTTTTCTGTGTATCCCTGGCTGTCCTGGAACACACTCTGTAGATCAGGCTGGCCTTGAACTCAGAGATCTGCCTGCCTCTGCCTCCTAAGTACTGGGATTAAAGGTGTGCGTCACCACTGCTTGGCTCTGGCCTCAGATTTGACACATTTCTGAGGAGTTACCAGGCAGATCACTGAGGGTGAGAGTGGAGAGGCTCTGTAGATGTGTATGGGCATATCTTATCTTTTCTTTAGTTTATGTGAGCCAAGAAGGACATTCATTGCTGAGTGTGTACCTAACCTCAGCCTGAGCTTCAGTTGTCATACTGGGTAGTGTTAATCCCACAGACAGGAGGAGAAAGACCAGCCAACCCACGTCATTGTCAAAATAATTACAGCAAGCTTCCCATCTCTCCCGAATTCACAGACTATCTCTCCTTAATGGTGGGATTCAAGAGACCAGCATTGGACATGGGTGTGATAAGGGGTTTTATAGGTTAAGAGTAGGAGGTTCCCAATAAGCAAGGTTGCATCTGGGGACTAAAGCCAGAACTCAGAGCATCGCTGTACTGGGATGAGGTCTTTGGGGACTGGGGGAGACTTTCCTTGCTTGCTTGTTTATTCTTGATGGCGTATTCTTGAATTAGCTATGTAACTGAGGGTAGTTTTGGACTTGGACAAGTTTTATTTA
The DNA here is from genome assembly GCF_000001635.26 of Mus musculus. NCBI lineage: Eukaryota > Metazoa > Chordata > Mammalia > Rodentia > Muridae > Mus > Mus musculus. Next base: position 128,233,743 of record NC_000071.6, on the reverse strand, counting down.
TGTTAAGACATGTGTGTTTTTTACACATATGTGCAGGTACCTGTGGAGGCCAGAAGAGGGCATCAGATGTCCCAGAATGGAGTGGTAGGCAGTTGGGAGCTGTCAGGTGGGTGCTGGACACCAAACTCAGGTCCTCCTAGAAGGGCAGCTAAACCTGTTAACCATTGAGCTGTCTCCCCATCCCCAGCCTTACATAGTGCGAGAGTAAAGGCCTGCACCACTACACCCACTACCTACAGTTTATAGGCAAGGGATAAGGGAGGCCTAGGTGGACCATTGCTTGCTAATTGGCCTTAAGCAAAGGAAAAGGGAAAGTCCTCAAGTTCTCTGCAAAGGAGCAGTTTAACAGCTTAAAGTTGAATTCCCTGCCCTCCTAGGGAGACTGGGGTGAACTCTGTCTTCCTTGGTGGGTCTCTCTCAGCAGGGTGGCTCTGGGGCCTTAAGAATGTGTCCTGCTGGGTTGTAAATCTGAGCTGTAAGAGGCTTTTAAACAGGATTTGCATCTGAAGGCTCTAAGACTGAGCTTCCAAAGAGGGGATTTTCAGTGTGCTGAGATACCAGAAAGGAGACAGGGTTGGGGTGGTTTGGTTAGGGCATTGAGTTCTGTCAGGTAAGGTTGGGAAGAGATCCAGGCCTCTAGCTAGGGACATCGCTGTGGTTTGGTCCAGCTCAGGGGTTCTGACTGAGGAGTGTACACACAAGCTATGACTGACAGCTCTGGGTGTAAATGAATTAAGCAAGGGTGAGTTGTCTTAGCGATGGATTCTACGGTGAAAAGAAAACACTGGAAAAATCTGTGCATGATGTGTTGTGCTTTCTGGCCATACAACACACAGCTTAAACCACAGAGGGAATACGAGATAGTTTATTCTTGAGCCGAATATGAGTGGCTGTGGCCCAGGAATACAGATTCCCTTGCCCCAAATAACGCACTCTAACCTGGAAACAACTTCATAAAACTTTTGCAGTTTTAGAACAGAGTCATAAATCAAGGCACTTCAGACACATCTGTGAAAGCATCTGGCTCACAGAAAAGCAGGGCAATATCTGCTTGAGGTCTCAGGTGCTGTCTGGTGGCATTGCCTGCCACTGGGTTGGTGGCAGCCAGGGGTCTGCTAAGTGATTATATTCCAAAGCTAAATGGCTTCTTAAATGACAGAAGCCAGAAAACTATATGGTGTCCCATTAATTCCCTTTTAATGAAATTATAGTGAATATAATTTATTACCTATTTCCTTTTAAAATCTTTCAGGAATTTCATGCATAAGTACTGTATTTACATCATTTCACTCCCATCCCCCCATCAAACTTCTCCAGTGTCCTCTCTACTCACTCTTAATGTCATGCATGATTGTCATTGTTATACACGCATACATATACCACAATATAATATATAACATGTAATAAATATGTACTATATAATATATTACATATATGTATGCATATATATATATCACAATGTAATATATGGCATATAACACATAACATATTACACATGTATGTATACCACAATGTAACACATAACATATAGCATATTGCACATTACATATTACATATGTATATATAAAACAATGTAATATGTAATATATAATATGTAATATACAATATATTATATAATGTATATGATATATAATACATAATCTATATTATGTAATATATAACATATAATATATAATATGTAATACATAACAAATATATAACTGTCTTGGTTAGGATTTTGCTGCTGTGAACAGATACTGTGACCAAGACAACTCTTATAAAGGAAAACATTTAATTGGGGCTGGCTTACAGGTTCAGAGGTTCGGTCCATTATCTAGGCAGGAGCATGGCAGTGTCCAGGCAGGCATGGTGCAGGAGATGAGAGTTCTACATCTTCATGCCCACAGTGACACACTTCTCCAACAAGGCCACACCTACTCCAACAAGGCCACCCTTCCATATAGTGCCACTCCCTGTGCCAAACATATTCAAACCACCACAGAAATATATATTACATATGTATACATGTACCACAATGTAATATATAATATTTGTATATATACATATTCGAAAATATAGCAATACAACCCACCGAGTCCATTTGGCATTGCTCATATGTGCATGCGTTTTAAGGCTGACCGCTTGGGATTAGATGAACTATCAGGAGCTTGTCCCTGGAGGAGACCCATCCTTCCTCTTTTCAACAGCCATTCATCTCCTGTAGCTCCTCATCTAAGAGTGGAGCCTTGTGAGATCGCCCCTACCTAACCGTGTGGGTGCTGGGAATTGAATCCTTGTCCTTTGCTAGAGCAGTTGCTCTCCGTGTTCTTAACCTCTGAACCATCTCTCCAGCTCCAACAAGTGTTATGTTTTTAAATGAGGGAATTACAAAGCCAAGCTCATGGATTAAAATAATTTATTTGTATAATCTCTTAGGTGTTAATGAAACTGTAAAGCACATTTCAAAAGAGGCGAAACCCTATCTTAAAACTCCATAGTGTGAGCCCAGAGAATTCTGAGACGGCAAAATGATACTCCTTGTATAAAGCAAACTACTTCAGCATGAGTGTTTAAATAAAGTGTTCAAACTCAGACATGCCAGGATTCCGTTTTCTGTGCAGCTGACATTTTAATTTAAATCACACGTGTAGTTTAGTATAGTCCAAAAAAGATTTAAGCATCTTCAGGGTTTATCTTTTTTTTTTTTCTCTCCTTCAAGATTTACGTGGAATTGAAGCTCTGTAGATAATTTGTAAGTTCAGAGTCATCTGGACTGTGTGTGTGTGTGTGTGTGTGTGTGTGTGTGTGTGTGTGTGTGTGTGTAAGCAAGCACACACCTGGGGTGCCCGTCATATCAACCTCACATGTGATTCCTTCTCAGATGCTGTTTCTAAGACAATATCTCACACTGAACTGGAGACATCATTTCAGTAAAGCTGGCTACCAAGCCCCAGGGAGTCCCCTGGCTCCTTCTCCCTGACATTGGGAGTAGAAGCACACACCTCCTTGCCTGATTCTGAAAATCATGCTTGCACAGTGGGTGCTTTTCACACTTAGCCATCTTCCCAATCTCCTCAGGTCAGTCTCTTAAACCCCTAGTTGGTACCAGGGGCAGAATCAGTGGAGCAGAGGGAGAACACTCGAGACTCATTGGTGTGCCTTGAAGTTGCCATGGTGACCATGATTCCTAATGGCTTCAGACAAGCTCCATTCCTTCCTGGACTAGCAGCAGAGAATGATAACCTGGGCAGGGGCAAAAAAAAAAAAAAAAAAAAAAAAAAAAAAAAAATGGATAACTAGTTTTAGGTGATCTTATGTGAAAACAAAACCTCAAAAGTTATTGACTGAGCCCTTCCGGGATGAATATTTTTTAAATTTGTAGCGGGAGCAAAGGTTTTTGAAAACTCCAGGGTTCCTTCCCAGGTGCTCCCAAGTTTGTGAAGGGCCCAACTGTGGCTCTGTAGTAATGAGAAAACGAAACAATATGAAAGACGGCTGCCAGGCCTGGGCTTGCCGGTGGGAGATGGATGGGCAGCCTGATGGACCCCGACAGCGCATGAACTGGGCTGTTTGTGGAGTTCCCCAGCCATCCATCATACTTCTGCAGGCTCCGAGGTGTCATTCTGATGCACTTCAAATCCCGGAGGGCTGGTAAAATGAATGCAATTGGGGGCACAAATTGAAGCTCCCTTGCCTTCAAAAGGGTATTAACACAGAGAAAGGCAAGCCAGGAGCCCCCACTTTCTCTAAGCTCTTAGCAAAGGCCTCCTGCCTTGGACCCCAGTTCCTCTCAGGGTCTTGCTTGCTCCCTGGTGACAAATGCTAAACCTTTACTGAGTTTTCTGTCTGCACTAGCCTTGGCCAGGAGATCTACAAACCAGCTTCCCTTCTGTCTACAATATTTACCTAATTTGAACAAATGTAAGACCAGGGGGTTTATATTGCTCCCGGAATTTAGATGGGTAAAAGTCGTTTGCAAGAATTGGAAAAGTAGCTAGCTTCTGAAAACTTCTGACTTTCTAGGTATTAATGAATCTATAGGTGATTCATCCATAATTGCATATGACTTAGGAATCTCCGCAGGAAATTACAGGGAAGCTAGCTGGAATCTCCGGGAAGATGTTCCTCTCTCTGTACCCACTTTTCTGAAAGGTAGTGTCAAACGAAGTTTGCCTTCTAGCTCAGAGGACAGACGATGGGCTGTGTTCAAATTAAAACTTACACAGTGTCAAATGCAGAACAATGTTTATCATTCAGATCTATGCTTGTGCCCATGTAGGGTCCGAAGTGAAGAGGGTTGTGGTCATGTACCTGGATGCTCTCTGGAGCTACTTACAGGTGTTAATAGTGGAAAGTCAGGATAAAAGGGAATATGCCTAGATTGTGAGTGAGTGAATGAATGAATGAGTTGGTGAATTAATGCATTGAAGTGATTTACATGCGGGTGATGACATTCGCTACCCATAAGGCAGCTGGGGTGGATGCTTAAAAGGTGGGTGGTGGTAGCAAGAGGTTGAAAGGAGGGTGGTTAGGCCTGGCTAGTGGAGTCAGCTTTGAAGTTATCCAGCACAGTTTGGCTAGATTGACACAACTGACAACCAAGGAGAATGCAGAAGGGGTCATCGTGAGGGAGTGGCTATGGAGGTACCAGCTGGAAAGTCCCGTTTGCTGGTGGCTAAGCCCTGGCTGGGAGGGCATGTCTGTAGGAAGAGGGAAGGCAGTCGGAAATGAGTTTTGAAGAGAGTACACTAGCTCATCCTAGCTTCACTGGACATCTAAAAAGCACGAGAAAGAATGAATCCCACCCTGCTATTCCAGCCAACCAGCAGGTGCCTTCTCTTTTAGGCCCTGGCGTCCAGCAAGACTTGGATGTCGTTATAGCTATGCCCAAGCACAGCCTCAATTTGCTCTTTTCAATTCTATGTCAGTGTTGCTCAGGGAGCTAAATGGGTTTCCTAAGGATGTGTGCACACCCTTTGACAACATTTTAGGAGTGGGTGGGTCCCCAACAGCTCAGACTCTTCCTGGTCACTACATTCAAAAGATGTGTGATGTGTGTGATGGTCTCTTGTTGAGAACTCTGGAGTAAATCTTCCTGGAGCTTTGTTGGCCATTATTTAGTCATTTTAATGGTGTAGGGGTATGTGTGTGTGTGTCTTTAATAAGGTTCTAATATGATAAGTTTGAAGGTCTATTGAGCTTGCCTGAGTGTAAGAGTTACAAGTACATTTACAACCTATTGCCAGGCGTGGTGGTGCATGCCTTTAATCCTGCACTCGGGAGGCAGAGACAGGCGGATTTCTGAGTTCGAGGCCGGCCTGGTCTACAGAGTGAGTTCCAGGACAGCCAGGGCTACACAGAGAAACTCTGTCTCGAAAAAAAAATCAACAAAACAAAATAAAACAAAACAACAACAACCTATTAGGGCTGGTTGTGCCTCCCTTCATCCTTCTCTTCTTTCTTCTCTTCCTCCCTCCTCCTTCTCCTCCCTCCTCCTTCTTTCTTCTTTCCATCTTCTGTCCTCTTCCCCTTTCCCCTGGGCCCTCTCCTTACCTCCTTTCTCCCTTCCCTTTTTTACATATAGTTAGGAATGTGACCCCGGGCCTGGCTTGTTTCACTTAATGTAAACTCCTTCTGCACTTCATAGAGTATTTTTCCTTTTAAAGGCTGCATAATATTTGACTGTCCTTAACCCATTCACCAGTAGATGGATACTTAGGCAGGAGGGATGGTGCTTTCTGCATAATCCATAATGGCTTGTGGTGTATTTCACATTTCAGGGATGCTAAGACAAATTTCAAACATTCCCATTATGTGCATTGGTAAATGTGTGACTGGCTTGTGTAGCTTCACCACCCCGTATTTATAAATCTTAGTATCCTATAATGGTATAAAATTATATCCAGTTCACAGAACAATTTTTGAATAGGCAAGCCAGCTCCCTCCCAAGTAGAAGACTTCAGTAAACAAAAGGCTCACCCCATCTGTGTCCCTCTGGTTCAGACAGACAGACAGGAGTTATCAGCACGTTCTCAGAGTGGGATGCTAACTTTTTCCTGGGAGGGAGAGGCAGGGTCCTGACTCCTCATTCTGCCTCCAGGGGTGTCTTCTCCCAGCACCTAGTTTGGCACTGAGTTTGTCATCTCCTCTTGGGGATCATCACCTGTGTAGCTTGCTCCTTCCTACGTCTTCCCTGCACTCCCTCCAGAATGCCTCTGATTTTCTAAGCATGGGAAGAAATGAATCAAGGCTGTGGATGGTTGGAACTTCCCCTCAGTCATTCTTGGCACTGATTGGTTGATCATTACACACCGTGCTTCTCAAGCCTCCAGAGCCAAGTCTTCCTTCTTGGTATGAGCATCTTACGGTCTCTTACTCCTGAATTTTTTAAAAAAAATAATTATTTATTTCTTTTATGTATGTGAGTACACTGTAGCTGTCTTCAGACACACCAGAAGAGGGCATCAGATCCCATTACAGATGACTGTGAGCTACAGTGTGGTGGCTGGGACTTGAACTCAGGACCTCTGGTAGAGGAGGTCAGTGCTCTTAACCACTGAGCCATCTCTCTAGCCCACTCCTAGATTTTGTTTTTTAAATGTAACCTGTTCTTTCTTTTACAATCTCACACATTTATGAGGGACATTGTAATTTTGGGGATCTCCCACCCTCTCTATCCATAATCTACCCTCCTATCTACAATCACACCTCTTCCTCCCAAAAATTGCCTTTCAAACTTACTTACTTTCTCTCTCTCTCTCTCTCTCTCTCTCTCTCTCTCTCTCTCTCTCTCCCTTCCTTCCTTCCTTCCTTCCTTCCTTTCTTTCTTTCTTTCTTTCTTTCTCTCTCTCTCTCTCTCTCTCTCTCTCCCTCCCTCCCTCCCTCCCTCCCTCCCTCCCTCTCTCTCTCCCTCTCTCTCTCTCTCTCTCTTTCTTTCTTTCTTTCTTTCTTTCTTTCTTTCTTTCTTTCTTTCTTTCTTTCTTTCTTTCTCTCCCTTCCTTCCTTCCTTCCTTTCTCTTTAAATTTCTTTCTTTCTTTCTTTCTTTCTTTCTTTCTTTCTTTCTTTCTTTCTTTCCTTCCTTCCTTCCTTCCTTCCTTCCTTCCTTCCTCCTTCCTTTCTTCCTTCCCTCCCTCCCTCCCTCCCTTCTTTCCTTCCTTCCTTCCTTCCTTCCTTCCTTCCTTCCTTCCTTCCTTCCTTTTTTCCGTCCTTCCTTCCTTTCTTTGTTTCTTTGCGAGACTCACTGAATGGGCTTCTTACAGAACGCACACAACTGAAGACAATGACCAGCCCTTCCCAGGGATCCCTCTGTAGCTGCTCCCCTCCCCGCTCCTGAGATCTGGTGCTTACACTCTGCCTTTGCTGCTTCCTGCTCTTTGTCCTTTGACAGGATCCTGTCAGCATTTAGGGATGGGACACAGGGATGGACTGGGAGGAATTTCTAAGCTTTCATCCTGGGCATGTAGCAGAGTTGTCCATTGGAAAAGGGAAGCATCTGGATGTCACTTCAGGCTCTCACCTCACTAGCTTTGGGTTAGATTACTGCCTGTTGCTTTCTACACTTGTGTGGCTTTGGGAAAGCTAATTAATGACTCTGCTCCCCAGTTTGGTCCTGTCTACAAAACAGGAATGACAGTGATAACTACACTCTTTCACCCCAGGTGGTCAGGGTGAGGATTAAGAGGGCCATTCAAGGATCTGAGGAGATGGCTCAGAAAGTAAGAGTGCTTGCTAAGCAAGGATGAAGACCTGAGTTCAAGTCCCAGTTCCTACAAAAGCCAGGCATGTATTACATGTGTGTTACACATACATGCTTATAACATCAACACAGTGAAGGGGGCATGGAAATAAGAGGACCATGGTGCTTACTGACCACCAGCCTAGCTCTGTGTTCAGTGAGAGACCCTGTGTCAAATGCAGAGGGTCCTGGAACAGGATACTTGATATCCTTCTCTCATCTCTATATTGCATGCATGGTATGTGTACTTGTGGACATGCATACCACACACACACACACACACACACACACACACACACACACTCAGACACACACCATATATACCACCTACATACACATACACCACACACACAGACACATACCATATATACCACATACATACACATACACCACACACACCATATACAATACACACAAACACACACACTCATCTTATTAAATATCTAGGGAGTGGGACTCTTGGTAGGATTAGAGGGATTAGGAGGTTTGGTTTGTGTAGGAATAGTGTCTCTGGGGGTGAGCTGTGAGGTTTCCAGAGTCTACATTGGGCCTAGTGTTTCTCTCTCTCTCTCTCTCTCTCTCTCTCTCTCTCTCTCTCTCTTTCTCCCTCTCTCTCTCTCTCTCTCTCTCTCTCTCTCTCTCTCTCTCTCTCTCTCTTTCTCTTGGCCTATGGTCGGGATATAGCTCTCAGCTACTTCTCCAGCATCATGCCTGCTGTGTTTCCCCCCATGATGCTAATGAACCCAACCTCGGAACTATAAGCAAGCCCCCAATTAAATGCTTTCTTTCTTTAAGAGCTGCCTTGGTCATGGTGTCTTATCACAGCAATAGAACAGTAAGACAAAGACAATGAATGGCTTCTGCTGGGTCAGGCTGCCCTTTTTGAACCCTCATTGCTCTCTTTCTGTGTCCCAGATCTTGTTTGCTTTGTTTTAGAAAACTCCCTTTCTGTATGATGAAGGCAAGGCCCCCACCCGCTTCATTCATTTATAGCCAGTGACCCTCAGATGCCCAGTGTCCCCTGAGTTCTTGATGTTTGCAGTTTCCCTGTTTTGTTTATTTTTGTTTTGTTGATTTTGTTTGTTTTTGTTTTTTGTTTTTTGTTTGTTTTTGTTTTTCCTGTCTAGCTGCTTTGAACTCAAAACTGCAGCAAGTGTACTAGTTTCCAATGGTTCCATCTGTCTCTTTACCTTGGACATGCACACAGCACACAAACTTTACATGCCTAACAGAAACACTTTTAAATTAAAATTAGGTAGTATCTAGTCTGCACTGAGGAAACTAGAGCAAACTGCGACTCTTGGCTAGTAGGATGGACACCTGGAGAATTTGCAGGCAGAGGATGGTATATTTGGCGTGCATGTGGCCAAACATACCAGGCTTTAAAGATCATAGAACCAGATGGCCAGAAACTCCATATTGAAGCTCTGTCTTGTGCAGAGCCCTTTGCATGTGCTGTGCACAAACAGAAAGAAAGCAGGATGACCCCTGACCTTCAAGATTTGGTTATGCCCTCACCAGCTGCACGACCTCAACAAACAGAGTCTAACCACACATGCCAGCAGCTTTGATATAAAATGTATAAGCTGGGTGCCCTCATGGAGTGTACCCAGAGCTCATCAACAAATCCCTGATGGTGGCAATGGATGATCTGCTTATCTTGGGTAGCCAGGTCATTGGGTGATCGCCTCAAATAAATTTTGATGGCGAAATTGTATTCTTGCCCAAGCTTTAGCTATGAACCCTAATACTCCTAAAATTTAAGACTAAGATAACGTGACGGGTGCAGGGGCTGATGGCAGAACAACAGACATGATAAATAGGAATGTGTGCAGTTTGTATTACTTTTCCACTTGCTCAACAAAGTGCCCAACAAAACACTGTAGAGAAAGAGTGACTTCGTTTTGTTCATGGTTCTGGGATACAGCCTCTGAAAGTGGGGAGGACACAGGAGCAGCAGGGGTGGCATCAGGCAGAAAGGGATTGTTATCAAACTTGGGATCATAGCCTGTGCCTCTCCTCTCCAGGAGTTAGGTGAAGTTACCTGTCCTCAGTGAGTTAATTTAAAACTGCCAAATTAACAGGAAAAAGGATCAAAAAGAGAATTATTCACCCCAGCCACCTTGGGAAGAAGGACAACATCATCCAGTGACCCCACCATGATCTCTTTTTATTTTCAGAGCCCTTACATGGGGTGAAAGTTTAAATAGAGGACTATGAATAAGCATGCCTCAGAATCGGCAAATCTATGATCAGAGACTTATTTCTTCATTGATTCTAGGTCATATCAAGTTATCATTAAATATAGATCGTCACATAAGCATAAAATTACAACTCTGCTCAGTGCCACCAAGCATCGTGAAGGTACAATGGGGTGTGAGGTTGGGACAATCAGAGCTTCTTTGCAGCTGATGTCACAGACCAGCTCATGAAAGAATATAGTCTGCAGAAGAGGGTTAGAGGGAAAAAGAAGGAAGACTGAGCCAGATAGGGGCAGTGGAAGGCACTGAAGCACTGTGGTAAGTGCACAAGATGCAGGCCAGGGACATGTGCCATAGGTAGTTTGTATGGGTGAGATGGAGCAAAGTTGGGAAGGAGAGATGGAGGCAGAGACGCAGAGAGACAGAGACAGAGATAGTGAGGGAAGGGAAGGACCTAGAGAAGCAAAGGCAAGGGATGAGGATGTAAGCTTGAAAGAAACTGACCCTCTGGGGCAGTTCATAATGAGATACTGAGGGTCTTTGACATCATTCTACCAGTGCCAGGGGGAAAAGCAGTCCACCAATAGGTGAGATCGAGGCCAAAGTTGGCAACTTCACTGGCTATCACATACTGTTTTAGTTAGGTTTATGTTGATGTGATAAACACACAGCTAAGAGCAACTTGGGGATGGGAAGGTTTAATACATTATAGGGTAGACTCCATCATCAAGGAAAAAACATCAAGAACCTGATAGCAGGAACTGGAGCAGAGAGCAAAGACATTGTTTACAGGCTTGCCTAACTTGCTCTCTTATCTACCCAGGACCACCTACATAGGGATGATAGTAGGCTGGGCTTTCCCATAACAATCCTCATTCAAGAAAACACCCCCACAGGCTTGCCCTACAGGCCAGTTTTATGGGCCATTTTCTCAATTAAGTTTCTCTCTTCCCAAGTATCTTAGTTAGGGTTTTACTGATATGAACAGACACCATGACCATGACAACTCTTACAAGGACAACATTTAATTGGGGTTGATTTACAGATTCAGAGGCTCTGTCCATTATTATCAAGGTGGGAACATGGCAGCATCCAGGCAGGCATGGTGCAAGAGGAGGTGAGAATTCTACATCTTGCTCAGAAGGCAAATAGGAAAAGACTGGCTTCTAGGGAGCTAGGACAAAAGTCTTAAAGCCCATACACACAATGACACACTTCCTCCAACAAGGCCACACCTTCTCTAACAAGGCCACACCTCCATATAGTGTTACTCTCTGGGCCAAGCATATTCAAAACACCACACCAGGCACATCTAAGTTTTTGTTGAGTTGGTAAAAACTATGGCATACATTGTATAAATCCTCAAAGATAGTCAGCATATCTCACAGATGACCCATTCCCTTCCTTCATTTCCTCTCATAATTAGCTTCTCTGGTTGGACTACACATCCTTCTTGTGGCTACCTAGTATCCAAAGTCAAGTTCTAGTACCTTCCAACAGTCTACTCAAATTTGAACCCACTAAGGATTAGTCTCTTGATTACCCCTGTGATCTATTTCTCTTGAAATGCTCCCTCAGACAGCCAGGGGTAGGTATGCTTTAGTGTTCTACTGAGTGTATCTCAGTCCAAACAAGGTGACCATCAAAATGGACCATTGCATGGTTCTGAATGTTTGTGGAACAGAAACAGATTATCATTAATTAAGCTTGAAGAACCTAGAGTCTGCATTGCCATGGGGCAGATTCACAGGACCTCAAATCTATATGGTGCAAGAGTGTGTGCAAAGAAGGACTGAAGACATTTAACCAATGTGTTTCACAGTTAATAGGCCATGCGGCTCCCCTCGTTTGCATCGAACACTGATTAAAATCCCATTAGAAACCAATGTTCCAAGAGACAGGATGGGCAAGCAGGCACATGCTTCCCACTTCCCACTGCTGTAAATTCACCTTTTCTCCACCTCAATTGGAAGAGGAAGGCTTCAAGTTAAATTGCTTCAAGTTAGAATTCCTTGTGGGACTTTCCACAATAGGACTGAGCTCAGAACATTCCAGATTGAGGCTTGGAATCCTCCCTGTGAGCATCTGAGGGGATGAAAAGTTATGGTGTGTGTAAAATAACTAATTGTGCTGAAGGTAATAAATCCCCCCTTTAAATGCTGCACCTACTGTATGGGCTGTTTATTGAAGTGGCTCGTGCCTGGCTGGTGTTCGTCAGGAACCCTGCATTCACTGTAGTAGAGGCAGTAATTGCTTGCTGGTCTGTGGGCAGAAACAGTCTATAGAAGCTACAAAGAGGCTGCTCGTCTGCAACTGTTGAGTGTGCCTCAAATGGGGAGAGAAAGAAGATTCCAATCTCTCGAACGGAGTTTGGAAGCCTGTTGGTCCTTTTGTTATCTTTTCATTGTGGGGACAAACTAGTAAAAGCATCTTAAAGGAGGAAGGTTTAATTTTGCTGGGAAGGCTGCATGAGAGTTGGTGCATGGCATCCAGTCAGGAAGCAGAGAGAGATGGATGCTGGTGCACGGCTCACCTCCTCCTCCTTGTTCAGTCCAGGGCCCCAGACTATGGTACAGTGCTGCCCACATAATCTCATATATGAAAGTAGACAGGGAAGGGCTGGACACCGCTTCCCATCAAGGGTTCCAGTGAGAAAATGGAGCAACTGCAAGGAAAGCCACATCTCTGGAAGCAGGAGGTAGGAGCCATTATGCAGATGACCTATAAAGGGTCATGGTGAAAAGCCAAGGCTTTAGAACTTGGATCTGGCCCCATTCCCCTTACCCACTTCAGTTCTCGGAGTTTTCTTCTCTTTCTTAATAAACAATCTATATTTTCATCTAATTCATTGCTCAGAGACACAAGAACCTAGAAATCTCAGCAGGTGTGATCCAGACACAGATCAATGCCTGTAATACCAGACAGGAATGATACAAAGCCCAAGGGGATATGACAGAGAATAGCACTTAAGAGTTCAGAGTAACCATTTAAATAAGACTTTAGCAGACACCATTCTAGAGAGCAAGGAAGCGCAGCCATCCTGCTGCCAATCAAGAAGGGGGATGGAGCCAAGGACTGCCAGCTTTCTGGTCTCTTAATAGTGGTCCTACTGGCTGACGATACCAAAAGCACTTTCATATGCCCACCTTCATAGACTCGCCCAGAGGTAGGTTTCCATGGCAATTCTAAATCTAGTCAAGTTGATAAAGAAGATCAGCCATCCATCATATTCAAAGAAAAGGAGAGCAGTCAGTAAGCCTTAGAAAGGAAAGAAGAAAAAAGAAAAGAACAGAAAAGAGGAGAAGAGAAGAGAAGAGAAAAGGATACTCTGGTTCCAGGAACCTTTATTTCCACTTTTCCTAACCCCCAAGTAATTGTACAACTATACTAGGCTATTAGGGATGCTGTAACAAAAGTGCAGAATAGAGCAGTACTATTTGTGGAGAGGCATGAGGTTAAAGGAATGATGCTGATGGAAACAGGGGCTAGAATCAGATCAGGCAGGCCAGGGTCCCCTTAGCAGCAGCTCTGAAGTCCTTGTTGGAGACCAGGGGAGCGTTCTCCTCCTGGTTCCATGCTGTTTCTTTTCTAGTATGGAAGCTGTTGGTAAGGCCAGGAGGGAAACAGAAAGGAGAAAGCTCTTAGGCCAATGGACCAGTTCATTCCTCTCTTCTACATCACTCCAGTTTCTGCCATAAGACCTTTAAAAAAGTTTGGGAGATGGAGGGTTCCCTATTTCCTGGGAGTAGTTCCTGCTATGGGGGAGATTTGCCCCACCTCCTACAATAGACTTCTCTTTAAAACTCACCCTCTATAGTCCATGAATTTCATTTTTTCAAATTCACAAGGCAGGAACTGGAAGTCCACTGGCTTGAGTGTAGAATTAGAGGTCTTCTTGTTTTGGGGGACTTGAGCTGCCCCAAGCTAAATCTACCTGATGTGAGAGAGAAATTGTCATTGAAATCAAGAACACTTTCTACCTTCCCTTGTCAATGTGTCTTGATTTGAGAAAATTATCTTATTTCATACCTTTTCTTAAAAATTTACAAAAATGCTGAGTATATGTGACATTGGCTAAAGACCTGGAGGGAAAATGGCGAAGAAGTATCTAGAAAATGTGGCAACTTCAAACCCAGTAGTTGCATTAGAAAGAATAAGCAAAGATATGAACAGGCCATCTAAGAAGGGGTACCAGGATAGCCAGTGAGCTATGGAAAGATGACCAGCCTGAAGATCACCAAGGATACTGCAAACCAGTCAGGCCAGCCAATAGGAAACCATGTGCCCATCAGCGGCCTGTGGTGTGATGGTCCTGACACCCTTGTGATGCAATAGGAATCTTAAATTTCAAAAGCATCACTGGAGTACCCTAGGGCAACCATGCAGCACAGCCAGGCAAACCCTTTTCCCTACCTCAATTGTCTACAACCTCTTGTCCATCCCTCAGCAGTAGCCTGCCCTTTTTCCCATCTCCTCCCTGCTCCAGGAAACCGCTCTCATTGCTACAGTCATGACTTTGTCTGCTTTCTGCTTTGGGTATCTTCAGCCAGTGGGATCGCTATTAAAGGGACCAGAAGGCTGACAGTCCCTTGCTCCCCTCCTCCTTCTTGACTGGCAGCAGGATGCCTGCCATTCCTTGCTCTCTAGAATGGTGACTTCTGTGGTCTTATTTAGCTGGCTCCTCTGAACTCTAACTACTACTCTCTCCCATATCCCCTTGGGCTCTCTACCACTTCCATCTGGTGTTGTAAGCAAGACTCTGAGTCTGGATCACACCTGCTGAGATTTCTAGGTTCTTGTGTCTCTGAGCAAATAATTAGGTGAAAATAGAGACGAACCCCAAGAACAGATGTGGGTAAGGGGGCTGGGGCCAGATCCAAGTCCTAAAACCATGGGTCCTCATCCTGACCCTTTAAAGGTCATCTGCAGAATGCCTCTTCCCTCCTGCTTCCAGATGTGGGTCTTTTCTTGCAGTTGCTTCATTTTTTTTCTCTCACTGGAACCCTTGATGGGAATGGGTGTCCTGCCCTGCCTTGACTGCTTTCATATGCTCATCTTTGCCATTTCTCCAGTCCTATTCTCCTGCCACATCAGGGCTCCCTGTCTGCTCTCCCCCCTCCCCACGCCCTTCTTTGCATCTTACTCTCTGCCCTAGGAAACTTTCCTGATGGATGTGTGCAGCCCCCACCCCTTGAGTCTGTTCTACTTGAGGAGAAGCCTTGCTTTGGGCACTGAAGGACATGGCTAAGGATATTCATAGCAGCAACTCAATGGTGAAAAGTGGTAAATATGCTTCCTGCCCATCAAGAGATGATTAGGTATGGCAGAACAGGGTGTATTTGTGTAATCAAACATGACATAGTCATTGCTGTATAGTTGCCCAGACAATGAAGGCAGAGTTATGACTGGGTCATTTCACATATTGGCTCAGTCAACCAAAGACTTGATTCAGCAATGTCCTGTAAGGAGGGCACTGTGCTCTGTGATAGAGCTGGAAAGGAGAAGGATAAAGAAATGAATGTGAGGGTCTTTTCTTTTAAGCCATCAATGACCAGGAGCATATATGACCATGCAAACACAAACACAGACACACCCTCTGTCTCACACACCTGAACACACATGGACACCACATACATATATCCTCATGTGCTCACACATACACATATGCACCTGCACATACACAGGGACACAAAGATACATACACCCCACATAATACCCACAAACATGCAGACACATACACACACCCTAAGACATATATCCACCTGTGCACACATAAGCACATGCATGTATGCACGTTTACCCACACAGAATTCAGGCAGCCAGACAAGAACCCAACAATATTAAAATAAATTCTAATGCTTTCAATGTGAAGTTAATAAAATGAGTTTCTCTCCTCCCTTTCTTTCTCTTCCTTATTCTCTTCTTCCTTTTCCTTCTCCCCCTCTTCCTTCTCTTCATAACAGAGAGAAGTGGATACATCCATGCTCACTTGCTCAGCACGGTTTCACTATTCTTAAATAGTTCAGCTTCTCTTCCCCTTCCCCATCCCCTACATAGGGAATGACACTGCCCATAGTCCACAATGAGATGGGTCTTCCCACAGGAATGAGCCTCGCTAAGACAATGCCCCACAGACATAGCCACAGGCCAACCCAGTGTAAACAATCCTTCATAGAGCTTCCAGTCCCAGATGATTCTGTGTTGTTTCAAGTTGACCACCATAACTGGTAAGCATCTCTATATTTTGAGATTTGGTCAGGACTAGGATATCCTCTGGCATGTTAGAGTGCCTTTAGGCTTAACCTTTCACTGAAGTACACTTTTCTTTTACTGTATTTACATCATACCTTTTTGTTTGTTTGTTTTTGATTTTTTTTTTTTTTTGAGACAGGGTTTCTCAGTGTAGCACTTGCTGTCCTTGAACTTATTCTGTAGACCAGGGTGGTCTTGAACTCTGAGATCTGTCTGCCTCTGCCTCCCAAGTGCTGGGATTAAAGGCCTGAACCACAACTGCCTGGCTCATGGCTTACCTTCTTACTGCAATAGATGTGTAGGGATTCCCTTCTGCAGAATCTTCCTTGGAGTCGCAGTTAGTAGAAGTGCCCCACCTGCCATGCATCTCCTCTATTCCTTTCAGCCCATGCATCCTCCATATTGCCTCCAGCCCTTTATGGTATTGGGGTGGTGTTCTGTCTTCTATACTGGCCTGGAAGCCCTATGAGGGTCAAGGCCCCCCATCTCCCTTCCCGTGTGAACTTCAGGACAGTGCTCTGATGTCATCTAGTCCTTTGAGAAGCAGCCTGTGAGTTTCTTAAACACCCACTCCTTTGGAGTATCTAGAGTGTGCATTTAAAAAGAATATATGGAAGGAATGTCTTTATAAGAGAAGGAGAAGCTGCATTGAGTGGTGGTGGGGCAGCATTAGAAGCTGCATCAGAGAGGAGGGAAATTGTCTTTTTTTAAAAAAATTAGGTATTTTCTTCATTTACATTTCCAATGCTATCCCAAAAGTCCCCCATACCCTCCCCCCCCAACTCCCCTACCCACCCACTCCCACTTCTTGGCCCTGGCATTCCCCTGTACTGAGGCATATAAAGTTTGCAAGACCAAGGGGCTTCTCTTTCCACTGATGGCAGACTAGGATATCTTCTGATACATATGCAGCTAGAGTCATGAGCTCCGGGGGTTACTGGTCAGTTCATATTGTTGTTCCACCTACAGGGTTGCAGACCCCTAGCTCCTTGGGTACTTTCTCTAGCTCCTCCATTGGGGGCCCCATGATCCATCCAATAGCTGACTGTGAGCATCCACTTCTGTGTTTGCTAGTCCCTGGCATAGTCTCACAAGAGACAGCTATATCAGGGTCCTTTCAGCAAAATCTTGCTAGTGTATGCAATGGTGTCAGCATTTGGAGGCTGATTATGCGATGGATCCCCGGGAAAATTTCTTTACTTTTCTAAAAGGCATAGAGAGAGGAATGAAGAGAAGGAAAGAGGGAAGAGGGAGAAAGAAGGAAGGGAGGAAGGAAAAATGGAAAGAATCTTCACAATGAGGTGATTTAATACAAACACAACAGACGCTAGGGTGTGAAGCAGGTCTCTCCTAAGAAGCCATGTGTCCTTTCGTGGCTTACTTAGCCCCTCTGTGCTTCAAACTCTCACTAAACGAGGATATCGATGGCACTGCTTCACCTCCTTGAAAGGCTTACCATATTCATCTTTGGACATACTTGAAACTGAGCGGGGTAGGCACACTCTCACACAGCACAGTCTATGCAGGATCTCACTTCAGGAGAACACAGAAGCAGAGAACGAAGGAGGTTAACACACAGCACTCACGGGACAGAAAAGCAGTCCCCAGCCCCATCTTTGGCCCATGGGCCTCCACACTGAGTACAGAGTTATATTCTGCTAAGGTATAAGTTCTCCCAGAAAGGGGAACCATGGGCAGTATCATAGGCCACATAGGTGTTCTGGGCACTCAGACTAGGCAGTAGCAGCATGAGCAGATGACAAAGCAACATCTCTAATGACAAGGATGTGGGGAGAGAACACTGGGCAGAAGCAGACATTGGCTGTACCACCTCCAAGGCTAGTCCTCCAGTGAGGCAGGAGCGAGGCAGGGGCAGGGGAGGTAGTTGACGCCCTGGTGGCATGGACATCGGACATCAGGGGCATTGGGACTAGCAAAGAGAAGGGATGTGACTGTCACTCTTTGCAATGTGGAAGCCACTTTCAGAGTGAAAGGCCGAGGGTGGGGGTGAGGTGGGCAGGAATATGCTGTTGCTTGAGGTTTTAAAAGATATCTCTGAGTTGCTACAAAGCACGGACCACTAGAACATGCAAGAGTGGAGGGAGGTTGGGGTCTGGGAGGTAGGGTGGGAAGGGTGGAGCAATGGAGTGGAAAAGATGCTGGGGATAAGGGCCTTTGGGTATGAAACAATAAACAGACCTAAGAACAGCCCCCCACGGACCTGGCATTAACAACAGCAGGTCTCCCTCATAAGATGAGCAGGGTTGGGGCAAAAGCACTCTGGATATGCGCAGTTGGACCACTGGATTGGGTGGCAAGGTGGCAGGCGGTTTTTAGGGCTGAGTAACCTAAGGCAACTGCATCTGCTATCTTTCTACTGGGTTCTGGTTGTTGTGTTTTAATTGTTCTTGCGGTGTTAGGGTAATAGATTCTATCATGAAATGAAATGCCCTTCAAAAAATGTTACGGTATTTAAATTAAGAGGTAAATGATGACTGGAATTCAGTTAGGTTCAAAGAAAGTTGCTTAATGAGTTTGGAGGATACTGCTGCAGACAGACCTTTAAACCAAATGTCAGATGATCTTTCCATTGAAAACACTGAAGATGGGAATTTGTAATGGGCACATTAGGAGAGTTTCCTTCCGCAAATGGGATTAGGGTGATACCTCTGCATTCAAAAGTTAATTGAGTTTAAATGAAGGCAATTTGGCTGAAGTTGAAAAATCAAAGGGATGGGGGCGGGCCGTCCCTTGGATCAGAAGCACTCTGGAAAATTAGCTAGAATCAGGGAAGTGGACTATGTGTGTTATCAGGTGACATGTCCTTCAGTCCTTCACCATCAGGATCATCCTGCGTGTTGTTGGTTTTGGGGGAGGGCTGTGCTGGGGCAGTAATAGGTAGCATGGTGAACAGACATGGAATTTATATAGTTCAGTGCCCCCAGTGAACTTACCATTCTGTTCGTGTGTGTGTGTGTGTGTGTGTGTGTGTGTGTGTGTATTTGTGTGAATTTGTGTGTGTTTGAATTGTCTTGGGGGGAGAAGATGTCCATATGCCTGTTAATTTGTGTGTATGTATGTGAATGTGTATGTGTGTGTGTGCGTGTGTGTGTGTGTGTGTGTGTGTGTGTGTGTGTGTGTGTGTGAATGTGTCTATGGGGGATGTCCGTATTCCTGTTAATTTGTGTGTGTATGTGAATGTGTGTGTGTGCATGTGAATGTGTCTATGGGGGATGTTCATATGCCTGTGAATTTGTGTGTGTGTGCCCGTGTGCACCTGTGAATGCCAGTATACAGGTATTGTATGTGTGAATGCATGCACGTGACCATGTGTGTGCGTGTAAAAGTGTGTATGTGTATATTTTGCATCCACAATGGCTTTAATTATCAGAAGGATGTAAGATTTTAAGGCAATATGAGTCTATTGGGGTTTGTTTTGTTTGTTTTTGGAGACAAGGCTCATTGTGTAGTCATGGCTGTCCTGAAACTTACTATGTGCCCTAGGCTGGCCTTGAACTCACAGAGACCCACCTGTCTCCCAAGTACTGGGATAAGAGATACCACCATACCCAGATTATTGAATTTATTGATGTTTAGTTGGAGTAGAGCTGAGATGCAAATGACTCTGTTACATGTAAAGCTACTAACATTTCCTACCCAGCTCCTTACCAATGAGTTCTGGCGACTGCAGGATGGAACCTGCCTGGCGCACAATGGTGCCAACAGACATTTGTTGAAGAAACACAGTGAGGACATTCTGTTGGGGCTGGAGTGCAGGGAGCTGTCCACACTGTCACGGTAAACATCGTGATTCTGCACTTCCTGTTTTCTGTCTCTCTGATTTTGTAAACCAAAAACAGAGTTTTGACTTTGTTCAAGGGACAGATGACAAAAATGCTCTTGCAGCTGTGGGTTTCGAGACAACACCAGCGTGTCACCTTCTGAGAGCAAGCATAGTATAAAACCCTCATGCGGACATGCTGCCTCCCAACTACAGCATGTCCCATTACCCCGTGTGATTTAAAGTTTGCAGCCCACAGGTGCTGTGGCTGGCAGGTTCCCACGTTGTCCCTGCTTCTCACAGCAGTATAACAGTTGGCTGGGAAGGTGTGGCTCAGAGAAGTGACATGGATTGGAAAAAGCAGGCTTGATGTCTGAGTGAAGCCAATAGGCTTCCAATGCTAAACTCTACTCTCTATAGCCAGAAGGTGGCCATGACTCTCCCCAATTCATAGGTTGAAATTCTAACTCCCAGGTGGTTACCTTGGGGGGGGGGGGGCGTTGGGGGGGGAGATTAGGTCCTGAGGGCAGGGCCCTGGATGATGAGGTTAGTAGCCTCCTGACTCACGGACCTTGTTTGCCTTCTTCGAGATGTGAGGAAATGCTGCAGAGATCCCATGTATAAGCAAGAACGGGGATTTACCAGTCCCCTTTGAGCCTGGACTTCCAATGTTCAAAACTAGCCCAAGCCACTGGTATGTAGTAGTAGCTAGCTGTTCATAGCTGTGAAAGAAACACATCAATGATGGGCAATTTAGAAGGGGGGAAGCTTTGCTCAGTCTCACGGGGCCTATCAATGCTCAATGACTCCTATGAGCTTCTGAACATTAGGACAGGAGGAGCATTTAGAGGCAACTCTTCACTTTGTGGCCAACCAGGAAGCAGAGAGGGAGACAGAAAACAACTAGGAGCTCACCCGCATGACCTACTCTCTGAAGCTGACTACCACCTCCTACATTTCCAGAACATACCAAGCTAGCGCCAGCCACCAGAGGAGGACCAGTCACTGACTTCATGGGCCTGTAGCAGTCATTGCATATTGAAATGGGAACACCCAAAGCACTCTGAATAGAATGAGATGCTGTCTTTTTAGATGGACAATGGATGCGGGGGGTGGGGGGTGGTGGTAGAGGTGAACAGGTCTGAGCCTATGCCCACGTTGTGTTGACTTAGGGAGAAAGAGTTTGTCTGAGCTTATATTTCCAGAGGGAGAATCTGCAAGGGCGGGGGAGGCATGGTGTAGCAGGAGAGCAGAGCAGGAAGCCGAGAGAGCATGTCTACAACACACCCAGAGAGCAAAGGGAGAAAACTGGCAATAAGGGGAGGCTATGAACCCCCAAGCCGTTCCCAGTAATATACTTCCTCCAGCCAGGCTCTACTCCCTAAGTGTTCCATAACATCTCCAAACTGTACCAGCCATAGGGACCCCATGTTCCATATGTGCAAGCATGGTGGATATTTCTTGTTCAAACCGCCACAGACATTAACTTTTAGACAACGGGGAGCCACAGGCACGATGGACAGGTCTGTGTCTGTGCTCAGCGGGTCAGCTACAAACCACCCTTTTGACACTGGTGACCTGAATCTTGCCAGTAATCCTCACCATCCAGACACCTGCGGAAGTGGCTCCCTGGGAGGGGTTAACTCAGCCATCTGTCCAGATAGACTCCTCATTTCTCTACTTTATAGCTTTGACCATAAACAGAAGCCCCGTATTCAACATAGCTTCTTGGATCAGCACGTGCTGAGCCTTAGCCATCACTTGGAAACACTTAATGAGGCACATCTTCATTAGGCACATAATAAATTGGCTCATATGTGATTTTCATCTTAGGAGAGTCAAGCTTCAGGGAACAAGGCCCCCGGAGTGAAAACATGGGTTAGGACTAAGGTTATATATTGAAGAGTTTTGGACTACAGATGGTTTTTAAGTTTGGCATATGCATGAAAAATTAACTAGCCAAGGACCATTTCCCACCTCAAGAAATCTGAAATTCAGTGGTTTTGTTTCCTTTGGTTCTTATTGGTGGGTGTGTGGAATTTTGAGGTTTTCAGGGCTTCAGTTAGCTCAGACTAAGCTCTGTCTGCCATCTGTAGACTTCAGATTAGCTTGCTCTCATGCTCTTCTCTTTGAGCCCTGAAGGATTTTAGGTATTTGATTGAGTTTATAACTGCTGGGTTAGTTTCACCCCATTCCCACCCCACCCCCAGCCAAATCATGTACAATAGCTCACAATGACCCAGAAGTCTTAGCGACATATAATTGGGACTCAAGCTCCAGGAACAGACCTACTTGAATTAAAGGACAGAGGGCAGTGTCCCCATCTGGTATCAGCTAGCCCATTATCTGCCTCCCTCCTATCAGAACTCTGGCTAACCTGGGCCATTGACGAGGCATTCGCCTGCTGCCCCCGCGTCTTTGCAGCAAAGAACAGCTTATTCTGGCCTTAAAGACACTGAGCTGTGGAGCCATCTCAAAAAATAGCTCATGTGGGAAAAGTTAGTCTGGGTTTTTGGCTCAGTCACCAGTTAGTTCCTGGGGTTTGTTGTGTAAGTTGTTCCCCATTGTGCAGATTGTTTAAGAGCCTTGGTTCTAGAACCAGGGCACCTGGCTTCTGTTGTTGGCTCTTTGACTTGACCTGATGTTACAGGGTTCATATACGATGACCTGCCCCCAAATTCTTACAGCTCCTTTTGTACTCCAAGCTTTGGTTGTGAGACTCAGCTTCTGCAAACAGTGTTGTGAATGGAAGTGTCACCATGCTCCTGGTCCTGGACATGGATGCACAGCTGTATTCTTGATGGCCATGTATGATCTGGTCACAGCAGAGCTGAAGATGCCCTCGTGAGGTAGCAGTGTCCACTGTGACACTTAGTATAAGATGGGCCACATTACTGATCCTGTAAAAGGAGTAAGGTCCCATCAGACCTTTTCCTGAGACATAGGAATGTGAGGTCCCTCTTAGGCACTTAGGTTAAATTATCCCAATTCAGAAACTGGTCCCAGAAGTCAGGGGCTGCCCAACCAGAAACCTAAACCAAAGCAGTGGTTTAGTGGTCAACTGTCAGGTGTCAGGGGACCCAATAGCTAATAGAGATGGATAAGACTTTCATTCCATGGCTACAAGGTAGGCTGGTGATCGACCCTCAAATGAACTGTAGGTCTTGGAAAAGCAGGGGAATATCATGAGATCCATGTTTTATGCCCTGCAAGTTAGTGAAAGGGTAGCTCAGCTTGGGAAAGAATTGCATTTGTAAGGAGAAACTGAAAGGAGGGATGGTACCCTTGGAATCCAAGACCTTGTGAATTTGGGAAGACTCATTGTACCTCACGCTCAGTATTAGGATACTAGATGAGTGACTAAACTTCAAAGTGAGCCAGGGACAAGGATCAGACCAAGCGTATTTGGAGGCAATGCCTATGGCAGAGGTCATGACAGAGGTCAAGCCTACTGCTTAATGAAAAGAGCTAGGGAGTGAAGAAGTCCTTAGCTCGGTATGAAAAGACTTTAGACCATCAGAGAGGGAAATCAGTCCCAGGCCTTCAGCTCTCCAGACCAACATCTGTGTGGCCTGATGAGGGAAAGACTCTTGTGCCTCCCTGTGTGAGCTGAGATGGCAGGGCATAGAGAAACTGAGATAGCCAAGAGGATCAAAGAGTTACAGATTCTTTGATGGAGGCAGGGGGATTCCTCCTACTTCTCAGAATCATTGAATGAACACAGGACCTCCCCTGTGCTCAGTAGAGGATGACGTCACTGCATCTGTCTACCAGAGTTAGAGATGTATCTCTCTCACATGCTACCACATTTCCCAGCTTTCCTGTTCTGAGTGATGTCTCCAACTCTGTCCCCAACTGTCCATAGCACATTGGGCCTATCATATGGAGAAGGTGTCCCTAGTCTATCCTTTGACCCCATTGACCCCACCTTCTCTCTGTGGGTCTGCCACATAGAGAAGGAGTCCCTACTCAGTCTTTGGCCTACAATTGCACATTAGTCTATCGTGGGGAGAAAGTATTCCTTATCTGGTTTTGGCCTGTCATACATACTGAGTCTATCATATAGAGAAGGTGTTCCTACACTGTCCTTGTCCTCTCCTACATTGTATGTTGGGTCTATTATGGGAGACAATAACCCTGTCATGCCTTTGGATCCCGCTCTGTCTTTGGCCTGCCATGCTGCGTCTATCCTGTTGAGGTTTGGTCTGTTGTTATGCCCCCAGGGAGGAGGAAATCTGTATGTACAAGTGATGCTCTATAACCTTGCTCCTTAGTTTAAAACTATTGGTTGAATAAAGATGCCTACAGCCTATAGCTGGGCAGAAAAAAGTAGGTGGAGTTTTGGTTCCTGGGCTTGGGGTCTGAGGCAGGACCTCAAGGCGGAGAGAAGGTGGAGAGAGGAAAAGATGCCATGGGGTAAGTGAATAATAAAAATATGGCCATGAGGGCTGGCTAATTGGTGTTAAGTGCAGCCTGGATAGAACATGGTAAGTTAAAACTTGAAGTTTTATTGATACAAAGGTAGATATTAATAGTTTAGAGGGTAGATATGTGTCCAGCTCTAGGGTTTTAAAGGCTTATTGTGAATATAAAGGTTTTAGGTGTCTTTTATCTGGGAACTGAATGATCAAAGGTAGGATAGAAAGCCCAAATTGAGATTAATTATTATTATAACAAACCCCTTTTAGATGGTGGATTTTTGAACCTGCTAAGCTGTCACTATATCTTGGTCCTCATCCACATTTCTGGGTGGAGTGAATGGATGAAGTTTTTATATTTTAGTCTTTGGGATGGATGAAGTTGCAAAGACTATTGCTCATCATTTGGGAATAAGGAATCCAAGTTAAGGTCTTGATCACTCTTTGTGTTTGCTCAATAGTTATGAAACCCACTCCACATTGTAACTTCTTTTACAATTTGGTTGGGACCCCAGAGCCATGCTTTTATAGATAGGAGCATGTTGTAAGGGAGGAATCACTTCCACTACAGAGATGTCCAGCGTCCCTATGTTCTTCCATCATGATCTTTCCTGATGGGTGAACTTAGTGTGGACTGAACTGGTGGCATCCCAAGGTAGAGGAGCTTCAATTCTTATGTTGCTAACAGGGGAATGCCAAAGTCAGTGCATGCTAGATGGGCTAAGAGCAGGAAGGTCTTGGGCTAAAGCCACCCACACTTAAAAGTAAGCCTTGGATTCTTCTGACTCCCTTCCAGTCCTCAAAGAGTAAGGACGAGGCTGGGAAACTGATGCTACTATAGTCTTCAGCTTCAGGTGTAGGCAAGGAGGATGCAGAAATGAAGACCACACCAATATTATAGCCAAGGGCCGTAGTAGGGTATCTACGAGGACTTCCCACAGATGTGCAGGAAGTTTGAGAGCAATGTGTATGATTCTTCTTGCTGTGAGGGCACTGTCTTTTTACGTTTCCATTGCTGTGAATAGACACCATGATCAAGACAACTCTTATAAGGACAACATTTAATTGAGGCTGGCTTACAGGTTCAGAGGTTCAGTCCACTAGCATCAAGGCAGGCATGGAGCTGAAGGATCTGAGAGTTCTACATCTTCATCTGAAGACTGGTTCCCCCTGGGTTAGGAGGAGCATCTTAAAACCCACCCCCACAGTGACATACTTCCTCCAACAAGGCTATACCTACTCTAATAAGGCCACACCTCCTAATAGTGCCACTCCTTGAGCCAAGCATATTCAAACCACCATAGGCACCATGCCTGCTTTCATTACTGTAAAGCAATACCCCATAAAAGTAACTTAGAGGACAGTCATATTTGGATTCTCAGTCTCAGAGACTCCAGAACATGACTTTGTTGTGTATTGAGTCTTGTAGGCATGGCTTGTAGGACACGAGAAAGGTGAGCAGAAACATTTTATGGGAAGAAAATATATTCCCCAGATAGATGCATTGGTGTTCCCTGGCTGTGGTGAAGGCAAAGGGGAACTTGTGCTGTTTGGTTCCTAATTGTTCCTATGACATAACCTAAAGTCACACAAGCATCAGGAGCTTCTGTTGAGGGATTGTCCAGATCAAGTTGCCCTGTGGGCATTGCTGTGGAGGAAGGTCTTGATTGTTAACGGACTCAGTCCACTATGGGTGACACCATTCCCCACGGCAGGGGGTCCTAGGCTAGTTCTAGTCCTAGAATGGAAGGGACTGGCTGAGAGCTGGAACCACGCAGCCAACATGGGTGCATTTGTTGCTCTCTGCTCTTGAGTGTGGCTATGATGTGACTAGTTGCTTAAGTTTCTATTTAGCTTCTTTCAGTGATGGACTGTAATCTGGAATTGTCAGATTTAAAAAAAAAAGCCCACAACTTGTAATTTTTGGTATGAAAGGAAACTAGAACAGTTTTGCACAGATGCTTAGTACCTCTGGGGTGCAGCTGAGATCATGAATTTAAAACTGTATGAGGACTGCAGGCCTTCCTGAAGGAGGTGTTTGCACAGTGCTCCCAGGAGAACAATTTGGACCCGAGCCTCCACCCGTCTGTTATCAGGATGTTTGTGCCATGTCAGGCTAATGCACTTTTGTCAGTACTTAACCTAATTGCCCTGTAAATCCCTGTGATTATATACTGTTTACTTCCTAAGACGTCCTTGGAACAAGTATGTAATTCACTTACGTGTGAGTGGAACTGCTTTCTAATCATTATTTTCTGTTAGCATCGTCGCTTACTTACCTGTTTGTAACGTGAGACACTCAGTCCTTGTATTCATAAAATTCACAGTTATGTGACGGACTCATTTTTGTGGACTGACTGGTCCCTCCCATCCAGGCAGCCAAGTAGTTTGAAGGATGTATCAGGAAGTATAGAGCAAGGTGCCTCTATGGGAAAGAAGGCTCGATGTCTCTGAGACATGTCAGACTTTGAGAAAATGAAAACTTGGAGCTGGGGAGGTGGCTCAGTCAATAATAGCTTGCTGTGCCAACATGAGGAGCTGAGTTTGACTCCTGGCACCAGTGTGAACTGCAGGTGATTCAGGCCCTCACTTGCAATCACACCGCTGGGAAACAGAGACAGGAGGATCCCTGGGTCTCTTCAGGTGACACATCTTACCTAACCACTGAATCCCAAGCCAGCGAGAGAGATCCTCCCCCATAGGGTAGATGATACTACAGGAAAGACATCTGAGTAAGGTTGGCTGGTAGCCTTCATGTACCTGGTCACACACAGACATATACATAAACATATACACACAAATATATAGATACACAGACATACACAAACATGTACACATGAACACATGCATGCATATACCTGTGTACTCCCACACATGTGGATTAGCACACAAACATGAATGCATAAGAAAGGAAAACAAGGTAGACCAGGAATCATTTCTACTGAAACAGGAAATGGACTCATTAATGTATTTTGAGATGAAGTTGTGAGAGCCATTCATGTGAAATCAGGGCACAAGGTTAAAATCTGCTGATTTTTCTTCTCTCACTTTGAGAAGTCCCTAGAGGAGGGTGGCATGTCATGGTCATGAACAGTGGACATAGTTCTTGGCAAGAGTAAGAACTTGGTGCCCTCGGGCTATTCCATACCTATGGCTGGTGAGCCCAGCTGTGACCGGGGTGTGGTCTGGTATCCATTACCTTCAGGGAAACGTGGAGAGAAAGGTGAGGAGGGGCAGAGCAGAAGAAGGAGAAAGGGCCCACTGTGGGAACAGAGTAAAGAAGTTGCCAGTTCCCGGTCCAGGATGATGAAGGACAGAGTATAAACACCACCATGTGCTGATTCTTGATTTGTGCTTTCCTCTCCACAGCCAGCACAGGGAGCTGAGAGCCCCAACCCCTCCCTGGTGTACCAGAGGCTGAGTCTAAGCCTATTCATGATCTTGATTGATGGCTATGAGCATCCCCCCATTGTCAGGTTTCCTGTGGCTTTCTAGAAGGGCACTCTCTCATTTAAAGGGCAACTGTGCAGGTCACAGAGGGGTAGGAAGAGCCTTCTACAGTCCTCCCAGGGCCAGAACGATAGTTACCTTCTGCCTCTTCCTGTCTTGTCTGTCATGCCCTACTCTGAGAGCTCCATAGTGTTCTTTCCAGTGATTGACTGGGAAGCTCTGTACACTGATTTGCAAACTGCTTCTAAACTGCCAGTCTCGGCATCCTCTAGACACTTAGTGATGGATGCTGGGGGCCACCTTGACCTTAATCAGGCTTGTGCTGGCAGTCTGTTTTAGCATAGCTGCTAGGTCGTTGATTTAAGCTCAAATGCTGAGAGCCACAGTCCTATATGTGCATGGGAATCCAGTGTGGGTGATGTGCTGCTGGGGTGGGGACGGGGGAGGGCAGGGCTGTGAAATAGTAAGAACTAAGGATAGTGTAGATGAGTGTTAGAGAGAAGAGTATGTCAGTCAGTGGAGGCAGCATGTTCTTCTACAAGGCATGTTCTTTCCTTTTTACATTTTTATTATATATCTTTAAATGTGTGTGTGTGTGTGTGTGTGTGTGTGTTTATGCAAGCGTGTGCGCATGCACGCATACACACATCTTATATGCGAGGGAGTTGGTTCTCTTCTTCCATAATGTGGATCCTGCGGATCAAACTCAAATCGTCGGTTTTGGCAGTAAGCACCTTTACCCACTGAACCATCCTACCCATCCTTATGGCTTTCTCCTAGCTTGTGAGAGCCATCTATTCTATTTCGGGAACAAAATGGCTCAGAAGATGCATCTGTGCTTCTCCCCGTAGAACAAGCTGGCCGCCTCAAGCCTATCAGTCAACGGAGCCCTGTGTGAGCTTGCTGTATCCATGCTCTCCCTTACCTCCTGCCTTCCTTACCCTTGCCGATAACATCCAAACCTGCTTTCCATTACCCATGTACTCTCACAGATAAAAAGCAATCCCAGGCCAGGATATGATTAAGATGGACTTGTGCCAAAAGGCCTGCCATGCTCTCCGTGTCTGGGCCTTGCCACCCACTCCTTGGAGGGAAATTGATAGCTTGAGAAATCTTTGCAAGCCTCTCTGCCCTGCTAATTGCAAAGCCTGCGCACACAGGAGAATGGGATCGCCACTCTTGTTGCTAAAGCTTTAGTGTGAAGACGGCTGCGTTAAAGCTCCTCAGAACACATACCACTTACCCTTCGTGGTGAACCTAGTTTAAGAGCCAGGGATTTGTGGGCTGTTTTCTTTTCTCTTCTTTTTTTCTATTCTTGTGATATGCCATTCCTCTTTCCTCACAGTAAACAATATTTCACAGACTCCAGCACAGAAGGCCAGACATCTCCTGCTCCTCCTCGGCTCCCTCAGCATGTCCGCTGGGGCTGGCTGTCATTACAAGCTGCAGAGGAGCCCAGCGCTTGCTATTCTTGCTCTGGAAAGCATCTGCTGACGGGTGGAACAAAAGCTGGACCCACGCCACGAACACCTAGCAGGCCCCCTTCACAGCTTTTGGTGGCTGGGATGGAGGGGTGGGGGATGGGGACCTACAGTGTCCGAGGTGCTCACAAACACTGAAAAGGGAAGCAGAAGAATGTGTGGTTGGTTTATTCTGGATTTGTTTGCCCCTTGTTCATTCAAGGGTACTCAAGGGACTCTGGCTGTGTGCAGGATTAGCCTTGCCCAAACAGAAGAAAGCTTTGTCCCTTTGTCCCTGGATCCTAGGAGGCAGACTTCTGAGCCCTCTGAATGCCCTGCCTGGTAAAATTGTTTCTGTTCTCCTGGGGATGTGGCCAATGCCGGTATTCTATGTTAACTCTACATTGTGTGGGAGGGTCTTCCGCTCATACAGTGTCAGCAGGCTCTCTGGAAGGGCTGGGGACTGAGGTTGGCCAAGCAAATGTTCACCATGGAAACAGTATACAAAGTCACCACCCAGGGGTCACTGTGACTGTTAGACAAAACATCACCTCTCAGGGGGCACCATAATTATAGGACATTATGCCACTACCCAGGATTCACTTTGACTATAGAGACCAAGTCACTACCCAGGTAGTCACCATGGTAGAGGGGCACTAAGTCACTACCTAGTGGTCACCATGACTATAGTTCATCAAGTCACCACTCAAGGATCACCATGAATAGAGGGCACCAAGTTACCACCAAGAGTAGACACCAGGCAGTGTCTACCCTCCATGAGTAGAGGGTATCGAGTTACTACCTAGTGGTCACTATGACACAGGATACTAAGTTACCACCTGGGGGGTCACCATGACTATAGGATGTGAAATCATCACTCAGGGTCACCATGCCTAGAGGATACCAAATCACCACCCAGATTGTCACTATTATTACAGACATAGCACCACTATCTAGGGCTCACAATAAAAATAGTTACAACTTGTCACCCAGGTGCTCATTATACGTCACAAGACACCATGTCTTTACCCAGGCGACCTACAGAACCACAATACTACAGTAAGCATGGGAACAAGGAGCTTCAAGTGACATTCCTGTATTAATAGTGCAGCACAGGTGGCCACAGGTTCTTGCTAAAAGGAATATTCAGTATCTGTGTCACTCCACTGGGAAGCCTGATCCCCCCTGCGTCATCCCATTTAATTTTCCTGTGGCTGCTTTAAATGTGGGTTGGGTCTCTGTGGTCACCAGCAGTAGTGGTATCACAGTTTTGCTGTACTGTGTGTGTCCCTCTAGAAATATCATTGGACATGGCCATCTGGGGGGACTCTTGTCCCAGCATGGAAAGCCTGCTCAGAAAGTAAATAATAGACACACAGAGATGAGAACAATTCCAAGATGAGGAAATTCACAGTTGCAGATAAGCATTAGTCAGTGCTCAAAGGACAACATCAAACAAGATTGGACCCTACCATAGCTTCCCTTCTGTTCTGTGAACAGGTGCATTCTGGAAGCCCTTACCACCATTCTGTATAAAGCAAGACTTTCTGTAGAGGGCGCTGCTGAGGATGAGACACACAGGTATATAAACAATGCAGTTTTAGTCGAGACTTAATTCAGTGCCTTTTTCTCATCTTCTTTCTATTCAAGTGACAGAAAACTCAACTCAGTCAGTAGTTGGTCAAAACCATTTTCTCATCTTTCCCCACAAGTAGTACCTAAGCCTGTCATGGCCGCTTTGGGGATGGAATGATGGAAGGGGAGTTTGGTGTCATCACTGACCTACCTTATCCATCATGGTCTTTCACCACTATCCTCCAGGTAACCTCTGGCCTAATCCATGTCATGTAAGCAATACAGGGGAACATTAGTGGCTTTCCCCAGGGTTCTCAGGCTACCTGGGAGCTTTCAAGCTATGCACACCAGGCTCTAGCTGTTCAACTGTGTCTTCCTTACCCATCCCTTAGTTCTCGTAAGCTACTCTCAAGGGAGTCTGCAGAGGGATCTGTGCTTTGGCTCAATTGATACCCATCCCAACCCCCTTTTAGCATTCCAGAGGAAGGAAATGGAAGCATTGTCTCCTAAAGACTCATTACCTGGTGTCTATCTGTAGCCCAGGTATGGATGTCCTGTTGTGCAGACACACTTCCAAAGACCTCATAAAGGAGAGCATTCCATCCAGCAAATGCCTGAACTGTCTCCTGGCCCCTTCCCTCCCAGCTAACCTGTCCAACTGCATGAGAAGTCGCAGCTGCAAAGCAAAGGCTTTGGTGATACTGCAGAGTTGGCTGGCTGGTTGCCATTTCTTAGTCTGGCTTCATATCATCAAAGCTCACTTATTGACTCTTGCAGATTCAGTATGGCTGTTGCTGACTGCAACCAAGACCTCTGACCTATAAAAGATAGTATATGGAAAAAAAAAAAAAAAGCCCTCATGGCCAGCTTCTTAATTTACAATTAAGCGCCCAGGCTTCCAAATGCATACCTGCTGATCAGTACATTTTCTCCCCACCCACATGTGTGCCTGGACCACAAAGTCCCCAGTATAATTAAAAACTGCTTAGAAAGAATTACCCGGGGTCAATAGGATTGTCTGATGCTGAGATCCAATGTCCATCAAAGAGTTTTCAGGAGAATATTAGAGCCTATAGAATCCCTACCCCAACAACCACCTAGGTATTCTCCCCTCTACCCCCGCACCCGTATTCAAGAACCTTCCCACATTGCTAGGGAAGTAAGCAAGGGACTTCTTGCAAGGGAACAAGTTTCTTTTTTACCTATATTCTTTTACAGATAAATCAGCAGAATAGGAGAACTAGGATGCTGTGATAAGAAAGTAATTCCCCGCAAGTGCGCATTATTTTTCTAATCACGCCCACTGTGTTCAAAGCCAAGCCGTGACCTGTCGATGAGCTTCTTCTAGTGTTCCACAACAGAATACCAACAGAAATCAAGGAAAACCAGGAGCTGAAGCCGTGATCAGAACAGTTAGGAGTGAGCCCATCTCAGATTGTTTTCAATGGCAAACAGTTATTTTTTATAAATATTTGATGAAGAGAGAAAAAAATATCAAAATTCACATGCTGATAGGTTCTCTAAAGAGAGAGCATACTTGTTCTAAATTAATATCTCCCAGCTCCTGTTTACCACTGCATCTTCCCCGAGGGTAAGGCTATTTTAATTAGGACTGTTTTCTTAGGAGGGTGTGCATTTGTATTGCCTAATGTTAGGTCAGTAAACAGCATTCTTAACTCTGTGCCTTGGCTGGGTATCTAGAACCCAGAATTCATTTGCAGCTAGTCAGACTGAGATAATGATAATGGTAATTAAATCTCATGCTTCACTATCTAAAGATGATGATGTTTCAGGCAATGGGGAGGGAGTCCTCCCCCCCCACCCCGCCCCATCTCTTCTATTTTCCGACTGGTTAGATGTGTTACAATGGTTCCGTTGCTTCTTTTCTTTCCCAGTTTGACTGAGAACAGTGACCGGAGACTGGACAATTGGTTTACAATTCAAAGTGATAATATCACTGATATTCTGAATTAAAAAAAAATGTCCCAAAGTAGTGTATGCGGAGGAAAGGGTTTGTTTGGCTTACATTTCCACATTGTATTGTCATCCATGACTGAAGGAAGCCAGAAGAGGAACTCAGGCAAGGCAGGAATATGGAGGCAGGAGCTGATGCAGAGGCTATGGAGGGGTGCTGCTTACTAGCTTGCTCCCATGGCTTGCTCAGCTTGCTTATTTATTTATTTATTTATTTACACTCCATATTTTATTCCCCCCCCCCCACTGTCCACCCTCTGACTGTTCCACATCCCATACTTCTTCCCCACCCCTCTGTCTCCATGTGGATGTCCCCACCCCCTATCCCACCTGACCTCTATAATCTCCCTGGAGCCTCCAGTCTCTTGAGGGCTAGGTACATCATCTCTGAATGAACACAGGCCCGGAAGTCCTTTACTGTATGTGTGTTGGAGGCTTCATATTAGCTGATGTATGCTGCCTGTTTGATGGTCCAGTGTTTGAGAGATCTTGGGGGTCCAGGTTAATTGAGACTGCTGGTCCTTCTATAGGATCACCCTTCTCCTCAGCCTCTTTCACCCTTCCCTAACTCAACAACAGGGCTCAGCTGCTTCTGTCCATTGCTTGGGTGCAAATGGACTCTTTCAGATGCTTGTTGGGTCTTCCGGAGTACATTCATGCTAGGTTCCTTTTTTGTGAGTGCACCATAGCCTCAATAATAGTGTCAGGCCTTGGGACCTCCCCTTGAGCTGGATCCCACTTTGGGCCTGCCACTGGACCTTCTTTTCCTCAGGCTTCTCTCCATTTTCATCCTTGTAATTCTTTCAGACAGGAACAATTATGGGTCAGAGGTGTGAATGTGGGATGCCCCCCCCACCCCCGTCTCCCTCATTTGATGCTCTGCTTTCCTGCTGGTGGTGGGCTCTATAAGTTCCCTCTCCCTACTGTCAGAAATTTCATCTAAGGTCCCTCTCTTTGAGTCTGGAGAGTCTCTGGTGCATTCTGGAGGGTCCTCCCAATCTCCTATCTCTGGAGGTTGCCAGTTTTCATTCTTTTTGCTGGCCCCCAGGGCTTCAGTCCTTTTTCCTCACCCAATACCAGATCAGGTTCTCCTCTCCCCTATTCCCTCCTCCCTCTGCCTTCCACTTTCCCTCCCAGGTCCCTCCCTCCCTCCCTCCCTCCTCACTTGTGATTGATTGCTTCCTTCTCCCTCTCAAGTGGAACTGAGACATCCTCATGTGGGCTCTTCAGCTTATTGGCCGTTTTGAGTTCTGTGGACTGTATCTTGGGTATTCTCTACTTTTTTTTTTCTTTTTCTTTTTGGCTAACATCCGCTTATTAGTGAGTACATACCATGCATGTTCTTTTGGGTCTGAGTTTTCTCACTCAGGATGATATTTTTTAGTTCCATCCATTTGCCTGCAAAACTCAGGATGCCCTTGTTCTTAATAGCTGAGTGGTATTCCACTGTGTAAACGAATCACATTTTCTGTATCTATTCTTCCATCGTGGGACATCTGGGTTGTTTCCAGCTTCTGGATAACACAAATAAGGCCAATATGAATAGCCTGCTTTCTTATAGAACCCCGAACCATCAGCCCAGAGATAGCCACAGTAGACTAGGGCCTCTCTCATAAAACACTAATTAAGAAAATGCCCTACAGGCTTACCTACAGCCTGGCCTTATAAGAGGTGTTCTCTTCATTGAGATTCCCTCTTTTCAAATGATTTAGCCTGTGCCAAGTTGACATAAGACTACCCAGCATACCATCCAAAGGAGCTAAACATGTGTCTACAGAGAGACCTGTGTGTGCCTATTTACAGCAGCAGCGTGATTCATGATTGTCAAAGCTCGAAAGCAACCAACATGTCCTTCAACCAGTGAAGGGATAAAACCCACGGGAGTCCAGATAATAAATATCATCCAGCGCTAGAAAGAGAAGAGCTATCAAGGCCCCGAAGAAAGCTTCGGTGCATATGGTGATGTGAAAGGACACGGTCTGAAAAGGCTACCCAGACTTATATAAAAGCCAGTGCTTGGAGACCGAGGAGTGGATGGGCAGAGCTCAGGGACTTGGGGATGCTGAAGATATTCTGTGCTGTCCAGTGATGAAAGTTACATGATGTTTAACCCATAGAATATACAATGCCAAGAGCCTACTGCAGACTGGACTTTAACTGATAATGGTGGTTCCCTGCGGGTTCACCAGCTGTGACACTTGTACCCCCATTCATGGAGGGTATCCCCACGGGGATATGCATCGGGGTGGGCAGTGCATGTGTGGGCAGAAGGTGTGTGGAGCCATCTCCATATTGGTTGCTTGGTCCCACTGAGCCTCAGCCTAAGCTAACAGCCATCTGTTTTAAAACGTGATCGTGTGTCTCACCTAACAGATCTGGAAAGCAAGAGTGATTTGGCCAACTGGTCTACACCATGAGAGCATATGGTACTTGGCACAAGAATGTATTTTACCTTGATTTCATTTCTCCCCTCCTTTTCCATTCATCATCCTCTCCTCCCCATTTCTAGTACTTTCCTTCACCATCATGTCCTCCCCACAGTTCAGTCAAGGTAGTGCTATCCCAGGTGACCCTTCCACCCTCTTCATGAATCACATTAAAGAAGGACCTCCATAGCTGTGGTCATATTTGTTCCTCGTTGAGCATCTGTGTGAGTCTTGTACTGGGCTACCCACTGGGTAGGTGCTTGCATACTTTCTATGCATCAGTGGCTAGGATCACTCTACACCGCAAACGGTCTGTGCGTGACTTTAATGGCTACACACTGTGAGGTTTGAATAGGATCCAAGCAGTGTGTCAGTGTGTGTGTGTGTGTGTGTGTGTGTGTGTGTGTCTGCTATACACCCGTGGGATTTGCATGCCCTCTGCACACAGGTAGTGCACACAGATGGCTATAATCATTGTACACTGTAACCTGTTCCACTTTTAGCTTTTCCACATGGTAGCTTTGGGAAACCACCTGAGTGCACAGTTGCTCTGCCACTGGGGTCTCAGGCTCTGCTAGGCTCCACTCTGTGTTCTGCACCAAGTGCAGGAAGTGAATAGACAGTGCAGACCCTGTTTAAACCTCACCAGTTGTGGTCGAACTCAGGTAATAATGAAAAACCAATGACAGGAGGCCAGTGAAAGTCGGTGAGTTATAGAATCCATGACCTCTACTGGCTCCCAATGTGAGCATTTTTGTTAGCAATGACACTGTGGTTAAAATGCAAGGGGTTCAGAGGGAGGGCTTATGAATTATGACTAATGAAAGAGATTTGTGGTGTTAGCAACCGTTTTGGATCTAAATCTATCTTTATTTGACTTGAAGGGGGTTTGTGTATGCTGACTACATATAGCCACAGGTATTTTGAATTTCTGTCATTCGGAGCCCAGTGCTTGTTATTATTTATGTCTCATATTGTAAAGCAAACATTTCTGTGGCTAGAGAGATGGCTCAGGGGTTGAATATATGCTGCTCTAACAGAGGACCGGGGTTTGTCTCTCACTATCCACAGGCAGCTCCAGGGGATCTGATACCCTCTTCTTGCCTCCATTGCAGGTACTTGCACGCACATGCTCTCGGACACACATATACACACTGAAGCCAAATATTTAAACAAATACAATACAAGCATTGCTAATCTACTCACCAAGAATCTATTTGAGGTGAATATGTTGATGCTGACAGAACCCCACTCAAGCAGAATTTTTTTAAAATGGAGAATTTATTGCTTCACAGAAATGGGAATTCCAAGGCAGTACTGCCTTCAAGTACACCTGGGTTCACACGGAGTGCAAACCCTCATCACTTTTCAGCTTCATTTCCCTTTGCACCCTCAACTCTGTACTGATTTTGATAGAAGTGTGGCTGCTATTCCTTGGCAGTCTCATAGGGTCTGGGTTAAGGGATAAATTCCTAATCACTTCCTCCAGTCTGGGGGGCCTGTGATGTGTGTGTGTGTGTGTGTGTGTGTGTGTGTGTGTGTGTGTGTGTGTGTGAAATACCCATTTCTAAGTCTGGGGATTGGCCACATACTGTCCAAATGCCTACCTTAGATTTGGATAGGATCAGTGAAGATATGCAGCTGAACTCTGGGTGAGGAAGAGGCATAAATACTCCTCATGACACTAGGAAAGGAGGACATGGTCTGTTGTTGTCTTAGTTAGGGTTTTACAGCTGTGAACAGACACCATGACCAAGGCAACTCTTATAAGGACATTTAATTGGGGCTGGCTTACAGGTTCAGTGGTTCAGTCCATTATCATTAAGGTGGGAACATAGCAACATCCAGGCAGGCATGGTGCAGGAGGAGCTGAGTGTTCTACATCCTCATCATCTGAAGGCTGCTAGTAGAAGACTGACTTCCAGGCAGCTAGGGTAAGGATCTTATAGCCCACACCCACAGTGACACACCTCCCCCAACAAGGCTGCACCTTCTAATAGTGCCACTCCCTGGGCTGAGCATATATAAACCATCACAGTGGGCAAACAAATGATTGTCTAAAGCCCAACACCTAGACCTTTGAAAGACCCGTTAGTGCACGTATGAGACACGACTGCCACATGCTTGTGTTCCTTTCCTTCACCCTATGATTACAGCATACTCTGCTAATATCTGCTCTTCTTTCAGGAAGGACTTAGAACTGAAGCAATAACCATGGGAGAGTTAAGCACACAAAATCCAGGTCTGGGTTCTGCAATAAAACTAGGAGCCAAATGCTGGAAAGAGGAATGATTCTATCCATATACAAAGGCGATAGATTCTCTCTTCCATTTCTTGTATTCTGTTGTTGATGCTCGTATCTATGGTTCCAGATCTCTTTCCTAGGGTTTCTATCTCCAGCGTTGCCTCGCTTTGGGTTTTCTTTACTGTGTCTACTTCCCTTTTTAGTTCTAGTATGGTTTTGTTCATTTCCATTACCTGTTTGGATGAGTTTTCCTGTTTTTCTTTAAGGACTTCTACCTGTTTGGCTGTGTTTTCCTGCTTTTCTTTAAGGGCCTGTAACTTTTTAGCAGTGCTCTCCTGTAATTCTTTAAGTGACTTATGAAAGTCCTTCTTGATGTCCTCTATCATCATCATGAGAAATGTTTTTAAATCTGGGTCTAGATTTTCGGTTGTGTTGGGGTGTCCAGGACTAGGTGGGGTGGGAGTGCTGCGCTCATCCTGAGTGAGGTAACACATTCACAAAGGAACTCACACAATATGAACTCACTGATAAGTGGATATTAGCCCCAAACCTAGGATTCCCAAGATATAAGATACAATTTGCTAAACACATGAAACTCAAGAAGAATGAAGACTGAAGTGTGGACACTATGCCCCTCCTTAGAATTGGGAACAAAACACCCATGGAAGGAGTTACAGAGACAAAGTTTGGAGCTGAGATGAAAGGATGGACCATGTAGAGACTGCCATATCCAGGGATCCACCCCATAATCAGCATCCAAATGCTGACACCATTGCATACACTAGCAAGATTTTATTGAAAGGACCCAGATGTAGCTGTCTGTTGTGAGACTATGCCGGGGCCTAGCAAACACAGAAGTGGATGCTCACAGTCAGCTAATGGATGGATCACAGGGCTCCCAATGGAGGAGCTAGAGAAAGAACCCAAGGAGCTAAAGGGATCTGCAACCCTATAG
Organism: Mus musculus; assembly: GCF_000001635.26. Lineage (NCBI taxonomy): Eukaryota > Metazoa > Chordata > Mammalia > Rodentia > Muridae > Mus > Mus musculus. The sequence goes on along the minus strand of NC_000071.6, from coordinate 128,195,291 downwards.
GTGGAACAACATTATGAACTAACCAGTACCCCGGAGCTCTTGACTCTAGCTGCATATGTATCAAAAGATGGCCTAGTCGGCCATCACTGGAAAGAGAGGCCCATTGGACTTGCAAATTTTATATGCCCCAGTACAGGGGAACGCCAGGGCCAAAAAGGGGGAGTGGGTGGGTAGGGGAGTGGGGGTGGGTGGGTATGGGGGACTTTTGGTATAGCATTGGAAATGTAAATGAGCTAAATACCTAATAAAAATGGAAAAAAAAAACAAAGGCGATAGATTAGCATTGGGTGTGTCCTTCCATCCTTCATCTTATCTTTTCTCTTTGGATCTGAAGCTCACAGAGTGGGTTAGCCTGGTTGGCCAGCATACACTTGGAATCCTCCTATCTGCCTCCCCAGTGCTGGGGTTCCAGACAGTTAGCACCATGAGTGTCTTTTCACATGAGTGTTGGAGATCCAAACTCAGGTTTGTATGCTGTGTGGTCTTATTTTACGGACCTCTTTCGCCGTAATATGCCAGGGGGAGGTGGCTAAGTTCTCTCTTCCTATTTTCCCCATTCAATACTTTGGATTGAATTTCATGTCTGATTCTAATGGCATTTTTCAAAGCTCATATTTGAATAGGCCCACCCTCCACCCTCAATAAAGCACATCAGAACACAAACCTCAATTTGGAGTCCAGAAATATCTACAATTGTCTGAGCCCCGCAGGTGGTCCAAAGCCCATATGGGAAGTGACCTGTGATGACCAATAGGACCATATTTGGGGTGTTTTGAAATCTTCAGGGAGTGACTCAGCCAAGATACCTGCCCCTCATAAACCCCCTGCCATATCTGAAATTCTAATGTGAGCATGAATATTACATGTGAATTCTTGCCTCTGGGTTTTTTTTTTTTCTTTCTATTTTGCAAAGGGATTTCTTTTATGTCCCATTTAGGAGAACGCAGGTTCCTTTCCAGGCTGCCCGAGGGTATGAGCTTTCATGATGTGCGGAAAGATGCTGTTCACTCCTCAGGGACTCTCCTCTGCTTGTACTGTAGTCACGGTGTTTGCTTCTGGGGACTCCTGCTGGAAACTTTTCCATATAATCCTTTCTCTTATCATGCTGGGAAGTGCCACAGCTCTGCTTCATGCAAATACCTGGTGTTCATTACTGAAGATTAGGGGATATTTCACTTGTAAGTGCATTTGGAGAACTTTAGGACCTGAAAAAAAAAAACATATCTCAGGATATTCTGGTCGTTGGTGTGTGCATAGAGATGAATCAAGAGTGTGGACTCTGTTCTAGGAGGAAGTCCTACAGCAGCACAGCCTTTGGTTGCTGTTTCAGTCATGTGCATGAGGTAACTCCTTACAGGTGTGTATATAAGTATATGAATGTACATACTTACATACACAAGGAAGAGGAGGAGAAGGAAGTGAAAGAGGAGGAGGTGGAAGAGGAGGAAGAGGAGGAGAAGGAAGTGGAAGAGGAGGAGGAAGAGGAAAAGGAAGTGGAAGAGGTGGAAGAGGAAGAAAAGGAGAAGGAGGAGGGGGAGGAGGAGAAGGAGGAGGGGCAGGAGGGGGAGGGAGAGGAGGAGGAGGATGGGGAGAGGGAGGGGAGGAGGAGGAGGAGGGGGAAGAGGAGGAGTGACCAAGAGAGATAGATGCATGTATGCATTCATGCTGTGACTCTTCTGGGGCTGAGTAATCTCCCTATCTGTCCTCACCTGCCCTACCTTAAGGTCCTCTCACAAGGTAAACAGAACCTGGCAGTTTGCTACTTTAATCCCAGTACGTGGGAGGCAGAGGCAGGTGGATTTCTGAGTTCAAGGCCAGCCTGTTCTACAGAGTGAGTTCCAGGACAGCCAGGGCTATACAGAGAAACCCTGTCTTGAAAAACAAAACAAAACAACAACAACAAAACCAAAACAAAAAACCAAACAAACTACTTATCATCCATTGTCCATTGGAGTCCTGATACAGTCTCCAGGAGAGCCATTAGGGCCACATCCACCCAGTTCCTTAAGCACTGGTCTGCAGTCACATCCCATGGTAAGACATCTGCATATAACCAGCATTGTTCCCACCAGGCTTTCTGCCCTTTAACCCCTCACCTGCTATCTCTCGGGACCTTTGGGCCTACCATTTCCTTCTATGGAATACTTGTTTCCAAAACTCTCCACAAGGTTGTCCGAGAACTACAACCCAGAACATCCACAGATGATGCTGCACACGAAGCCTTGGAGGTTTGTTATATTATCGTTGATGTTTTGAGCCCAGGTTGGCTTGGAATTCACCATGTAATTTAAGACGTTCCTGAACTCACAGCAATTCTCCTGCCTCAGCCTCTCCCGTGATGGGGTTGCAGGCGTGAGCCACCATGCCCAGCCACATACACATCCTTATGGCTCCCATTTCTCTTGGTGCCTGGGGAGTCTCCTGTGGGCTCATCTGTTTTCACTAAGCTGCACCTCATGTCTGCAGCCTGCTGGCTTCTGGCCAGCTCCATTCCACATATGCGTCTTCTGTCTTGCTCCTGGGAATGGTTCTGTAGCCCACAGGTATGTTCCTGTACACATGCATAGACTCCACAAGAATAGCATGTCAGACCTGCTCAACTCTTGAACCTAACCACGTCCCAAGGGCTAAGGCTCTGTTCACAATTAAAGTGTGGAGACTCCCTCCCCCACCCCCACCCCCATCCCCATCCCCAGGGGGAGGAACTGCACAGTCACATAAGGAGGCAGAAAAAGAATCTAGCCAACATTTTATAGCTTCCACACCCAGACAGGCTCATTCTTATCTGCAGTCCTTAGCTCATTGGAGACACCCCAGGGGTTTTTCCCTACGTCCCCAAAGTAGCATCATAGCAAGGATATCTGTGTTACTTCACTGCGTTCAATTTCTCAGATTACCTATTTTACATACACACTTTCTGTGTTCCTCCCACACGCCAGCATCTAAAAATCCATAAATTTGCATTCAGGATCTGAAGCAGGTACAAGGTAGACACTCGATATAGAATGTAGAGATGGAAGCTAAGTTTTTAAATGCCAGCTCTGCCATCTTCATCTTTTTTTTTTTTTTTTTGCATATTATCAGATTCACTTAGAATTAATTAGCGGGTCAGGTTTCTGATCAGGATCTGGTTGTAACATTATCTGTGCCTTGGAGTAGTTTTCCTTCTTGCTCTCTCCCTTGGCTCTGCCTCTGTAAAACAAAGCCATTAACCTATATAGATTCATGCTAGCTCTCGGCTCTGCCTGTCTGTGATGATAAACCCGAGTCCATCGTACAAGGTAAATTTGCATTACTTTCATTCCCGCGTGCCAGGGGGAGCGATCTGTCTACACGCCCTGCAACACTCCCAGGCATAGCAGCTTTTCAGGAAAGTGTCAATTAAATGTCTGTTATGTACATGTACTGTGTCAGAGATGGACATGGCAGACAGAATGTGGAGGAAGTCAGGACTGCTGCCATAGGGAGCCGACAGAAGAGCAGAGGTAATGGCTGGAGCCCCAAGGCAGAAGTTGACAGCTTCGAAACATGATTTCCTCTAGATTTAGAAAAGCATAGATCATACTGGGACAGATTTGGGCTTACTGTGTGATATCTTTGTGTGTGTGAATGTGTGAGAGTATACATGTATATGGGTGTATGTGCATGAATATGTGTATGAATATTTGTGTATATGTGTGTGCATGTATGTGTGAGTGTATGCATGTGTGTATGAGTATATATGTATGTATGTGTGTTTGAACAATTGGTCCCCAACTGGTGGTGCTGTTTAGACAGGCTGTGGAACCTTTAGGCGGTGGAGCCTTGTTGTAGGAAGTATATCATTGAGGGAGAACTTGAGGTTTGATCACTTCCTGCTTTTTCCTTGTCCTGACTGCTTGGTGCAGTTGACTTTCCAGCCTCACACACCAACTGGCATGACTTCCCTGCAGGACAGACTGTATCTCCTTCAAAGAGTAAGCCAGAATAAATCCTTTCTCTCTTAGGTTGCTACCCTGGTTAGTTTTTATGGTCAACTGGATACGGCCTAGGGTCACATGGGAAGAGGGAACCATGCTTGAACAATTGCCTCGGTCAGGTTCGTCTGTGGGTCATTTTCTTGATTGCTAGCTGATGTAGGAGAGCTCAGCCATAGCTGCTGCAATCCTAGACAGATAGCCCTGGGCTGGAAGAGAGCTGGCTGAGCAGGAGCCTTTGAGCAAGCCAACAAGCAGCGATCCTCTATGGTTGCTGCATTGAGTTCATGCTGTGACTTTCATTAAAGATGGACAGTGAGCTGGAAGTGTAAGCTAACTTTTTTAATACAGGGTGTTTATCGAGCCAACAGGAAAGCAACCTGGAGCAGTAGCTTTGGTCATGTACTTGGTCACAGCGTCCTGTAAAGGAACTAAGGTAGCCACAAAGCTGTCTCAGCTCCTCCTTTTTCATATTGGTTCTGTAGAGGCTAAAGGTGACTCACTGTGTGTGCCTAGCTGAGGGCCTCTTGATGATCACCCTTCCCAACGGCTCTGAAAACACCACAGTAATTTCCAGGCTTTGATGGGACACTAATGGCACTCCCTTCTCAGAACAGGAGTGTGATAACTGTCAAGAAAATCTCCGGACTAATTTAAATGTGCAAACCACACAGGGGCAGATCATTGTCTTAAATGAGGCCACATGGCTTGTGGGGTTGCTAAGCTGAATCAGCTGTTACGCTCCATTCCGAAAGCCGAGGGAAGGAGCCAGCAGCGCTGCGTTTCGTTGGCTGAACTTGCTTCTTTCTCCCTCATGTGTTGCCTGGGTCGGTGTGCCATATGTTCACGTATTTCTGGCCTGACCATGAACCAAGGAAAGTCCACAATTGAGTCTCTGTTTGCGTTAGGATACATTGGAAATTTGCCCAGGTGGGACCTCTGAATACTTGCCTTAGCCCTACACTAAATAATATGTAACAGAAGATTGCCAAAGGCTGTGCTGATGCATATGAAGGCGAAGGAAATAGAAAGCATTGGCGGATTGAGATCGAAATCACCCAAACTTCCCCCAAACTGGGGAGCTTTAAGGAATCCTGTTTACAGACATGTAAATATACAGACATACACTTATATACATAGTTTTAAAATCAGATAGCTAAGCATCACTATGAACTGGAATCAAATCACCAGGGAGACACAGCTGTTGGTGTGTCTCTGAGGGAGTTTCCAGAGAGGTTTAGTTGATGTGGGACAACCATTTCTAGGCTGAAGACCTGGAATGAATTAATAGGAGAAAGCAAACTGAGCCCTGGCACTTTCTCTCTCTCTCTCTCTCTCTCTCTCTCTCTCTCTCTCTCTCTCTCTCTCTCTCTCTCTCTCTCTCTCTTTCTCTCTCTCTACCTACCTACCTATCTAGATATCTATCTAGATATCTCCTGCCCCACCAAGATATGAATAGGAGAGTTACCTGCTGCAGCATTCCTTTGCCCACCATGACTGTATCTTAAAACTGAGAGCCAAAACAAACTCTCCTCCTTAAGCTGCGTCCTGTTAGGTATTTTGATCATTAACAATGATCAAATTAATTGACATACCTCCCCAAAGCAACAGTGTTTGACAAAGGATGTTGGTTACCAGCCTTTTTCTCTTGTCCCATTGTTCTGGCTAAGTGTTGCTAGCTCAACAAAAACTAGAATTCAACGGCGGAATTGCTTACATCCTGTTGGCCTGTGGGTAGCGCCATTCCCTGATCATGTGGTCCTAGGTTGTATAAGAAAGCAGGCTGAGCAAGCCATGAAGAGCAAGTCAGCAAGCAGTATCCCTCCATGGCCTCTGCTTCAGTTCCTGTCTCCAGGTTTCTGCCTTGGTTTCTGTGACTGGGAGGTATAAGCCAAATAAATCATTTCCTCCCCAGGTGGGTTTTGATCAGCGTTTTCCCCGCAGCAGCAGAAACCAAAGTAGGATGCTATTCTTCCCCATCTGCTTGGTCCTCACCCAGTTTCCAATGCATTTCAAATAAGCTCAGGACCCTTATCAGCTTCTGAGCATTACAACTCTTATCTAGTCCATTGATAACAGTAAAAGAAACCTGGGTTGGGTCAGTCTTCTTTCTCACTCATGGAATTAAAAAAAAAAAAAAAGATGCCTGGGATGTCATAATCATTTCAAATTCCATTTCCTTGAGTTGGAGTAGTTTTACTGGCAAGCTTTGATGAGCTTTCCTTCAGCACAAAGAAAATAGCCACCCAGGATTTCAGTGGCTCCAGCTTGTGAGGTCAAATGAGATCTTCTCCAACCTTCTGTGATTGTCTAACTTCCTTGGTGGTTACACAGTCGATCTCTGTATAAAATCTGTGCTTTGACTTTGAGTCAATCGGAATACAAAAGTACCTTATGATGTTTTCATGGCAACAAGGCCTCTCCTTGGGATTTGGCCACATCTATTCTCTTTTCTGTTTTTCCATCATCCTGGTTAGTTTCATTGTCAACTAGACATAACCAAGAGCCTCCTGGGAAGAAGGTTTCAACTGAAGAATTACCCACATCAGATTGGCCTATGGTCATAGCTAACCAAATTGTTTTAATTGTTGGTTGACTGAGTTGGGAGGACCCAATCCAGTGGGTTGATGCTACCCCTGGTCAAGGGTTTCTGAATTGTATATGAGGGCTAGTTTACAGGACTGTAGTGATGGGTCAACAGTAAAAAACACTTGTTGCTCTTGCAGAGGACCTACGTTCAGTTCCCAGAACCCATGTACCAACTAACAACCATCCATGACTCCTTTTCCAGAGGATACAATGCCCTCTTTTGACCTCCATGTGCATACACACATGTGGTGCACAGACATGCATGTGGACAAAATACTCATACACCTAAAATTGAAATAATTTAAAAAAAATACAAAGCCAAAGTTAGCAGTGAATGAGCCAGACCAGGTAAGGCAGACAACAGGCACTTCTTCTTTACGATTTCGGCTTCATGTTCTTGTCTTGCATTCCTTCCCTGACCTCTCTCCAAGATAGACTGTGACCTGGAGACAAATGGTGAAATGAACCCTTTCCTCTCTGTGTTGCTTTTGGGCACAGTGTTTATCACAACAATGAGAGAACAAACTAGGACATCTATTCACAGTTTTGTTATGCATGCCAGACAGAGACATTCTTCCTTCCTTCATGTGTTATCAGGCATTAGTGATTATTTTCTACCTTGCTTTGTGTCTGTTAGTCCTGTGACCTGGCTAAACCAACCCAAGGGAGGAAGAGTTTGTTGAGCCTCTGTCTTAAGAAAAGACATGAATGGTCCATCATGGCACAGAAGGCATACAAGGTAATTGGTCATATTGCATCACAGCTAGGAAGCAGAGAGAACTGATAGGAAGTGGATTCAAGCTGTCAAATCTGAAGGCCTGCTCCCAGTAGCCTACTTGTCTCAAGGCTATACCCTCAAATGATTCTTCAACCTTCCAAACAGTGCTATCTGCTGGGGACCAAGTGTTCAAACACATGGGCCTGTGGGGACATTTCATAGGCAGTGGTGTTTCTTACCAGAGCAGGTAGAATTACTCTTTTCAATTGGTGCATAATGTTATATGGGGACAAAGACACCATGACTTCTTTAATGGGTTTCCCAATTAGGGTATACTTTGCTAGTTTGCATCCCCACCTCCCCCCAAAATATAGCCTTGTGTCTATGTCCTGTCCTGCACATAGAAACCTACTTGCCTAATGAATGCTTAGAGCTAAGGCAAGGGGGTGAGACCTATATTATACAGTTGCTTAGGACTGCTGAATTATCCCATAATGAAAGCCTTTAAATATGGGAGGGATTCCCGCCTCCTTGACATGGGCAGGAGAGGCCCCCCATATTCTGATCGTATGGGAGTCTCTGTGGATCTCTCCCTTTACAGTTTGATCCATCTAGAAGCAAATTAATAGAACCTAGGAATGTGTACCATAAGAGTAGTCCAGGCCCTCTATTCTCCATCTTCTATGCTCTGCAGCAGATGCGTATGGAAGTGAAGCCTCCTGGACTTTGGGGATGAGTGAGCACAGACCAGTAAGCATAGCAAAGCATAGATACCTCTGAGCACCAGATTGTCTGTACCTTGGCAGCCTCCCGAAAAGTAAACTGCTGTCTTATTTAAGCCACTATTATTTCTGGTCTCTGCTCTAACAGAGCTGAAACGTCATCCTGAGTGATCTACTCTTTACCTGTCACCCACACAGCAAGGGGAGAGGGATGGGAGCGGACTTCGTTATCCTAGGCTCTGGACAGGCTGCCAGACTCTCGCCAGATTTATGAGGAAGAAGGGCAGAGAGTGAAATAGCAAGTGCAAGGATTTGTAGCTTAGCAGTGTACTGGCAGAAATGATGGGTAATTGGTTGGAGGAGGGAACTTGCATGGCGGCTGCATCGGAAGGGGCTTCATGGAAGGAACTCAGCAGAGATCTGCATCTGTGAGTACTAACCCCATGTCTGAGAAACACTGTGGTGAGGCTGAGCAGTTTGCTCATCCTAGACTCAGGATCCCAGACTCAGAGCAGCCACAGAAGAGCATCCTGTCCCTGACACCTCGTTAATATGGAGACATACATGATGTGGAAGGGGCTTGAGGTGGAAGGCAGAAGTAAAGAGGAAAACCAGCATTATATAAAGCAATGAAGGAAGCAATCCACAGAGAGATGAGGGAAAATAAATCTGCTAGGCATGGAGACATAACACAGACAGAAGGACAGATGCAAGAAAACCCAAAGCAGGAGTGGGGTTGGGTGGGAGAGAAATGGCTCAGCAGTTAAGGGCACTTCCTTCTGCTCTTTCAAAGGATCCAGGTTCGGGTCTCAGCATCCGCATTACAACTCACAACTATCTGTATCTCTTGCTCCAGGGGATGTGTATCTCCTTCTGGCCTCCATAGATATTACACTCACAGGTATATAGCCCAATACACACACACACACACACACACACACACACACACACACACACACACACACTACATCATTAAAATAAAATAAATCTTTAAGAGCAAGAACCCTTAAAGGGGGAACCATTTAATTCTGTCTTGAAAGTGACTAAAACCAGTGAAGTTCAGAAAATTGATATAAATGTACAGGGGTAATAATCTAGGTGTTGATGAACACTAATCTCCCTTCAGTAGATGATCTGCTGTACAACTGTACAAGCCAATTGGTAGGAGTGGAGCAAATACCTTTGTACTGAGAAGCAACTCCCTTCTCTGCCTAGCGGTGAACCATAGTAGTACATTCATCCAGCACCCACATGGTACCTTAGAACTACTTATAACTCTAGTTCCAGAGGATCTGGTACCTTCCAGCTTCTTTGGGTACCTGCATGCATATGGTACACACACACACACACACACACACACACACACACACACACACACAACTGTACAAATCTCAATGGAATTTTGATCAGAAATGCCTTGGTGTTTGTACACTCCTGGTGGAGAAGTGACAATATTTGTTATGCATTTTTCCACTCTGCCAGTCACTTCCACACTAAAAACAAAGAACATGGTTACAGTCTCAATTCAAAACTTATGTCTGGGGACATTTAATGTACTGTAAAAACTAAAGAAATCATCATAAGACTTGAGCTTGGAAGCCCACATTGGAAAATCCCACAATTCACCCGTCACTTGTGCATTTAAAGAATTGTCAGAGGCAGATGCTAAAGCTCCATACTGAGAGAAGTAGGGCCAGTGACAGCTAATAACACACAGGGACATGGGCCAGGGTGTCCAGAATGACAGCACCTCCTCTGCTAGCTGTGCTTTGAGTCCATTTCCAAATGTTTCGAAAAATACCGATTTGGGAGATTTATTTATTTATTCATTTACCTTTCATTGTTGTTGTTGTAGGTTTTCTTTTTTCCAGATTCTGAATTGTGATCCTAAATTGAGCCAGTGGTAGTAATGATTCTTTTCTGTCTTTACAAAATTCCATCCTCACTACATAAACATGAGAGGTGGGGGATACATCTGGTTCTTTCTTCTATTATGCCTATGCACTTACTATGAAGTGATGATATATCTATACACACAAGTATGCATAGTTGTTATGTATAATGTTATAGCCACGATGAGGACAAATACCTTCCCTCCTGTGAACAGAAAACACTGTTCCATCCTGTTACCCACCAGGTCTAGCTTTTATAATCTTTCCACTTCCTCCTCTGAGATCATCCCTGAGCCTTGGGAGGAGGGTGTAAGGGAAGGTGGATGTGAAATACCACCACTTCAGGAGCTACAGGCACTTGATAGCTGCTCAACAGGGGAGAATCAGTTTTTCTAAATCAGTTTTTCTGGTAGGTCAACCATACTCCAATGGAAGACCATACATTCTAGTATAAATTGGCAGGGCAAATTGCATTCAGTGGGCTTTAAAAAAAGAAAAGAGGACACAGAGTTGGGTGGTGTGCTGGTCCCTTGTTTGTCAACTTAGTGCACGCCACGGTCATCTTGGAAGAGGAACTCTTGATTGAGAAAATGTCTCTACAAGATTGTCTTGTAGACAGGCTTGTGAGACATTTTCTGGATTAATGATTGATGGGGGTTCCACTGTTGGCAGTACCATCCCTGAGAAAGTAGTCCTGGATTCTATAAGAAGACAGGCTTGCATGGGGGAACAAGCCATAATCAGCATCCCACACCCCCACCCCTGCCTCCATGGCCTCTGCTCCAGGTCCTGCCTCTAGGTTCCTGCCATACCTTCCCTCCATAATGGACTGAGGTTGGAGCAGGTAAACCAAATAAACCCTTTCCTCTCCAAGTTGTTGTTGGTCATGATCTTCATTACAGCAATAGGCGGGTGAAATAAACATGATCAAAATCTGTCATGCGAAACTCTCAAAGAATTCATTAAAAATGAGGACGAACTTAGAACATTTTAAATCATTTTCCCCCTGTTATTCTTGTTTGTTTAGCACGTTCACGGCATTCACTTTGCTCTTTAATTAGCGACAGTCATCATATAATTAAGTGACTATTTATTGAGCCAACATTGATCTAATGGCTGTATTGGCAGCCATTTATCCAGTCCTCAAATCTGTGGTCAGGGTTGCTGTTGCTTTTTTCATTGTCACTGAGGAAATGGAGCACTGTGATATTTAAGTGGACTTCCCAGGGTGGGGACTTCCCAGGGTAGCTCTGGGTTTAAACAGGTACAGCCCCTCCCCCTCCCCCCTTCCCTCCCCCCTCTCCCCTCTCCCCTCCCCTCTGCACCTCAGCAAGCATGGCTCTGTTCACATCACACTGGCTTGTTACTAGATCACAGAGACTCTCCCTCAAGGGCGTCTGCATCTACTGGCAGCTGTCCTTTCTCTTCAGTGCCCAGCATGCTTTTCTGGGTATCTGGAGAAGCCACCCAATGCTCTATCACACTCCTCCATAACATTTCAGTGTTTGAAAGGATGTCTGTCACTGGGAACCATACAAAGTCCCAACATGTGGTGTGAAGCCAAGTGCCTGTGAGCTTTGTGTGATGGCTAGAGCCAGACTCTGAGACTATCTGTGGGGCATTATCTAGATTGGGTTAACTGAAATGGGAAGACTCAGTCTGAATATTTATCCCATGGGTTGGGGTCCTGGACCCCACTGGAGACAGTGAGCTGAGCACCAGCATCTATATCTTTCTGCTTCCTGACTGTAAATGCCATGTGACCAGCTGCTTAATATTCCATCCACCATGCCTTCCCTACCATGATGGGCTTCATCTTCAAACTATGAGCCAAATAACCTTTCCTACTTAAAGTTGTGTTTCTTGGGTGTTTTGTCATAGTAATAAGTAGCTAACATTCCTGGTCTTGTCCAGTGAGCCCATCCTCTGAGGGTCATTAGATTAGTCAAAAAGTATTCTGAATAAATGATGGAGGCGCAGAGAGGAAGATCAGTCATATCTTAGAGCTTGACTCATATCTGGTCCTATCTGGCCAAAGCACATCATCTGGCTAATCTGAGAATCGGGAGTCAAGTAATGCCCACCCATTACAAGGCTAAAACCTCATGTCGGTGTTCAAAGACCATCAAAGGGGAACCTTCATATTCTTGATGTTCTGTTTGTAAAGTCTTTAATGGCTGAGCTGTCTTTCCAGCGCCTAAACTTAGTTTTCTTCATAGAAAGTGTCAAGAAGACTGTGTGAGTCAGATTTCCATCACTGTGGCAAAACGCCTGAGATCATTAACTTAAAAGAAGAAAAGGTTTATGTTAGCCAGTGGCTTCAAAAAGTCTTAGTCCATCACTGCTTGTCCCTGTCTCTTCGGTGTGGGATCAAGACAGAATGTCATGGCATGAATGTCTTCTAGAGGAAATTGCTCAGCTCATGACATCTGTGTAGCCAAGAGAGAGAGACTGGGGTGGGGTGGGGTGGGGTGGGAGGAGAAGGGACCTAGATCCAAGTATCATGTTCAAAGGCACACCCCAGTGACTTAACTTCCTCCCCTCTGCTCTACCATCTTTGGGGCTCGCCAGGGGACTGTGATAATTTTAAGTGTCAATTTGCCACAACCTAGACTCAGTCACCTGGGAAGAGAGTCTCAATTGAGAAATTTTTTTTTGTTGTTGTTAACAGATTTGTCTGTTGGGGACTGTCCTAATTGTTGATTCATGTAGGAAGACACCACTCACTGGGGGGCGACACCATTCTCTAGACAGGGCATTCTGAAATGTCTAGAACAGGTGAAAACTACACAAAAGTCAGCAGGTAGTGTGGCTTCAGTCATTTCTCTCTGCTCTTGACTGTAGGTGTCATGTGACCGGCTGCTTGAGTTCCTGCCTGGACTTCCCCACTACCATCGGACAGTAGCTTGGAATTAAACCCTTTCCACCTCTGTGTTGCTCGTTATTGTTTGTTGAACAGCAGTAAAAGAGAAACTAGGACAGCAATGAAGCTTTAACACATGGGCCTCTGGAGGTCACTTAAGATCAGAACAATAGAAGAGAGTGTACTTGCAAAGAGGAGTCCCTTTAAGTCAGCTGATCTGCATCAAACTTCGTTACTAAGTGGAAAAAAATCAATAGAGACAAGAGAGAAGTTATTAAAATTCATGTTCATAATCAACTAGAAACACAGTCTGCCTCAGGGAATGAGAGTCAGAGTAGGGCTGGGCTTCGTGAGGGGCTCAGCGGGTAAAGGCACTTGCTGTGAAACCTGTGGACCCGGGTTCGATCCCTAGGGCATACTATTAGGTGAGAACCAACTACCGCACATTGTCCTCTGATCTTCACACATGTGCTGCAGCGTGGGCGTTGTCTGTGACCTTTGAGAGCTGGTGACCTTTTGTCCTGTGGCCCTGTTGTGCAAATATGCAGTGACTAATGTGTGCAGGCAGCATGAGACCCCCTGAGGTCTTCTTCTGTCTAAGTCCACTGCACACCTTCAAGTCCCTCCTTCAATCTGCTGTCCTCTTTATTTTCTTTGTCACCTAGTACTTAGTCCATCCCCTGCATCAGCATGAGTGCTGTAGGAGCTGTGGGGCGGGTTCTTAGTCCATATCTCTTGCAAGAAGAGAAGAGTAACAGCCACTACTATTACTGTTATAGATGAAGTGAATTCACAGAGACAGAGACGCCAGGCTTTTAGCGATGCCTGTTGACTTTCTGCAGGCTTTCTCGAATCTCTAATGCTAATCCATCAAGAGATGACCACTGGACCATTCTCAAACTGTCTCCTTGCTGCCGTTCACCTGTTGAAGTTTCTCCTCCACTTGAGGTTCTCTAAAGGGCCAGGAACCAACTCTCTGCTTCCCAACTTTCTGTAGTTGTCGAACAAAGTATTGGTCGGACAGGGTGACTTCAAACCATCCTAAGGGCTGGGGAGATGTTTCAGTGGACAAAGCGCTTATCACCCAAGTGTGTAGATCAGGGTTTCCAGTCCTAAAACCCACATAAAAGCTGGGCTGCCAAAATAGATGTTTGAAAGACAGCTTTAAATGTTTTATACATGCAACCTTATGAAATGTTCTCCTGTTTATTTTGCTCTCTGTCAGCCATCCATTATTTGCTTGCTACACGAGACCCCTTAGGGAGGAGAGAAACCTCAGATTGGGTTGCTAGGAATTGTGGGGGTTTTTTCTTAGGTTCTACTGCTTCACAGGATGCCACAACTAAAGGCTGACCTGTCCCTGACCACTCCACGACAAGGCAATGCGTGTGACATTTGACCCTCCATGTCCCTGGCCATTGCAGGGTAACGCTTACGAGCTCAACACCTTTAAAGTTATAACATGCTTTTGTTCCACATACAGTCACTGATTTCACTAATGACCTCTGGCTTTACCTTTATGAAAAATAGGCATGTAAATGCAAATCCTAGCCCACGTGACATTTAAATTTCCTTTTTAATTTAAGTGTTTAGGTATCCCCAAAGAATCTACTTCATAATGGAGGGAGCCCTTGTATATTTTTCCAATTAAAAAAAAATTATTGTTAGTGTTGAAACCCAAAGCCATACACACACACACACACACACACACACACACACACTTACATACACACACGGCAAAAATTCTCCGAGTGGCCCAAATGCCAACACTCTCAATATTAAACTTATTTTTATTTTTAAGTTACATGAGTGTGAATGCAAGTGCATGTATGTGTGTATGCATGTGTGCATGCATGTGTGTGTGTGTGTTTGTGTGTGTGTGTGTGTTTTATCCTTCCATTCTGTAGGTTCTGGGTTTTGAACTGGAGTTGTCAGACTCAGCAGCAAGCTCCTTTACCCACTGAGCCATCTCATCTGCCCAGCTCTCCCTCCATATTTTCTTGGCTCCCACCGCCCAGTGCTACCTTCCACTCCCTAGCATTCCATTCACATCTGTACCATGCGGGAATTGCGTCTCCCTTCTGTGCGTCTATTAATCCAGTTTATTTTTTGATATACTTCAAAGTAACCTGCAAATGTAAGTGCACTTGAGGCAAATGCAGATCCTCCAGCCTGCATCTCATTAACTAGGCTTCAGTCTGTCTCTCCCATTGTAAATGGCCGTGGAATGGAATGCAAAAGCCTTAAATCTGGAGACAGATCTTGCAGGGCTCCATGAGGTCCCATTATGTCCCTTCCCAATCAACTTCTATGTTTTTCATGGCTACCTGGGAAATCATTGTTCTTTTTAAGTTAATATAATTGTTTTATTAA
The DNA here is from genome assembly GCF_000001635.26 of Mus musculus. Lineage (NCBI taxonomy): Eukaryota > Metazoa > Chordata > Mammalia > Rodentia > Muridae > Mus > Mus musculus. Next base: position 128,180,178 of record NC_000071.6, on the reverse strand, counting down.
TTATTGGAGAACTTAATACAAATAAACTGCTTTAATCTTATTTACTCCAATCCCCTCTTCCTCCTAAATCCTCCCGGATCCACCCCATCATCTACCCACATCCGTTGTCCACCCCTCTGAACTTCAGTCCTCTTCTCCTTCTTCCTAACCCATCAAGTCCAATCTGTGTTGCTTGTGTACTTCTGGGGATAGGGTTATCCACGGCAGTGGAGTTGACCTACCAGGAGTCACACACTTAAAACTGAGTCTCCTTCCCCAGAAGCCATCAACCCGTCAGACCTCCTCAGTTATGGGTGAGGGCTCAGGAACCCTTCCCCACTCCATGCTAGAATGTTGGCTGGCTTGATCTTGTGCTGGCAATGATAGCTGCTGTGAATCCATAAGTGGACTGACTCTGGTGTGTCCAGAGCACCCTTTCACTCAGTTTTTCCAATCTTTCTGTCTCCTTATTCCACAAGTTCATTGTTCTTTTTGAAAATCACAGAATGGATTTTCTTCTTTTTCTTTTCCTTCCATTTATTTATTTATTTATTTATTTATTTATTTTTAATGACCATTTGGTGTTTGCCATTATCGTAACTTTGAGACAGGGTCTCTCCATATAGCTTAGTCTGGTCTCAAGCTCTTGATAACCCTCCTTCCTCAACCTCCCTCTCCATCAGGTTCTGGGGTTACAGGCTTGTGCCAACAACCCGGCTTCTGCAGCACTGGATAGAGGAAGTCCTATGATACATGTTCTTTGGTGCATTACTTCTTTGTGGAATGCTGTTGGGGACTCGCTTATGCTGTTATTACATAGACCAATCATCCATTCCCCTCCTTGCTAATTTATCATCACTTAAGCAATATTACCTACCCATTACCAGCTTTTTTTTTTTTTTTTTGAAGAGCTCTGCGTTTTATTTTTTTTCCCTGAATTGGGGATTTTACAAATAAAGTCACTGTGAATATTTGACTATAAAAATCTGCATACAGATAACAATACTTATAAACTCTGAAGAAACATGATTTATAGTTCTTTCTTTTTAGGGAGAGTACAAAGCAGGGTTTCATGGAGCCTAGGCTGGCCTAAATTCACGCTGTAGCCAAGGATGCCCTTGAACTTCTAATCTTCTGTGGGGAATTGCAGGCTGGTATCCAGTTCGAGCTGAGGTCTGAACCCTGATGGTTATAATTCATCTACATGACATGGTAGGTGTTCCCTCATGCTCCTGGAACTCAGGCCCCTGCCTAAGTTACCGCCCACCACAGCCCCCACAAGAGAAGCATGGTCAGTAATCAGGTAAGCAATGGCCCAAGCTTCTGACCTTCAGGCTAAACTCCTCCCCAGTTACCTAGCAACAGTGAAGACCATAAAAAGGGGTGCTCAGCCCCCACCTCACTCTCTTACTCTTACTCCTTTGTTCCCTTACCTCTCACTTCTCTCTCCTCTTTCTCTTTGTCTTCTTCTTTCCTCTTCTCTCTCTCTCTCTCTCTCTCTCTCTCTCTCTCTCTCTTTCTCTTCTACCTTCTCTCTTTCCCCTGCATTTCTATAATAAAGCTCTTAAACCATAGAGTGTCTCTGCTCCATCTAGACCCACTGTGCACGCTGGTCAGTGTTGGGAACGTCTTCCCCTGTTCCCTCTCTCCTACAACCCCAGGGCTTTAGCAAGGTAGCTCCGGGCTCTGCCTGTGTCCACTTGCCCACAGCACGGGAACTCTGGCCAGATGTGGGCCCCTTTTCCTCCCCACTTTTCCCCAGGGCTCCCCAGCCCCCCTTTTTTTGTTCCCAACAATCTTCTTGCCTCTTACTCCTGCATTCTAGGATTACAGACATGCATCTCCAGGTTCTGTTTGTGGGGTGCTGTGGATGGACCCCAGGGCTTTGTTCATGCCAAGCAAGTACTCTAACAACTGAGCTGCGTTCACAGCTCCCTTAGTTATACTTTTAAAGCATTGGTGGAAGATTTGAACTTGCAGCTTGGAGTCGGAGGTCTGGGAATCTCTCGTACTCCCTGAGATTTCCTTGATCTTCTGTCAGTTATTCAACAGTCAGAGCTCCAGGTGGATGGTAGTAACTGTTACCTGGGCAACAAAATCTCAAGCTCCCATTCTTCCAAAATGGGTCAGGGTAAGAGCTAGTTTATCTAAGCTATAAGGGACCAGAGACTTTCATCTTAGGGGCTTTTGGAATTGTACCCCGCATGGTTCTTTCTAGTTCCCTTTTCTTTGTTAATCTTCCCCATTGCACCATGGCTAGCTGTTGGAAGAGGATCCCTTAGCAGGAGAGCTGACATCACCAGCCACTGCATCCCTATGGCCCATGGCTGTCCCTGAACTGTCTACTTAGTCCTTCCCCCCATATACCCTGGTTCCATCAGACTAATTCATTTTTATATTTATAGCCTATACTAAATATTCCAAGAAATCGCTTTCACAAATGTGTTTATAAAGTCTTTGTGGCATCCGATACCTCCGCTGGCTGAGATAACCTCGCTCTCAAGCAGAGTATGTAAAGCAAGGAGCGCCAAGAAACATTTGCTGTTTAAAAATCAATTTGACTCAGTCTTATTTTACTTTCCATTGGGCTAATTTAAAAGAGAAAATATTTCAACAACACTAAATTGCTTTCCCCGGAATCCCAGCACGAATATCTAGGGGGTGATTATAAATTGGTTCTCTGTATCGGTGGGGTCCCTGTCGGTGTTTTCAAGCATTTAAAAAATACCTATTTTTCCCTAAATGCACAGACTTTTCTCTTTGCATTATTCCCTAAGCAATATGGAATAACAGCAAATTATACATCACACTGACATTGTATTATAAGGTACCATTCATCATGTAGATATGCCGTGATGCATAGAGGATAGAAGTGGGGTGGGTTCCATGCATCTTCTATTAGATACATTTTATAAGACTTGAGGTGGTCAGATTTGGGTACTTATATACTGAGGAGGGGGAGTGTCCAGGAACCAGCTCTCCACCTATACTCTGCTTCAGTCAACTGGTTGGTTCCTGTCAGATTCTGAAACATATCCATCTGTCCTCAAGGCAGCCTGCCTCCTGGTTTCCACCTTCTACGTCCCAGACTCACGGTGTACATTTGCACAGGGGAAGCATTCCTGATATGTGTGGCATGGAATGCCAAGTCAGTTATCCCAAAGAGGCTACATGAAGTGAGACTTAATGAAATTTTGGTCCTTTTCCAAATGTGTATGACCTGAGCTCCCGTGACTTGTATCTGCGCCCCATCTTAATCAGTGTGGATTCTACTCAAGGGCATCTGAGGAGCCAGGAGTCAGCTCTTCTCTGCCCCAGCCCAGTTCTCTGTCCTCCTCTTGGTGACCTCAGCATCATGTGTGGACTGAACTCCTTGCTGTTTCCCTTTGCTCTACTTGACCAATGAGCATCTGCCTAATGTCTCAGTTACAAGGGCTGACCTCTGGGATTGTACTGTCTAAAGCCTGTACTTGCTGATGACATTTATTCTCCACTTTTTTTTATGTGTAGTGCTCTTTAAAAATTAATTGGGGTCAGAAAGATTGCTCACTTGGTAAGAGCACTCTTACTGAGAGCCTGGGTTCGGTTCCTAAAACTCACACAGAGACTTACAACTGTCTGTCACTCCAGTTCCAGAGAAGTGGACACCCTCTTCTGGACTCTGCAGTTTCCAAGAGTATGTGTGGTGTATAGACATACAGGGGCAAAACACCTATGGACATGCTTTTTTTTTTTTTCTTAAAACCAAACTCAGGCTGGGGGAAAGGCTGAGTCAGCAAAAATGGATGTCTCACAAGCATGAGGACCTGTGTGCCTCCCAGAAGGCATGTAAAATCTAAGCATGGTGCTATGCACTTCTAGAACCAACACTGAGGAGGTGAAGACAGGCCGATCCTTGGGGCTTGCTGGCCAGGCAGACTAGTCTACTTGACAAGCTCTAGGCCAACAAGGGATCCCCATCTCAAAAGACATGACAGACAGTGTCTGAGCAATGACACCTAAAGTTGTCCTGTCCTCTACATGCATGCACACACACTCACATATGTGTACCTCAACACACACACACACACACACACACACACACACAGGAATGCACACACACATACATATGTGCACCTCAACACACATACACAAAGGCATGCATGCACTAATGTGCGCGCGCACACACACACACAGAGATTCACACATACATACAGAGGCATACATACACATGTACACACACATGCATGTATGCACACACACATACACACGTATGTATGCACACACACAGAGGCATGCATACACACTTATATAGATGCACATCAACATACACACAGAGGAATGCACACACACTTAAATATGTGCACCTCAACACACATACTGACATGTACACACATACACAGGCATGCATGCACTCATTCAAACATGTGCACACACAGGCATACACAAATGAGTACACGCGCACGTGCACACACACACACACACACACACACACACACACACACAGGTGTGCATGTACTCATGCACACATGCATACACATGGGCACATACATACTTAAATCCATCTCTTTAGACCATCCTCCTATCAGATACCAAGCAGCATTTCTCTTCCCTTTCCCACTAGAGCAGGGGATGAAGAGCACTGCCAAGCTGTTCCTAATTGGCTTTTCCACAGACTCAGGAAGAATCAGTGGCCTTGCCGATGCTCATTTTTCAAAACGACCACCAAGGGCTCACACAACCATTTCTTCTGCTTAGGTCTTGATCTCCCTGTGTTGTTCATACACACTTCAAGTTCATGTTTTATCAGATTCTGAAGAGGAACTTGCAGATAGCCAGTCAGTGGTCGCTCTGTAGGAAGGAGCAGCCTTCCTCTAATTCTTGCCAGCAATACTTCTCTGAGGACAGAAAGGAACACAGCCCCCTTTGGCTTAGCTCGGATAGAATCCTATATCCCTCAGTGTGTCCTAATTTCAAAAGAAGGTTGATCTCCCATCAGCACCATCCCTGTTTACCACGAAGGAGCCTTCATTCCTGAGTAAATTCTATGTGTTGTCTTATATGGGTAAAGCAAGTTTACCTAACTTCAAGGGTAAGTCTCAGGTTACAGGGCCAATTTCAACCATCTACTGATCTGTATTCAGAGAAGGCTTGTTTGTAGTCATGTGACCTGGGGAATTTCTAGAAATTAAAAAAAATCATCTTTTAAAAAGTTACATGTATTTTATGTGTTGAAGTGTTTGTCTATACATATGTATATCATGTGTGTGTTGTGCTCATGGACTTCAGAAGAGGGAATCAGATTCCCTGGAACAGAATACGCAGACGGTTGTGAATCAGGGCATGAGTTCTGGGAGCTGAATCCAGGTCCTCTGAAAGAGCAGCCAGTATGCTTAATCACTGAGCTGTCTCTGTATCCGTCCCCCCACCCCACCCCACCCCCTTTCTGGGACTTACTCCTTTTCTTGTATAAGTATCATTGATACTGAGTGAAGACTTGCCAATCCATGTACGAAGAAATTACCAGCATGGAATGTTGGATACAAGAAAGAGTAAGCCAGCAAGGGCCACAGCCACCTTTCTCACTAGCCTGTGGAACAGTTTCTAGAACTTTGGAGAACTGAAGGACCAGAGAATAGCTTGTGTTTTGATTGTACTCACTGTGTGTTTTTCCAGGTTTGTATTATTTCTCTCTTGTAAACTCATGACCAGTGCCTTTCACTATTTTCTATGGTCTGTGCACCCATTCAGAACCTGAACTTGAGGTCCAGTTGGCTGTTGGTGCTATCCACCTTTCCGTTTTGTCTACCTCTGCATTTTTCTTAGGTTAGAGGCACTCATAGAAAGTCCATCCTGAATGGTGGTGTAACCAGCAGTCAGAAACCAGGAGCTCCATTTCAAAAACTTCTAGTCACAGAGGAAAGAGCTTAGCCATATTTAGATTTGGGGATTTGATGGAAGGGGTGAAGAAAATGCCCAGGGATTAGTCAGTGGGGTTTGGTGTAAGCTGGCCTCCTTAGCTGGCGGGTGGTGGCCGGTGACTGGTAGTAACCTGAGTTAGGTTCCTTCCTCCTTCTGTGGACTTTGGTGATCAGAGTCTCCAGAATAGCTCTTGTCCTGGTTGGGATGTTCCTGGGTTACAAGAGCTTTCCATTTACAATTCTGAGTCCTGATCAGTAAAGACCTGCAAGGATCCACTGAAAGTGCAGGCAGTGCTTGCCAGCTCCTTGCCAGTAGGTCCAGGCGAGAGGAGAGCAGTCCCGGTCCTGCAAACCCTGGGGCTGAGCAGGATGGCGAGTGTTGCTGGCCCAAAAGAAATACACTCAACTTTATGGCCTGTCCTTTATATAAGTTCAGAACATAGGGAGGGGGATTTTTGGTGGGGTGAGATGACATAGGAGGCAGGGGAGGGTGATGGAGGGTATGGAGTGCCTGACAGGGCCAATGGCAAAATTCTACACAAGCAACAGCGGGGCAGAGGCAGAGACAAACAGGTCTTGTTGAGTCATCCCAATATGGAAGTCACTGAGACAGGTCTCAAAACTTGAGCTAGGCTTAGGCTCTCCCACAAGGCCACAGAAACTCGAGCCAGGCTTGGGTTTGTCCTCAAGGCACAAACCAGGGCCAGAATGGGACCCAACAAGTCCCAACATCTCCCTGACTACTAAGAACCTCTGGGCCAGGGTCTATCTACAATTTGAGAACCACTGCCTGACAGGCCCCTAAAATGAGAAACGGTGGCCAGCTGCTAGTTGCTAAGACATTTTCGAGCTAGGAATGATTGGCATGATAAAAACTTTGACATGATTTTGAGATAGAGAAAAGACACTCTCAACACCATATCCTGGCTATTGGTCAAGAGTCCAAATGGGTAATGTAACTTGCAAATTAATTGAGCTCCTGTGACCCACAAGCTCATCCATCTCTCATGTAGCCACAGCAAAGGAGAAAAGGACCATGAAGAGCTTTGGGTACAATCAAATTAGAGATTCAGTCTGAACATGTGGAAGAAGTCTATCACGGAGATAGGAATCATCCAAGAGGATTCTCAGACCGCCATGCCCCTACCCTGAAGCTCAGCTGTTATACAGACGCCACTGGCTTTGGGGCTGATCCCATTATTTAACTACCCATACAGACTCTAGTAGGTGTTCAATACTATACACAGTAGAGGGGTGTGTGTGTGTGTGTGTGTGTGTGTGTGTGTGTGTGTGTGTATTTAAGTCTTTCTCCATAGCATGCTGAAGAAGAAAGAGAATTTTATAAAAAATATTTTTACAATGAAAATTGTCAATGTAAGTTAATTGGGATTTTTTTTTTAATTTGCAAACAGAATAATCATGAAATGAGACCATGGCTCCAGTTCAAGGTTGTAGCTCTTACACTTGAGAAAGTAGGCTGCCTCGACTTCATAAAGCCAGCTGTCAGGAACCCATGTTTTCCTCTGGGAGTTTCACTGTGGGCTATGAGCTGAGAGATGCCTGCAGTGGCTACCTGTGACTACCCTAAGTGGGAGGATGGTGCTTCTTCTGCGTGCTGTCAAAGGGATGGTCTTCTTTGTTATCATGATTAGCCCTTGTTTGGTGGACCTGGGTTCAATTTCTAGCACCCATACAGTAGCTTATAACTGTTTGCCACTCCAGTTCCAGGGGATCCAGTGACCCCCTTCTCGCCTCTATGGGAACTGCACACATGTGGTATGAATACATGTACACAGGCAAAACCTGTCTACTCATGCACATACCATAACAATAAAAACATCTTTTAAACTTTTATTAAATTATTTTAATAAAATAATTCATAAGTTCATTCTTTGGCCACCCACTCCAACTATTCGTTGAGAGAATGACTGTCCTAACTGGTCATTCTTAGGCTGCCTTCTCTGGCTCATTCTATTTTGTTCTATTCATTTTGATTTTCTATGTTTTGTATGCATGAATGTCTGTGTATGATGTGCAGTGCCCAAACAGGTCAAAAGAGGATATCAGATCCCCTGAAACTGGAATTACATATGGTTGTGAGCCATCATGTAGGTGCTGGGAACTGAACTCACATTCTTTGTAAGAGCAGCTGGTGTTCTTAAAACTGAGTCACCTCTCCCACCTCATGTCTCCTTTTATTTCCAAAGTTCCCGTGAATTCTCATAATAAAAAAAGGAACCAGAATTTCTGCACAATTTTACTTATTCATGTTTACGTTAGAAATCAAAACAGAAATTTACTAAACATTTTATGAACACATTTTCAAAAACAGGTGTTACCATCATTACATGTTAAACATGAGTGATATAATTTCCATTTTTTAAAAAAACCCGATATTTTCTAAAACAATGAGAAAATGAGTGTCCAAGGTACTGTTTACATTTTTAAATATTTCTTGAATCTGGCTTAGGAGATACCAGCTGAGTTCTCAAAATGGCTTCTGCATTCAACTGTGGCCATGACATTGATTTGTTAACTGATAGGATACCACACACTCACACACACACACACACACACACACACAGAGAGAGAGAGAGAGAGAGAGAGAGAGAGAGAGAGAGAGAGAGAGAGAGAGAGAGAAAGAGACAGACAGACAGACAGACAGACAGACACATACACACATGGCTAGACTTTCAGAGCACTGTGCTTAGTCTTTTTGCTTTATAAAAATTGTCACGTGGCAATGATATCAGTGGTATTGTGATTCACACTCAAAAGTCTGTTGACCAGCTTTCAATCTATCTTGAATACTGATCATACAACATTGTACATTAGTCATTTGAAATATGTCTATTTGTTAGCTATATAGGACTATCAATTCTTGACCCATTTTGTTATACAATGTCACAATTTCATATTTTGAAGACTGGAGAGATGACTCTAGGCAGAGATGTTTCCTGGTGCCTGTACCCATCTGTTCTTCACTTTTACTTGGTTTAGGGACTAACTTCTGTAAATGTGCCACCCATATTCAGAGTAGGACTTCCCAATGCAATTAACCATCAAGAACACCCCCTCCCACACACATACACCAGGAAATGTCCATAGGCTAACCTGATCTATACAGTTCCTCAGCTAACCCTCTCTTCTAGGTGATTCTGGGTCATGTCAAGCTGACAGTTAAAACCAACCTGCATAGACAGCTACCTGGGGGAATCCCACACACCTTCCCTGTAGTCCTCCAGGGCAGGACAGCATATGGCATGGCTGTTGTTTGTGTCCCATTACTTGAGTTATGATAAAGGTATGTGCTTAAGGGCAGATGCTCAATAAGAACAATCCTGCTACAGTTTCATAGAGGACACTCTGGAGGGACAATGGTGTTCCATATCCCAGACATGTGCACGAAGGACTCCTGACCAACACAGTTTACTTCCATGTTGACTCGTGCTAGGGTGAGAGCAGGGCTCATCCCACTCATCCCCCACTCCACACCATCGATGCAGATGCAGGACAGAGCTATGCATCTGTTCTGTGTTATAATATCTAGTTGCTAAGTATTTCACTCACCCGTTTTAGACATACGTGTGAATGGCATTTAGCTTACTTCTAAAAACAAATTTGGCTTTGTAGACAAGGACCTTGGGGATGCTGTAGTCGGTGGAGTTCACAGAGGATTCCCGAGAACACCCCTAATGGAAGCCATCATGAACCCTTTGTGGCTCAGAGTGGGGTCCTGTTCACCAAGCACACAGGCCAGGAGAATAGCTAGGAGATATGAGAGAATTGCCTCTCTAAAGAATGATGCAGGACATTCCTAAAAGATCAAACAAAAGGTGACATTCTTTGCATTCTGGCCAAGAAGGCTGTGTCTTTCCTTCTACCACATTCTAGAAGAGGAAAAAGCAATGACCTGACCCCAGCTGGTTCAGTGATCATCTTATTGGAAGACCCTAAGTTGTCATGTTGCATTCCATCGTGTCTTATGACCACACTGTAGCACTCTCCACATCTTGTAGAGAACTTTCATCAGGTGACCCATCAAGAGGTACCCATTTTTCTCTCAAGGTCCAGCCAGGAAACAAGACTTAGGTTTCACGGCCAATGCTACTGATGAGCAGAGTTTTGAAGTCAGGCCTGCCCCTGTTTCTCATGTCTAAAAGAAACCAGGTGATAGTTACACTGACCATTACTCTGGGGATAATCCAGGAAGACTGTACAGTGTTCTGAAGTGTTTCCCATTTGTGCCAGTCAGTGGAGACACAGCACTCACTTCCTGTCACTGGGTTAGAGTCCCTTCCTGGCCCCACTTTTTGTCCTGTGTTCTCATGAACACAGGGCTCCTATTCATCTAGTGTTTAGCAGAGCAGCTATATTGGGGGCCCCAGCTGTTTGATGGCCCCTACATTTGTCAGCCTTCTGAGTATTCTGAGTGGCATCCTTGGGTGCAAGATCTAAGCTGTAAATCTGCACTGTGCCCCACCCCTAAGCCTACATCCCTTTTCACTCTGGCTGTCCTTCTCCAAGGGCCCCCAAATCCTTCCAGAAAGGACAGCTCTACTGACCTTTAGCTGTTGAGTGTAGGAAGAGTCTTTTGGTAGTTTGAATTTTTTCAGAATAAAATGTCAACCAGAAAAATAGATCTCTCCCGTGTTGCCTTCCTTGGGTTAGCTGCCGTGCCTTGTTCTTCGGGGAGATTCTATGTGTCCCTGTGTTGCCTTGGCAGGAAGCAAGAGGAGGATAAAAGGAAGAAGGATAAGAGACAATACCAAAAGATCTTCTCAGCCGCACACAGGTGGGCATGTCCTCAAACCAAGAACACAAAGCATCAAAAATACATGAAAGATCAAGGAACAAGTGTGTGTTCCAGAAAGGCAGGAAGCCATGCCTCATGGGTCATTTGAACTAGGTCTTGGAGGTCTCACAGAAACAAGGCAGTTGGACCAGAGAGTACTGTATGCTGAAATGTTATTCTGGGGGAGCACTACCTAGCGTTTATAGCCTGCTGCCTAGTGCAGAACAAACTGAGACACTCCTCCAATAGTGAATCTATATGTGACATTAGACCTGTTATCAGGGCAATTCCTGTGCACAAGCTCTGATAGAATCTGGGAGGTGGGGGGGGCGGGGGGCTAGGGAAATGACTTAGTTCATGAAGTGCATGCCAAACATGAGGACCTGAGTTCGAAACTCCAGAAGCCACATAGAACCAGATCTGGTAGCATGTAATCCCTGTCTTCCCAGAGCAAGACAGGAGGCAGAGGCTGGAGAGTCAGTCCCTCAGAAGCTCATCTGGCCCTAGTCAGTGTACAGAGCAGCACGCACTGAACTGACTCTGTCTCACAAAGTGGAAGGTTAGGACTGTGATACTGAGGTGGTCCTCTGAATTCCACATGTGTGTGTGTGTGTGTGTGTGCTATGGTATACACACACACACACACACACACACACACATACACAGAGAGAAATGGGGAACATGCTGGTGGGCAGGTGTCCCATTTGGGTACAAGGGACATCTATCTGATTTAGGAAAAGAAAAGCAAAAACACAGGCAGGTTTCTCAAGTGGACCTTTCTCTCCAGTCAAATCTCAAAGAAACCACAGATTTATCCAAGTGAGCAACAGTTTGAGAACATAGGGACCTAGGAGGCATGGGGGGGGGGCATGTACACGTTTCTGAAGTTGCAAGTGTGACAAGAGGAGCAGGGAGCACAGGGGTTGAAGTTCACACTCACATAATCTCAACTGATCCTTGTGATGCCCCACATTGGGTGGGCAGGTACGTTGTTGCTGATTCCTGAGTCAGAGAAACCAGTTTCTTCTGTTACTGAGAGAGAGAGAGAGAGAGAGAGAGAGAGAGAGAGAGAGAGACAGACACAGACACAGACACAGAGACACAGAGAGACAGAGTCAGAGAGACAAAGAGACAGAGTCAGAGTTAGACAGACAGAGAGAGACAGAGTTAGGGAGACAGACAGAGACAGAGAGATAGACAGACAAGCAGACAGGCAGACAGACAGACAGACAGACAGGCAGGCAGGCAGGCAGGCAGGCAGGCAGCTGGGAAACACAGGTAGCCAAAACCCAAAAAGTCTAGTCATATACATTCTATCTCATTTGCAGATCCTGGTATTTAATTTTTATTGATGTGTATTTATGTAGGCTCGAGATAGACAGAGACCAGGGCATAGGAAAGGATTCCATGAGAGGTTAAAAGAGGCCTTAAGTGTAGCAGATGGGAAGGCGGCAAAGCACATACTGTATAAAGATGGAAGGGGGAGACCCAGAAGTGTAAGGAGGCAGCCTGAGTGTGGAAAGGTACAACAGGATAGGGGGCGGGGAACAGTGTGTGTGTGTGTGGGGGGGGGGGATCAACCAAACCAGAGCATTTATGAAATGCTATAAAGATGCTTGCTATTCTGCATAAAGGAAAAAATATATAGAAGAAAATTTTTAAATATTCTATTTCAAAACACTTCCTAAGGAGTATTTTAGAAACACAGAAGCTTTAAAAATGAGGTGACAGTGATACAGAGGGACACAAATTCATAGATGTTCCAAATGAATTTACAGGGAAATGGCACCACCTTCTTCAAATGCAGTAGCTGGTGCCTTGATGGGCTGGAAGTTAGCTCACAGCACCAGCACTGGCAGATTCCCACTTGGTCTCCTGCCCTTTTGGATAATTAAGTTTATTTCCAAAACCCTTCTGAGATTGATATTTTTAATATCTTCATTTGAATGAGTGTTTTGTGTGTGTGTGTGTGTGTGTGTGTGTGTGTGTATGTTTGTTGGGGTAGGGGTGGAGTGCTTTTCTTTCTGAAGTGTTCATTGGTCAGAGGACCTGGAGATAAACAAATTGATTTAATTTTAATCTGCATTCCTGGAGATGCATAATGATAGCTGGGTTCTGTCTTGCAGGGCTGAAAACTGTGGTCCTTAATGAGAACTTGTGTGGGTCTATTATGCAGCTTCAGAGAGCATGTATGTGAGGCTCGATGGCTCCCTATGAATTATTCTGACTCCAGCAGTGTCTAAGAGACTTTCCAGTACTTGTCTGAAGCAGATTTTCAAGCAGAAAATCTATAGTGGGACATGAAGATACTCTGAACCCTTTCCTGTGTGGCACCAAATTGGTTCAATGCCGGGTAGCTCACAAACAAAGCCTGTTCTAGAAAAACCACCCACCCTGTCAGGGAGGATTGCATTCCTGAGCTTTGGGAGGGACCGCACATAGTAGGTGCTCTAATAATGGTTGAACCGGGTGTTTGGAGTGTTCAACTTGAACTGGGGTCTGCTGGAAAGGTTATTGATTTTCTTTGATGAGATGACACATGGCCTCCTCTAAGCCCACCAACCCCTATAGCATGCCTGTTTACTCTCCTATGGTATCTTAGGCTTTGATATCAGGATACTCACTTCTGTCTGTCACCATAACATCTCATTGGATATCTACATCATGCAGTGGCAAGTATAGTCATTCACTAATGCCTCCAGAGAAGAGAGCTGGCTTGTGTCTCCTCGTCTCTGTACAGTAAGTCTTCATCATCACCTTTAAGTTGAGTTTGCCCATCCCTCTGGGGTCAGGCATGGTCATGTAGCTTCTGGTGAAAGAAGGAAAGTGCACATGGCCCGTCTCTTCCCTGTGTACACAGGAGAACTAGGTGTGGGGCTTCCACCTTTCGCCTTCAGTGCCAGTGTTTGATGACACTCAAAATGGGTGGCCCTTTCTGGGCTCTGGCTGTGGGAAGAGATCGGTGGGCATGGGAAACTGGGAAATACCCACCACTGCCTATTTTCCAGCTGTCCTTTGTTGTTAAGGCTTAACTCTTCCTTACCGGCTCGGCACATTCATTTTTGCAAAGGGATGAGCACGGTCGTTGGGTGTACTCCTCTTTCCTGCCTTCTTGCAGAGAATGCATAGTATATATTCTTATTTTAGAGAAGCCTAGGCATCGATGTTCCCATTACTGGAAATATGAAAGTTGCTGCGCACTTCAAGTGTGTGCCAATTTAAGCTTCAGTTTGGGATGCTGTTATATTGTACGTTGTGCCTAGATGTCACTTCTGTTGACATTCCGTCATTGTGCCAGCCTCTTCAATTCCCTTCTTCTGACACTCCACTCAACAGTCTTCTCTCATTTGAAGCCAGCACATATGTTCCACCTGCCTGTTGTCTTATTTGTACCAGGAGCTATTCAGCATGAAAATCTTTCTTGTATCCATGGGCTTAGATTAGATTCACATGGCAGGAACCAAGGTGGGATTGTTCTTCACACATCAAAAAATAGTGTAGAGAAATCAAAAGCCTTTGAAGGTGGCTTCCACATGAAAGATTCTGTCAAACTGACTCTTTTTGGAGGGGTCTATTTCTGAATAGTGTCCAAAGTGGAAAGATTTCTAATAAATAGTTCTGACTTAAGGAGAGAGACTAATTCTAGGTTAAGTCATGAGTTCTGTTCCAGAAAGAGAGTTGGAGGAAGATGGAATAGAGAGTTGGTGTCTCCAGACTTGGCCATTAGCTTGTGGGATCTTTCAGATGTATAAGATACTATACATACAGATGAAAGACACCATTACATGACATACTATACATATAAATGCTGTGTTCATGAGTGCTTGAAATTATAGCTTGTGTCTTCAGACTTGGGATAGTGGGTTGCGGTCTGGCTATACATCTTCTTGACCAGCAATGTCCTCTTGACCCCATGGAAGGTTTAAATTGAAAGTTTTTCAGCTCAGAACAGTGTATTGCATGGTGCAAAGTCAATCAGTGGGTACAAGGGCATCAGTGGATTTAAAAGACTACATTTTCTGAGTTCTCTCTCTCTCTCTCTCTCTCTCTCTCTCTCTCTCTCTCTCTCTCTCTCTGTGTGTGTGTGTGTGTGTGTGTGTGTGTGTGTGTGTGTGTGTGTGTGTGTCCTGCTCTTATCCTGGATCTTCCAATAATGCTGACTTATGCAACCACAGACCCCATGGGCTATCTGTCAATTCTAGTGTCTGAGAAAGCTGTGACTGGATGAAAAAAGACCCACTCATAGGCTAAGGAGTGTCTAAATCTGTGCTTATTTGATTCAGAAACAGAACCTGATCAAATTGTCCCACCCTTAGTCTTTGCTTTTGATGACAAGTCACTCTTGTTGTGAATGGTTTTGAAGACTTGACTGGCATTGCATTGAAAACATGTGATCCCTTGGTGTTTCTCAGAGCACCCTCCATAACTTGAAGTTTGAGGTTTGGATTCATACTGCCCCATCTCATCTGGGTAGAAAATTGCCTCCTCCACTTCTCCACCCATTTCCAAGCTCTGAGCTTGAGAATGAGCATATATCATCAGTATACCACAATGCCTAAGCATATCATCAGTATACCACAATGCCTGAGCAATCATCAGTATACCACAATGCCTGAGCAATCATCAGTATATCACAGTGCCTGAGCATATCATCAGTATACCACAATGCCTAAGCATATCATCAGTATACCACAATGCCTGAGCAATCATCAGTATATACCACAATGCCTGAGCAATCATCAGCATACCACAATGTCTGAGTATATCATCAGTATACCACAATGCCTGAGCATGTCATCAGTATACCATAATGCCTGTCCCTAAATGTCCTACTTTGTTTCTCTTAGTATGATAAAATGCCCTAACAAATGTCACCATAGGGGAGAAAGGGATTTATTTTAGATTACAATGCAAGGTTACAGTTCACCATTGTAGGGAAATCCAAGCCAGGAACAGATAGTTACATCACACCTACAGTCAAGAGCAGAAAGAAGCGAATGTATGAGTGCTTGCTTGTTCATTTCTGTTCATCTTGATTTCTCCACTCATATATTTAAACCATACCAAGACTAGGGAATGGTGCCATCCACAGTGAAATGAGTCTTCCCATATCAATTATCTAGATTAAGACAATCCTTCATAGACAGGCCTAGAAGCCAACCTGATCTACACAATCTCCCATGGAGTCTGTTTTCTCAGGAGAGTCTAGGTTATAATTAAAAATAACCAGCATGCCTACATTCTCTTAGAAAGATGTGCTATTTTTTCTTTATCTCCTCTCCCCTGTTATCCTTGTTTGGGAAGATGTCAGAGTCATTATGGCCTAACAGACATAGCTGAGATTCTATGGTATAGGGCTTTACACCCACTGAGGTGAGATTGTGGGCAATGGCTTTGTGAATCTAACTCCCCAATATCATTGACTTTGCTTCATCATGTCAAACATCCTTGGCTGGGAATATTGTAACATCAGTTTAGAATTTATGTCTAGCTAGGACTTGCGATTGTTAATCTTGTCAGCCTCCTGAGATTTAGATAACATACAAGACACATTTTTAGGTGTGTGTGTGTGTGTGTGTGTGTGTGTGTGTGTGTGTGTGTGTATGTGTGTGTGTGTGTGTAGGTATTTCCAGAATGAGTTAACTGAAGAGGGAATACCCACTCAATGTGGCTAGCACATTACCATGGGCTGGGGTCTTGGATTGAATAAAGAGGAGAAAACAAATTAAGCACCAGCATTCATCTCTCTTCCTCTTGACTACAGACTTGATGTGCCCAGCTGCCTCATCTACTCACCACCACAATGGGTTTCCCACCATGATGGACTGTGAACCCTTGAACTGTGAGCTCTAATAAACCCATCCTCCCTTCAGTCACCTTTATCAGGCATTTTGTCATAGCCCTCTGAAAAGTAACACATTTAGGATCCTAGTGGACTATTATGCAGTCAACTCAGGTAATATGACATCCTTTGTCCAAAATGAGGTGTGTCAGTTCTATGGAAATATGACTGAGTGAAGATGCTAGCCTCCTTACACACACACACTCTCTCTCTGTCTCTCTGTCTCTGTCTCTCTCTGTCTCTCTCTGTCTCTCTCTGTCTCTCTCTCTGTCTCTCTCTGTCTCTCTCTGTCTCTCTCTGTCTCTCTCTCTCTAGTTGGAAGTGTTAAGGTGCTGGATACTGACAGTGGCCTCATATAGCCTACACCCTGCCTGTTCATATAGAACAGGGAGTATGATCACAGAATGAACTTTTGTTAAAGCCAGTAAGAGTTGGGGCTGTGCACTGCTTCAGCATAGCACAAACTGTTCTACCTTCTGACATGTCTGTCTTCAGTGTTTATGCAGAATACATGTTCTTTGACATTTATAGCTTGTCATATGGCAGTTCTAGTTTTAGCTTTTGGGGAAATCTCCACACTGACTGCCATAGTTTTGCTCCCTCACTAGGAGTGTGAAAGGGTCCCACTCTTCCCACATCCTTGCCAGCCTTTGTTGTTATTTATTTTCTTGATGATGCCCATTGTGACTAGGATGACATGCAATCTCCAAAGTAGCTTTAGTTTGCATTTCCCTGATGGCCAAGGATATTGAACACTTTAAAAACCTGCTTAATATCATTTTATATTTCTTTATTTGAGAACTCTCAGTTCAATCCCCATGCTCTATATTAAAAATTAGGTTGCTTGGTTTCTTTATTTGTTATACATTCACTGTTGGATTTATCACCGGTGAAGATCTTCTCCCATTCAGTATAGAATGTGTATAGAATGTGAGCATTCCTTCATTTGATTGAAAAGTTCCCTTCACTGTTTGAAAGCTTTTCAGCTTCATGAGATACATTTGTTGATTATTGGCCTTATTTCCCAAGTGATCAGAGTCCTATTCAGAAAGTCCTTGCTCATATACCTATATATTGACATGAACTCCCTATATTTTCATCTAGAAGTTTGGATGAGATCCTTAATCCATTGGAGTTCATTATTGTGCAATGTTGCGAGGTAAAAATTCAGTTGCATCCTTCTACATGAAGAGAGCCAGTTTCCCCAGCACCATAGGCTCAGGGTATAAGAGCCCTTGCTGCATAAGTATAAAGGCTCCAATCTCTAGCACCCATGGGGAAAAAAAAGCCACATGGAGATCTCCATGCCTGTAGCTCCATGGCTTAGGACTTCAAGACAGAAGGATTGCTAAAGCTTGCCATCTTCCAGCCTATTCCCAAACTAGCAATCAATGAGATATTGCCACAAGGAAATAACATCAGGGAATAAGAGATGATAACCAAGGTCCTCCTCTGGTCAGTGCATGGGTGTGTATGTACATGCACATATCTGGGTACGTAAACACACACACATCAAATATTAAATTAACAAAGAGGACTATGTGCACCAAAGGCTTCCATAGAATTGCTATGGATGTACACTAGGTAATGATCATACACATCCCCAGCCATGTTCTATGTTAGGTCCCAGAACTCAGTCAGCAACTGAAATCTCACACACATTCCTCATCACCTCTTCACGTCCTAGTGATCTTTTCTCTTGCTGCATAAATACTATGAGTCGAAGCAACTTAGAGGGGAAAGGTTCGATTTCATCTCCTGCTTTAGTAGTCAAGGGAAGCCAGGAAAGGAAGTCAAGGCTGGAACCCGGAGGCAGGAGCTGATGCAGAGGCCACGGAGGAGTGCTGCTTACTGGATTGCTCCCCATGGCTTGCTCAGCCTGCTGCCTTACAGCATCCAGCACCACCTGCCTAGGGATGGCACTGCCCACCATGCTCTGGGCCTTTCCACATCAATTAGCAGTCAGGAAAACATCCTCATAACCATGCCCACAGGCCACCCTGATGGAAGGAATTCCTCGGTTGTGGTTCCTTCTCCCCAACTGTGACACTTCAGTTGACAGCTGAAGCTAACTGTGACACTCTGTGTCCGCAGCTCAAGTCTCTGGCAATCACTCTTCTTTTTATTTCTTGGAGTGACTATTTGGAGGCTCGGGATTACCAGGAAAATAAATCTTTCTATGTGTTTTGACTGCAGACAAGGAGAGTGATCAATAAAAGACATACAGTCATCAGCATAGAATTGAGGGTAAGTGTCTGTGAACAAGATAGCAGGGATGGAAGGGGAGAGAGAAAAAATAACGGAGAGATTTTTAACTCTAATAAAGAATAGATTGTATTTCTTTTCACGTGAACAATGGTGGGTATCAAATTGCCCTGGTATTTGGAGTCTAGTGAATACTTTTAAAAGAAAGATGTAACAGTTAATTTTGAAATGTCAATAGTTTCAATATACTTTAAAAAAACTCCAACCTTTGTAGCTTAGAAGGGAAAATTTTAAATGTCAACTTCAAAATGTGCCTGGGGGATGCAGAATTTTGTCAAAATCACTCTAGAGCATCGCTTTCCAATGGAATTTCCCAAGATGTTGGAAATGTGATAAAACTGGGCTAGCCAATGCCATGACCCTCATCAACATGAGCTGTGCATCTATGGCCGTTACCTTTGTAGGCTGTCCTCCAGTGGTCTTCATCCATTCAGTGTGTACATTAATGTTCTTCATCCATGTAGGTTGTACATCTGTGACCCTCATGCATATGGGTTGTTCATCCGTGGCCCTCACCCATGTGGGCTGTGTATCCTTGAGCTGTTGCTATGCAACTAGGGATTTGAATTTATTTAATTTTGCTTTCACTGATTTAAATTTGAATAGAGCCACATGACCAGGGGCTATCTGATTGGACTGTGCATTTCCAGGCTGTGAGTAAGGTCACTGGGGTCATTGGACCATGGATATAAAAGTGGTCCAAGGAAAATTACAAAAATCATTTTCATTCACTGCTTAAAAAGGAAGGCAACCTAGCAGTTATTTTTTTGACTTTTCATCCTTTAAGAGACGCCAGGGTTTGTGGTGAGCTTGGATGAACCATGCTGATCCAGGTGCCAGATGTAGGTAGGAGAAGTGGCTAAGGCAAAAATGTCACCTGATTTTTTGAGGTTGGTGAATGGACAATTGTTGGTGGGTGGTGTAGGAGCCAGCAGCAATGAACATCTGTTAAAGGATGAAGACAGCACAGAACAGAGGGACTGTTCTCCTGAGGGACCTATACCACCACACACACTACGTGAAGGCACATTGGATGTGCTAGAGGCAGAGGTGCAGAGGAAATTGGAAGCTCCACTGACATCTTCCAAACTCTGCATAGCATCAAATGAGGGTTTACTTCTGTCAGACTAGTGTGTAATGGGGAAACAGAAGACAAGTCTTGCATATTCCCGGGAACCCAAGAGTTAACCAACACATTTGGATCCCACATTCTCATACCTACACATACTATGTTTTTCTTGAATATATAATTGAGGAGTAAACAGTGAAGAATGTGTCAGAAGATCTGTTCACTTTGAGAAACAATTTTTTTTTTAATGTTAGTTTTCCTGTTTGATTGCCATTGGATGCAGGTTCTGGGGGGTGTGAAGTTAATTATCAGGGTCATACTGTGAGCATCGAAAGGCTTGGATGATATGTTTATCGCTTTTCTCACCATTGTGACAAATCACTCGATTTATAGAAGGAAGGGCTTATTTTGCCTCTTAGTTTGAGGGCACAGTCTATCATGGTGGGGAAGGCAGAATGGCAGGATCTCGAAGCAGCTGGTCATATTGCATCCACAGAGAAGTAGTAGAAAGCCACAAAGTAAGTTTTAAGATGAACAAGATTTTTTTTTTTTTTTTTTTTTTTTTTTACCTTTAAGAACAGACTATCTTTGTCAACAGGAAACAGGGATGAAGGCTGGAATAGAGAAGGTCTTCCTTGGGAGTTTCAGGCACAGTTCTTTAAGATGAAGGCCTTCCCCGAGATGATCTTGAAAGAAGAAATGGTCCTTGCTTGTTCAGACTGGTTTGTTCCGGTGGTGGATGTGAACGCATGCACTCTTTTCTGGGTGAACGGGAATTAAATAGCTTTTGTGGGAAGGAATGCCCAGAAGGAACAGCTCATTGGCTGAGAGCTTGGCAGCCTATCTAGATACCTCATTAGCATGGAGAACTCCAGGTGTTTAGGCTACTGTGACCCAGTGCTCCTGGTCCTCAGTGGGGTGTCACGGTTACATGTTCCAGAACTGGTAGAGCCAGGTGGGGAATGGCTCCACTAGCGCCATTCTCAATTCTGAGGTTCCTGGGGTTCAAGCCCATTTAGTCTTACACAGCCAGTCACAGTCTGATCTTTGAAAAGTATTGCCCAGACCTGACCTACCTTTTGATTAGGGCATTCTCAGATTCAAATACATTCTGTGGTAGGCTGACTCTATTTGCGGGCATCCAGGCAAGCCATTGCAGCTCGCTCTGTACCGAATGCCTCTGGGTTGTTGGCACCAACCAAAGAGGAGACTAAGTTCTGTAAAATTGGCTTCTCACTCCTCATTGTAAAAGAAGCCTTGGCAGGGGATGTTGCAATTTGTTCCATCCCTATTACTGTCATTGTTTTTACTGACAGCCCGAGGACTGGCAGGCTAAAATAGCTGCTGAGAGAAGTGGAGGTTCCAGGTCGCAGTGAGACAAAAGGAGAGAATTACTCAGGCGACTAGGGCTCTGTCAGGGACATGGCAGAGACAGGAGAGGAGGCATCTCAGACACATGGGCTTGAGGTCAGTAGGTCTGTGCTCCATTTGGAATCCATTTCACTGGAGCTGAGCTTTTTTTTTTTTTTTTTATCATCTACATGGGGTAGAAGACACCTTTTGCTCTGTATCTTGTGGTTGCACATGGAATTTCTCTGGTAGTCCTTCTTGCGAAGAGCCTGCCAATGTCCCCATGAGTGTCACGCAGGCACCCTCAGTTTGGTCTGTGCCGTTGCTGTGGAATAGAGCACTCTGAGTCAGTCACTTCACCTAGTCTGTGGGCTTCTCTCAGTAGAGGAGAGAACCTGGTCTTTGTAACAACTGTTCTTCTCACTGCTGTGACTGAATGTCTGACAGAAGCAACTTATGCCAGGGAAGGTTTTACCTTGGCTCCTGGCTTTACAGCACATAGTTCTTCATGGCGGGGTGTAATCGAGGCATGAGGTCTAAGAATTATATTGTACTTCAAGATGAATCAAAAAAATCCTACATTTTTTAAAAAAGGGAAGTTCTTAATTTTTATTATCAATTCAATGTGTAGAATAATACTATGTCCATAAAAATTATTTGGTTTCAGACCCTGGGACAAGGAACTGAGGGGCATATCTTACATACTAAAGCAGACCTGGTCTCCAGATTCTCCCAGCATCCTTCAAGTCCTACCTGGCAGACCCTCCCCCAACCCTGAACTTTTCAGCCCAGAGGCTGGGCTACCCTACCCCTAGAGACACTTCCTTATATAATCCAGACATTTGGTGTCTCTATTCCTTGCTTCTTTCTCTCCTTCTTTCTCTGTGTACTTTCTTTCTTTCTCTTCCCCCTCTCCTCTCCTCTCTCCCCCTTCCCATGGACTTCTCTGGCCTCCTTCCTTGGGGCTGGGGGGAGGCAGTGAACTTGCCTGCCCAAGAGCAGCTTCCCAATAAACCTTCATTTAATATAATCTAATCCAGATTGAATTGGCTCATTTAACCAGTGGAGAAATAACTTACCAAAAGTATCATGGGTCAGTATCCTTTTATGGCCTCTTCTTCATGACTTCTGAGGGCAAACAGACCTCCCCAAACTGACAGAGCCTGTGATGGGCATCAGGGGCCAGGTAGGTGGTGGGGTTCCCAACATCACTTCAGCATTGCATTGTTTGCCTCTTTCTGCCAGAGGAGAAACCACCCGGTCCCATGCTCTGTACCCCAGAAGCTAATGGATTGCATCCAGTTTGTGTAATTCAGTGAAGGTCAGGCAGTAGTATCAGGTTTCTGAAGGTGCAAATAACACGGCTTAATTCAAAATCAAATGCATAGTGGATGCAATGTGTTCACAGCAGCGCTAACCCAGGTTGCACTCTGTGACTTCACTGTGGCCTCAGTTCCCAGCACAAATATGACGCCCGCTTCACACCAAGCACACCGGACTCCACTCCTTGCAACCCTCCCCCCCCCCCCCCAGCTCAGATATGAGCTGACTGTACACTATAAATCAAGGTGTTTTTCCTGAACAAAGTTTTCTGTTGTTATGGAAACAGAAGCATTTATAATAGAAAACAAAGACTTTTTCATATTTTAATCTTTTCCTACCTACCTTCCTCAGACTGTCAAATTTGTATATCTTTGGATTGTGTGGTGTTAGAATGGTTGATTTAAAAAAAAAAAAAAGCCTGCTGCTTGAGTTGTTGACTTGAATTTCATAAAAAATGATGAATTAATTTTGACTTCAGACTGGAAAAAAAATCCCAATAAATTCTGAAATGGCTCTAAACATTTCTTCCATTTTCTACTATATGTTTATATGAAGCAGAATTCTCAGCACGGATGATTATAAAATCAAATTATTGATCACTTCTGAAAAACAGCAAAGATGCTCTCCATCCTGCAGTATTGGATATTCAGTCAAGATTTATTTCCCTGTGTAAAAATAAATAAGCAATCCATCTCATGAATATTCAAATTTGCCTTTTTGACTTTAACAAATGGCAAAATTATGTGCACACCAAAGAATTGTTTTAAAATAAATTTCTTATGATTTATGATCTGTAAATGCTTGATCTACACATTTGTTTTATAGACTTAAATGTCCAGGATCCTATACAATTCTCTTAGGTGTAGAGGGGGAAACAATATGCTCTATGATATTCATGCCCTATGTCTGCAGATACCATGGGTCAGAAGATTGGAAGTTGACTAGAATGGGTACATACCTTGCTCCATTTCTTTATATCTGTATGTCACAAGATGATAATTAAGTTGTGATGCTTAGGATTTGTTTTTGTCAACTTGACACTAAGCAGGGTCATCTGGGAAGAAGGAACTTTAACTGAGATCTTGCTTCCATCAGATTGGCATGTAGGTAACCCCATGGGGCATTTTCTTGATGAAGAGTGGATGTGGGTGGGCCCAGTCCACTGTGGGAGGTGCCACACCCTAGGAAGATGGTAGTGGGTTGTATAAGAAAACAAACTGAGCAAGCCAGCTTTAGTTCCTACCTCCAGGTTTCTGTCTCGAGTTCCTGCCTTGACGAGTACAAGCTATATGTTGAAATAAATTCTTTCCTCCCCAAGTTGTTTTTTTTTTTTTTTTTTTTTTTGGTC
This sequence comes from Mus musculus, assembly GCF_000001635.26. Classification (NCBI taxonomy): domain Eukaryota; kingdom Metazoa; phylum Chordata; class Mammalia; order Rodentia; family Muridae; genus Mus; species Mus musculus. The sequence continues at coordinate 128,156,307 of NC_000071.6, read as the reverse complement.
ATGATGTGTACCACAGTAACAGAAAATAACTAGCGTGATTAAGACATGTGAAATCCTTTGGACCATTTGTTAATACAATACCAAAGGTGGATTAATCCCTGCTAATGCTCACACCTTGGCCAGTAAGTGCTGAAGGACGTAGGGCAATCACAAATCCTTGAGTCCTTTGAAGACTGGCCCTAACTATTTCATGTGGCTGGCCCTGGATCTCACTGGGAACCACAGCCATGGTCGCCACACAGAACACTGGCCTGCCCCTGCACTCTGAAGTGGGGTCTTTTCTGCATGGTGTGGTGGCCTTAAACTTTGCCCTGGGACTCTAAACACAGAAGGAAGAATTACAGGGGAAACCCTGAAGCTGGTCTACCGGGCTTTCTTTTATACTCATTTATCCTAGAGAACCATGTCACCTGCCTGGCATCAACACCTGAGGATAAGACTGGCCCTGCCTACAGAACCTCAAAGGGACTTAGGAGAGGAGATGGCTGCATTTGGGTGGAGACTTGGCTCAATCAATTAAAATCGAGGCTGTCCCTCCTTGTTTATCACAGCGTCCATCTTTCCCCTGCCCGCGTTTTCTTTGTGGTTTACAGCTGGCAGAGCACTTAGCTTTCAGCAGGTGTCATTACTGAGACTGGTAATGGCTGTGAAATCTTTACTTAAATGTGTGGGCTGTAGAACGGCTGGCAGCTGGCAAATCGCAGCATTCCAGCAAGGGTTCTGCTAAGTGGCCTGCCGTGGGGGCCATCGAGCACTGCCCTGGGAGAGAGCTGTAAGCGCTACGTTCTGGTGTCTACAAAGAACCTGGAGTTCAGCAAGACAAAGCCCCATCACGAAGTGGCAATCACAGAGGAGCCACTCCTAAGACTTCCTTTTTGTAGTCCCAGCAGCAGTGGGGTTAACTAATGCTGTCCCCCAGTTCCTCAGACAGTGACTGTCAAAGATTTTTATGTAAAGAGTAAAGATTCATGTTGGCAAAAATAGGCTCTTGTTTAAACAAAACAAAACCCAAGGTTGTGAGTATCAGAGGAATGGCAGGCACTTAAGGATGTCTTCAGACATTTACAAACGTGTATATATATGTGTGTATGTAACACACATCGTTTCTGTCAATCTATCAATCTATCAATCAATCTATCTATCTATCTATCTATCTATCTATCTATCCATTCATCTATCTATCTAGAATCAGGTTTTCTCATTAGCTTGGAAGTTGCCAAGTGTTTTCTGTCACCTGGCTACTGAGCCTCAAAGCTCCAACTGTCTCTGTCAACTCAATGCTGGGATCACAGTCATTTGCTACTGCGCTTTGCTTTATACATGTATTCTGGGCATCAAACACTTCCACCCTGCATGACACTAACCCAGGAAAACATTTGCCTGCCTGTTTCTACTTGCAAATAAACATAGAACCAATGACAAAAACAAGAACCGGTGGGTGTTTACTTGTCCCTGATAACAGATGAGACTGAAACATTTTTCAGACACAGACACACACACACACACACCATTAAATGGGACATAAATATTGGTGAAGCTTTTGATATCTGTAGGGATTGCAACTTGGAATGGAAATCATAATTTTCCCATTAAAATAATAATGCTTTAATCAATATATGTATTTAAATATATATGCATCTTTAAGAGCATTTCACTTAGCAGCGAAGTGTCAGGGATTAATTAAGGTTGCTTCTTGGCTCATCAGACAATCATAAGCAGATGAGAGAAGAGCTATGGTAAGTGTTTGTGAAGTAAAATTAATAAATAAATGTGTAGCTGCAGACCGCAGGGCTGACTGTAGGGCACAGGAGAAGTCAGGCCAATGAGAGACTTAACCAAAGCTTAGGATTCCATGAATCCCCAGATTTCCCTAGCTACTGACTCCACAGAAGGTTCTAGAAGAACATCCACCTCTACTCAGTGTTGACACAGCTGATGGCCATGTCAAAGGCATGGTCTCCAGCCTAGAGTGGGTGTGAAGGAGTCACAGCTCTGCCTGCATCTGCCCCTAAAGTGTTCAGTTCTTCTTCGCCATCACTGGTTGCTTAAGAACGTGAATGTTTTAAGGTGCAAAGAAGCCACATTTGCTCTATGCATCCAAAATGACATCAGGAGATGGGACATAAAATGGCTGAACACACAGAAATAAACTATAAGCCTGGTCACCTTAGCTGGAGGATCAAGAAACAGGAGTCATTGGTAGGTAGACCCAACTTTTCAGTTACCTAAAGTGGCCAGTTCTCACAGCCACTATGTGTTGTAGAAGCTATAGTTACTGTGAGCTAGAACTTTTGTTAGATGTGGGAATCTGTTGTGAAGTGTTTCTCTTAATTTAGGAACTGGTTAAATTATGCATGAAACTAGTTAAACAGTCAGGAATGGGGGTTAATTTCTCAAAGCTCTGGACATGGAGAAGTCTGCAGTCCAGGTGCCACAGTCTTTTTCAGGAAGCACAGGGGCAGGCAGAGTACAGGTAAAAGAAAGCTAAAAGCATGGTTTCCTACCAGGAAACCCTCCTGAGATTGCTAATCCACTTCCCCGAGGACAGAGCACTCCTTACTTCTTCACCTCTTGAAGAACACAAATCTCAACACTGTTGATTAAGTCTCTATTGTGGGATCTTAGAGAGCACATTTAAGCCAGAGCAGCATTCTTACTACAGTAACATAAAAAGGTAAACATTTAAGAGGAATACAAGAGCATCAATTTTTTCATTTACAAAGGTTAGATACTTTCTCTTACTTAAAAGTTAGCCACTGATCCTGTTTCAGGCTTGGTTGGATTCTGGGCTCAAGGACAGACAGCAAGACTTAGTTCCTTTCCGAGCTGTTTAGTGTTTGTTGTCAACCTGACACAAATCTAGAGTTGTGGGAAAGAGGAAATCTCATCTGGGGAACTGTCCACGTCAGATTGGCCTGTGGCCACGTCTTTGAGGAATTGTCTGAATAGATGATTGATGTGGGAGGGTCCAGCCCACCATGGGAGGCATCATCCCCAAGGCTGGTGGCGGAATAAGAAAACAAGCTGAGCCTGAAGGCTCACACAGAAGGCTAGTAAGCAGCATTCCTCTGTGGCCTCTGCTCCCAAGTTCCATGACCTGAAAGCTTAAGCTAAAACAAACCCTTTCCTCCTCAAGCCGGTTTTGCTTATAATACTTTATCAAGGCAATAGAAAGGCTAACTAGAAAGCTGGGTGGTGGTGGTGGTGTGTATCCTTAGTCCCAGCACTTGGAAGGCAGAGACAGGCTTTCTCTGTGAGCTTGAGGCCAGCCTGGTTTACAGAGTGAGTTCTAGGACAGCCAGGGCTACACAGAGAAACCGTGTCGCTACAAACCAAACACCAATCAACCAACCAAACAACCAAACAAACCAAAACCCAAAGCTAACTAGAACATTCTTTCACTTTATGCTTCTTTATTTGTAGTGAAGTAGCTCTAGGTATCAAATCCTTACAAAGCTTAGAGGGTTGGAAGAGAAAATTTATGAAGGGCAGGCCCCTCCCTATTTGTCACTTCTAGAGATATCCTTAAGCTATGGGATTATCCCCTACTCTCCACCTCAAAAGAAGAAGGAGTCTGACTATTCTGATCTTCATTGGGTGCAAGGCTGTTGCTAAATGTTCAGAAAACCACCAGTGTAAACCACTAGCCTCTACATCAGCATCTTTATAAAGGACACTGTATGTGGCATATTTAGGACAGTCAATTCAGGAGTCATCCGGGTCCCCAAATGGCACACTTACCACTTGCCTTCCTGAGAAATTGACTGCTGTGGGCCATCGCCCCATAATTGACTGGCGTGTACTCCTTTTTGACTGAAGGTTGGTATGGCCCAAGCCTGGGAGTGATTTTTATAACACTCTGTGCCCCATTTATGTTTCTTTCTTCTTTCCTGTCTCCTTTATTCTTTCCTAAACTCAAAGCGCCTTTGAGGACATGCAAACGGAAATGGTTTCTATTGAAATATGAGACATCAAAATAGCCCCCCGCCCCCGAAAGAAAAAGCCGTAGGGAGAAAATTGCCCTGCAAGATGCTAAAGCGTATCAAAAGGCATCCGAAGTGTGAGAAGGTCCTCAGAGCAGGACCAGCAAGTTGTAAGGCCAAACATCAGTCATAAAGCAAAGTCAGGTTTAAGATATATTATTGATGGAACTTCAGATCACAGGTGATAGATGCACTGATCATGTAATAGGTATACTAATAAAACACAAACAGAAAAAATAAAGCTGAATCTACTTTACTGAAATAAACTCTAGAAGGATCCATGGATTGATTTTCCTAAATGGTAGTTTCTTAATACATAATAAAACCTGGGCCAACATGATAATAAAGACACAAATAGATGGTGGGAAGGGTGTTTAAAGACAGAAAGGGATTGAAAATAAGATTATATAGAAAGGCTAAGAAAGTTCTCTTTAGGCATGGTGTTGATGTCAAAAAAAAATATAAACTGTGGAAGAGGTATAATGGATTGAGTAAGAAGTATACTCCTGTAGACCAGGCTGGCCTTGAACTCACAGAGATCAGCCAGCCCGAACCACCACCACTCAGTTTGAAATTATGTCTTACCCCAAACTCAGGAGGTCAGGAGCATCTCGCACTGCTGCTGTGCACTTAGGTGTTTGAATACTTGTTTCCCCTGTAGGTGGCGCTGTTTGGGGAGGTTATAGAATTTTTAGGAGCTGGTGCCTTATTGGAGGAAGTATGTCACTGGGGGTGGGCTTTGAGAGTTTATAGCCTTGTCTCACTTCCTGTTTGCTCGAGAGCGCACGCTCTCTCCCTCTCCCCCTCCCTCTCCCCCTCCCTCTCCCCCTCTCCCCCTAGCGAGCACACGCTCTCCCCCTCTCCCCCCTCCCCCTCCCTCTCCCTCTCCCTCTCTCCCCCATTCCCCTCTTCTATTCTCCCCATCTGTCTTTCTGCCTCTGTCTCCTCCCTCTCTTTCTCTCTCCATCTGTTTCTCTGTCTCTGTCTGTCTGTCTGTCTCTGTCTCTCTCTCTGTGTTTCTCTCTCTGTCTCTATCTCTGCCTCTCTCTCTCTGCATGTGGTAGAGATGTGACCTCTTAGAATTCTCTGACAATCTGCTGCCATATCTCCCTTGCCGTTATAGATTCTCCAAATGGAAGCATAAGCTAAAATATACTCTTTTACCCATGGGTCACTTCAGGTCATGGTGTTTTATCACAGAAATGAAACATAACTAACACAGTGGCCATTTAGCTATCAAAACATCATCAAAAAGAACCTGTGAGCCCATGGGGCTAGGAGGATGCTTCAGTTGGTAAAATGCCTATGAGAAGGGACCTGAGTTAAACCCCAGGACACAAGTAAAAGAATAAAAAGAAGCCTGATATGATAGCACAAGAGTGTAATCCCAGCCCTGGGGTGGTAGCAACAGGTAAGTAACTACCCCTGTCTCACTGGCCAGTCTCAGCCTAGTCAAACTGATGGATTTCAGGCCAACAGGGACTCTGTTCAAAACAAAGGCAAATGCTGCTTGAGGACCACCAATGCATACATAATGCAGTTACATACACACACATGTACACTCACACACACATGCACATATGTGCAAAAGCATTTTTACAATGTGTACCTACACACACACAAATGACCTTCATATCTCTGATGTGGCAGTTCCTTCTGTATTCCCATTTCCTTTCCGTTGCTGTGCTAAGACATCCTGACCAAAGGCAACTTAGAGGAAGAAAGATATATTTGCCTTATACTTCTAGGGCTCGGTCTATCATTGAGGAAAGTTAGGGCAGAAAGTCAAAGCAAGAACTTAGAGACAGGCCTGTTTGCTATTCCACACATAACTACCTCCAACAAAGGAACTCAGCTCACAGCCAAAGAAGCATGGCAGGAACTACAGAGGACCTCTGTTTACTGACTGGCCCTAGGCTTTTAGTAAGCTGTCTGCCTAAGGAATGGTGCCACCCACAGTAGGCTGGGACCTCCTGCCTGAATTAACAACCTAGACAATTCTTACAGACAAGTCTGAGCTGAGCAATCTGTCCACTGATATAGTCTTCTCTGTGCCCCTTGACTGGATCAAGTCGATAATTAAAGTTAGGCTAGGATACCCTAAAAGATACGCTGAATGTGGAGTTGTATGCACGTGAAGAATCCTTGAAGTACTCACCAGAATCCAGAACTAGACATCACCTGTGTCTCCATCAAAGTTACCAAGGAGTGGGCTTGGTTCTAATCCCTCAACACCACAAAGTCGCACACACAATGTGATTATTACTTTGTCAAACCCAGACATCCACATCTTTCTGTCCTAGAGTGTGCAGAGCAAAGAAGAGGGAAGGGAGTTGAGGACAGGGATTTTCAGGTCAAGAAGTGTTTCTCATAGTCCCGTTCATGCTGATTACATCATTTACAACACCCTGATACTATTTTCCATGAAAATACTTAATTGAAAACCACAGCTCCTCCAAAGACATCTCAGAGCACGTGTGTTTGCTGGCTGAAGTCCTGCTTTGGGTGTGGAAATTTTTCCCTCCATTAAAGAAGTATGTTTAAGCAATTCTCCAAGAAAACAAAAACAAACGACAACAACAACAAAAACTGGTCACCTTGAGAACAGCAGAAACCATCTTACAATTGTAGTAAGAATATGGAGAAATTAGAGGTTTGAGGCACTTCATAGACAATGAAAAAAATTTTTTTTCAAGATAAAGGTTTTTTTTTTTTTTTTTTTTTTTTTTTTTTTTTTTTTTTTTTATCCCTGGCTGTCTTGGAACTCACTCTGTAGACCAGGCTGACCTCAAACTCACAGATATCCACCTGCTCTGGCTCCAGAGTGCTGGAATTAAGGTATGCACCACCAACCAGCTTGAAATTACATCTTATCTTAAACCTAGAAGTCAGGAGCATCCCGCTACCCCCCCCCCCCCCAGCACTTCCGGATCTGGGAGGTAGCCAATGTTATGAAACCATGGTTTCTGGCACGGTCACCCCAGAGCTGTTTCTCTGTAAATATCTGTCCTGTTTTCTGTGTGGAGATTATTGGCTTGGTTCAATTTGGAACTTTGGAGAGAGATTTAAACTTCAAGGCTGTGTCTAGTATCTGACGCTGGCGTGTAAGCCCATGTCTTTCTCGATTTTGTTTGCTGTGAAGGGTCAGAACTGGTTAGCAATTATGTCAAAATGAGGTAAGAAGACGGTGAGAGTTGACTCCTAGAAGCATCCTGGGTTTCAGATCTGAATCGTCCTCAGGTTCTTCTTGCTCTACTCACATAAGGATCATGAGTCAGTGAGGCTTTGCTAAAGCTGGCAGTCCTGGGTCTGGGGTGCCCCAGGCCTGGGTCTGCACTGGCAGATCCAGAGCCTCACCACTCCAAGCCTTGAAAGCCAGTGGCTTCCTGCTCTGGGCTTTAGAAGCCAGAGACTCCTAGATCTCTATCCTCAGCTTGGGGACTTGTTGCTCTGGATGTTAATGAGCTGATACTTTGCAGCAGTTGAATGGTCAGCCTCCAGCAGCAGCAGCAGCTGCTGCAGATATGGTCTGCGGTAGCCACAGCTACAGAATGTAGGCCTCGATGGTACAATGTTCCACTCCCTAGTGGCCAGAGTCAAAACCCTCGGGCCCTTGCCAACCTTCTCCTTGCCAGCATATCCATTGCTACAGTTGACAATCTTCTCCATCCATCTCTGTCATATCTCTCCTGAGTTAAAACCAAAAGGGAAATGGGCCTTTGGCCATCTTATTTGCACTAAGTTGTGAAGAGGAAAGTTGCGCATCCACAATCTGTAGGACTTCAGGAGGCTCGAAGCTCTGATACAGCCTCAAAGAGTCAGTGGTCACTCTACCAGCAAAGGAAGCCACTTAGCCTGTGCTGGTGATGCAGAGGCTCTGATACTCAGAAGACATCCCAGCTGGCCTGGGAGAGGACTTCTTAAAGCCACACAGGTCCAGCTGCAGTGCTCTGTGGCTGGGCCTTCCCTTCACAGAGTGTTTGTCCTGGGTTGGTCCACAGCCAGGCAGCATTCTGCATCAGGCTGGTTTATTGATCCTTGGAGTTGATAAAGAAACCTGGATGATCACAGCAGCAGGCCTCACACACAGCGGTCACATACAGATGTGCTGTGTGTTACTCATAGCTGTTTATGTTATACTCCATATGACCAGAACCTCCCTGGATGGCGAGTGTTCCAGTTTGATGGCCACATGGCTAACCAGGGTTTTATCTTATTTGTATAGAATTACAGATAACGCATGAATAAAGAGGTACATAGAAGAGAAGAATGGGGGCTAAAATGTTGACAGTGAAGTTGTAGTCATGGGGCATCTGGCTGTTTTCTTAGCTCTCAGTGCATCCATTAGCCGGCTCACGCATTCACATGCCTGGCACATACTTAACACACTGAGGTCCTACTAACAGAGTCTCAGAAGTGACTGCTAACAGTAGGCTGCTTTTTTTTTTTTTTTTTGGTTTGGGTGTGTTTGTGTGCCCAGACCGTTTTGTAAAACTTTGGAAAGATGACCGAATACCTTAAGTATCGGGAAGAGGGTTAAAGCAAAGCCAATTTGCAGCCTGAACTTAGAAGGTGGGTACAACAGCCTTGAGAAAAAAGCCATGGGTGGGCTCCAGCCCGTGATGTCTCCCTCAGTGGTCTGTACTGTGAATTCCATAGCACAGGCTCTCCCTTCATGGCCTCTTAGCGTTTAGCTAACCCAAGGTTTAGCACAAGTTGGGCAGTATGGGACCTAGCCGGTCAGAAGCTATACCTCTTTCTGGAAGCCACACCTACCATGAGACCACACCCCCTTCCGAAGCCACACCCCGTTCATGACCACACCCCTTTCTGATGACACACCTGCCTCTTGGCTCTGTCTCCCTCAGGGATGAGTTTCATCCCTCCTTGAGAGCAAATCTTTCTTGGCCCTTGCCTTTTTCCCTTTTAATTTCCAGTAGGTGGCAGTCGTCTGAGAGCCAGGTGCTGTGGGGGTGGGGATGAGGGTAGGAGTGGGAGTTCCTGGATATCCTGTCACCCTTGCTGAGACTGGAACACATAGATCCCGCAGTGGGGTTTGATGTACCCATGTGCCACATGGTAACGGACTGTCTCTCTGACGTGTGTACATCCTGGCAATGTGCCAGAAGGCTCATAGGCAAGAAAGAATAGCCACTGTCAAAATATTTATTTCTCATGTCCATGTTTTCGTTATCTGCCTGTGACACGTTGTGCATAGCACACAGTATTTCAATAGTGGAAAGCGCCAGCTTTATAAACATATATGCCAACACCAACACGGCCCATTAAAATATGTTTCCTGCCGGAGAACATACTATCAAATTGGAATTGCCTAACATTGGTCACCCTGGTCCTGCACTCCCGACCGGGTCTGTCTTAGCTGCCTGCATACATTGGCATAGTCCTTACATTAGTTAGTTCCCTGTTGCTGCAATAAAGCACCAAGACATAAAACAACCTGTGGAAGAGTTTATATTGGCTGCAGTGCAGGGCGTGGGGTGGGAGTCTCCAAAATGGTGAGAAGGGCATGGCAGACAAAGCATATCACACACAGGAAGCAGGAGATCGAACCGGAAGGCTGTATGCTCTCCAAACCCATCCCCAGTGAACCACTTCCTCCGATGAGGTTCTACCTTTTAAAGATCTTGCAACCTTATCAAACAGCTCCAATTACTTGAGCCAGTTGGGGGAGATTTCTCATTGAAACTGCTACAATCTTAAAGACAGGATGTAAGAGGCTTAGCAAAGACTGTATCCCTATGCTATAAAGTCTGGCCCTATGCCACTCCAAAGGAACATGGGGCCATGGGGACATGACTCTCACAGGATAGCCAGTGGTATTCAGGAAGGCTTATGCCTGTTTGCCAGTACAGTGCTGAGACACGGCTAGGAGTGACCATTGTATAATGTGTGGCCTCGGCAGGAGGTCCTGTGGTCCAGATCACTTAGAAATTAGAAGCAGAGTGATTACCCATGGGGGTACCTGGCTGCCACACCATAGAAAATGGACATTACTTTATTCTTGGCCACAGTTAATGAGAGAAAACAATGGACAGGAGACGTTTCCAAAAGTCCAGCATGCTATCTACTGGTCTTTGAACTGAGGGGTAAATGTGTCATCTCCTGTATTCATCAGGAGGCCTGTATAGTCTATGTTTGGTGTCCATCTGTGAGTAATCTCTCTGCCGCTCTGCTTCTTGCACGCGCCCGACTGGCCAGCAAGAACGACGCTGCAACAGGATCCTTCTGCACACGTTTATTGGGAGAGCTTGATTGTAGAGGCAAAGAGACCCCAAGCCCAGAACTGGTGCTGCTTATATAGGCCTAGGAGAGGTGTGTCTCACACCCGGATTGGTTGTGCATGGGTTATGCTTACCACCTCATTTGCATGCCTACATCTGATTGGTTAACTTGTCTCTCATCTGATTGGTCAACTTGTCTCTCATCTGATTGGTTAATTTTGGTTAATTCTCAAAACCTCATCTTGGCAAAAGAACTTTACTGCCTATGTATGCATGGTGGCCAGTGGAAGCCAGCGCCACCCTGCAACGGCACATGTGGCTTCCCACACTGCTGATACGGAGGGCCTCATGCAGCTGTGGGTGAAGCTTGCTGGAGCTGAGCAGGACTTGGTGTCTTGAGAGATGATGCTCTTGGAAAAAAAAAATGTTTTATCCTTTGGGATCCAGGAAAGGATACTCCCAGCAAGCTTCCCCTCTTGAACAGGAGGCTGCTTGGAAGCCCATTCCTTCTTTCCATTCTCAGATTGCCAAGAATCCCAGAGCGGGTTGTGGATTATGGACTATGTTAGGGTGTTGGGCTGGTATTACTTTCTAGTTCTAGAACATTCCTTTGGGCACATACTTACAGGCCACCCACGGTTTTCCTCTCATATTTGGAACTTTGTGTGGACTGAACTTCCCAAAATATTTCTCCCCACCCTGTGACTTTTCCCCTTCTGTCTTTTACTTTGTCTCAGTTTTCTCTTAAATTTCTTCTCTTCTTTCTCCTCCACTGCCACAAATATCTGCACTCGGAGTTTTTAAATAAATCTCACAAGGAACAGAAATATTCAAATTTCTCCTTTTGAGCCCAATTTATTTCTCTTCCATCACTTCAAACTTCCATTTTGGTACCTCTTTTATTGAGCACACAGGCGCTTTTAATAACCCACATGTCAAACCATTCATAAATGGAGTGCTTACTGGTGACTGTTCAGGTGGGGTTTCTCTGTAGTGTGACTGTGTGCACTGATGTGGGGGGATTTAGCTCTGCCCACAGTCTAGATGATGCAGGATACATTTAACTGAGGTAGGAATGCAAGCCACCCACAGGCCCAACTTGGGTATCGCTGCTGTCAGTTCCTGGTAGGGATTGGCTTCCCAGAAGCCTTTGCGTCTGTAACCATATTTGGCCAAGACAGTAAATGCCTTCCATAGACTGTGAGTGTACCTGAGTTTGTATTGCCACCTGCCCTGCTCTGTTCTTCACCCTTCATTCTTCCCACTGGCTGGGGTGCTCAGGACACAGGTGCTGCAAAACAGGGGCTGGAAACACCAGGACCACAATCAGCTTTGATCTCTGAATAGCTGAGTGGATCAGAGCCACCCACCACCAAGGCCCGCTGTGAGCTGCTGCAGCAGAGAAGAGTAATATCTTTTTCCAAAGCAAGCCTGTTTTAAGGGTATCTGACAGCACCTCAGTCAGCCTTATGGCAGATGAATCACCTCTAGTCTAGCTTGAAAGGTACCAAATGGGAGGGTGGTGGCTATTTCATAGTTTCAAAGAACAGCCTGAGAGAGCTAGATTCAGAAAGATTTGCATAAGGTAATGTCAGGTGAATTTGTGTATGTGAATGACAGGTTCCATTTGTACATGCTAGTGCTAGGGAATAATTTGCACATATTAATGTAGGGTTCATTTGCATATGTTAATACCTGGGGCCTGTTGCATATGGTAGTGGTAAGAGATCATTTGAGTATGTCAATGCTACGGGCTCATTTGCATATGTTAATACAAGGGACTACCTGCATGTGTTATTATTAGGGAGTAGTTTGCACATGTTAATACTAGAGGACTATTTACACCTGTTGACCTTAGTGGACTGGATCATTTGCATATGTTGAGGCTAAGTGATTATTTGCATATGCTAATAAACATCCAACTTGTATACGTTAATGTTAATGTCAGGGACTAGAGAGAAAAAAGCAAGATGGGAGGGAAGAGAAGAGAAAGAGGAAGGTTATTAGGGCTCAGTGTTTGGTGAATTCCCAGGAGAGGGCTTTTGGGTAGGTTGGTGTGGTGGTTTAAGTAGGTATGGCCCCGATAGACTCATGTGTTTGAATGCCTGACCATAGAAAGTGGCACTATTAGGAGGTGTGGCCTTGTTAGAGGAAGTATGTCATTTTGGAGTCAGGGCTTTGAAATCTTAAATGCTCAAGTTACACCCAGTGGTATAACCTCCTGGCTGCCTTCAGATTAAGGTGTAGAACTCTCAGCTCCTCCAGCACCATGTCTACCTACACACTGCCGTGCTTCCTGCCATGATGATAATGGGCTGAACTCTGACACTGTAAGCCAGCCCCAATTAAATGTTTTCCTTGATAGGAGTTGCCTTGGTCATGGTATCTCTTTATATCAATGAAACCCTGAGAGTTGGTTTGACTGTCAACCTCTTTATCAAGGTAGTGGACAGACACTCTGAATGTATGATCTACAGTTAAAGTCATCATTGCCAGAGGGCAGATTGCTTAAGCAATAATCCAGACTCAGAGGCTAGGGTATGGAGGGGCAGGGAGAGGCACAAACATAACCAGCATGCCCATGTATTCAGCATCTAGGCTGTCAGCTATTCCCATATATTTCAGTTAAGACTGAATCCTGTGCTTGGGTATACATTGTACATATGCTATATACATAATATAAACATCACACATAACACACATATCTAGTCTTTACAGCTTGTTCTATTATGTTTTAACAGCACAGCATCCCCTAACCCCTAGCAGGTTCTGTCTGTATCAGCCTACACTTCATGGGCATACTCTGGGGAAAATTATGGCTTTTCTGCTCTCACCATGGTGGGTGTATTATTAAATGTAAATCTACAATAAAGTGTCTTCGGAAATCAAGTGCTGTGTTTATCTCTAGTAATGAGGCTGTCAGGGTAACCTGTATTTATGGAACCACAAGTGGGTTATAATCTTCCATTAATGACTATAAGGAACCCGCTTGTCATAAACAAAGAGGGGAACTAACATTTGGTTCAGACCCAGTGAAGCCAGTCTCCACAGGTTCTGAGAACTGCCTGCCATGGGCTTCCACAGGCTGCCACTTGTAACTCTGAAAGAAACTGTTTCAGAATGATTAACACAGGCTGGCTGTATTCTGTAAATACCTCAGATTCATCTCCAAGGAGCCGGTGGCCAACCTTGCAGGTGTTTGTTGTGATGCTCACACAAGGTGTGGGCCTCCACCAGGCAAACATCTCTTTCCCAAACCATGTCAGCTGCACAGGCTGTCTCTCTGTGTGTGTGTGTTTTCTCAGGAAAATTTATTAGTGAGAGAAGCAAATCCAGTGTTCTCCTGTAAATCTTAGAAAATTCTCTTCAAGACCACTGTAGCTAAAGAAAACTTCAGGTAATTTAAAGGCTAAATAAATAACCTCATTCATTTGAAAAATCACTTGCTGAGAAATATCATCCAAATTCTAAATGACCTACTTAGGATTAAAATCTGAGTAAAAGATAAGCCCATTATATGTCAGCTAAGGCTTATGTACCAGAAATGTCCAGAGAATAAGAGATTGCCAAAGCCAGGATGATGACCTATTTATTTAAAACAAATTTGATTCAATAAAATTCCAGTGCACAGTAATTGGGGCAGTCTCCATAATCCATTCTAACATAGCTCGGAAGAATAGCTGTCCACAGTGAATGAAGTCTTCTTATACGAGCAGATCTTCGTGCATATGCAACACCACACAGGTGCATGTGGAGGGCCACAGGCTGATCTCAGTGGTTTAATCAACTCACCTTGATTTTTGAAGTAGGCTCTGGGCCTCGCTGATCTGGTCAGACAAACTGGCAAACAAAGCCCCTGAGATCTTCCTGTCTCCACTTCCCTAGCATGGGGGTTATGAACTCTTCCCTGTGCTCCCAGCTTTTACATAGGTGCTGTGGACCAAAGTCATGCTTGCTCAGCAAGCACATTCTACACTGGGCCATCTCCCTGGTTGTTTCACCAGCATGCTTGACCGCCTATAACTTAGTCAGGTTTGTACAAAACAGGAGCCAAAACTTATTGCCAGAAGATTCTCCTGGGTATCCAAGCCAGCTGGACTTGAGGTCTGGGCATAAAACCTCACCTTCATTAATGATGCATGCAAAGTGTGTGCTAGTGTAGTCATGATCTGAAATACAAAACATGGGCTGAGGGTATCACCTGGTGATACGATGCTTATCAAGCATATATAAGGTTCTGAGTCCCACCCCAACACCAGAAGAACAAAACTCCCACAAGGCATGTTCATTTTCCCCCATGAACACAATGCCAGCCATATGTAACAATCTGTTTCTAAAACTGTTAGTGTTAGCACCTAGGACTGTAAGAGGGTGGTCTGATGCTTTAATTGGGAATTTGCCTGTGAATACTGAAGGTCCTGTTCCCCAGTTGGTTCTTGATCAATCAATAAAGATGCTAGTGGCCAATGGTTGGGTGGAAGAGGCAGGACTTCCAGGTTCCCACAGGCAGGATAGGAGGTGCAGAAGAGGAAAAGAGATGTGAATGCTTCAGAAGGAGAGAGAGCACCACCAGTCATGTGAGATCTTGGGTGGAGTAGCCATTGGCTACTTCCCCAACTGGGCCTGGGTTAGCAGGAGGGAGATTAGAAATGCAACTAAACTGAGGGCAGATTTAGGATACTGAGTTAGGACTAAAGGTAACTGAGCAACTGAGCTGAGGGCAGAGTTAAAGACGTTGACCTAGGAGTGAAGGTAAGAGCACGTTAGTTATGGGAAGCTTAGAAGTACCTGGCCATTTAGCTAAAAAGCATATTAAAGATAAGCTAGTGTGTGTGTGTGTGTGTGTGTGTGTGTGTGTGCGTGCTCAACATAACTTTCATCGGCAGGGTCTGGTAACATGGTCTATCTGGTGCTTAAAAGTCGAAACTCCATGCTACATAGGACTATTCATAAGGGGTCACTTCCCCTGTCACTGTACACTAATGTGTGTATTGTGAGGGTTTGCTGTCCCTGTTACATTATTATAGGCAGATTAAAGGAGCCAGAAAAGGCAGCAGGGGTTAGTAGAGGAGGGGACAGGCAAGTCTGACTTCTAGGCAAGACTGTATTTATTGACTGAAACACAATGAGGGATCCATCTCAGATCTTACCCACATGGGTGGATAGGTCATAAGTTCCATGCTATGTGGGTGGGTGAGAGAAAATAGGGGTGGAAATGACTCCCATAGTTCGTAATGGGATCTGATAAGTATAGTCTTCCAGCAGGAAACTATCAATCTTCAAGACCATGGCCAACTCCAGCAAGTCACTAGGAAGACTCAAAGGGTTTACCCTGTAGTCAGGTATGCTGCTTAACTTTATGCCATAAGAAGCACACAAACTATAGTAAACAAAGGGGAAAGAGCATGAGCCATATCCAGAAGAAGCTGGGCACAACCTCCCAGAATCTTCGTCCCGTGAAACCACACAGCATGACTCCAGTTCCCCCAAGCAAATGGCCATGACATGTACATCAAGAGAAGATGCTTCCCTCATGTCTAGTTTAGGTTTCATTGCTGTGAAGAGACACCATGACCAGGGCAACTCATATTATGGAAAACATTTAATTGGGGCTGGCTTACAGTTTCAGAGGTTCAGTCTATTATCATCATGGCAGCAAACATGGCACCATGCAGGCAGACATGGTGCTGGAGAACCCAAGAGTTCTGCATCTTGCTTTGGAAGTAGCCAGAAGAGACTGTCTTCCAAATGCAGCCAGGAGAAGGGTCTCCTCCACACTGAGAAGAGCTTGAACTTAGGACCTCAAATCCCACCCCCACAGTGATGCACTTCCTCTAACGAGTCCACACCTACTCCAAACAAAGTCACACCTTCTGATCACAGCACTTCCCATGGGTTAAATGTATTCAAACCACCACAGCTCAATCCAGGAGCATAGGATTCTACTGAGGACTGGTCAGGGTGCCCTCAATTTGCCAATATTTCTGGACTCTCTAGGCTACCAGGTGCTAAATATGAATCATCTTATATACATAGTGTAATCATAGGAGTCCCACTGTTCTCAGCTAGGGAATGATGGGAACTCTCCCACTACCCTATCTACAGTAACACTGCCAGTCTTCTAATGGCCTTTAAGGACCATGGCCACTTGGTACCCTCTCCTGTGCAGTGTATATAAAACTGTTCCCAATAGAAGTAGTAATGGTACAGGACAAGATTGTCTGTTTGCTTCTTGTGATAGTTTTTATATGCTTGGCCCAGGTGGTGGTACTCTTAGAAGGTGTGGCCCTGTTGAAGTAGGTATGGCCTTGTTGTAGTAGGTGTGTCACTGTGGGTATGGGCTTTAAGACCTTCATCCTAGCTTCCTGGAAACCAGTCTTTTAGCAGCCTTCAGATGAAGATGTAAAACTCTCAGCTCTACCTGCACCATGCCTGCCTAGATGTTGCCATGCTCCTACCTTGATGATAATGGACTGAACCTCTGAACCTGTAAGCCAGCCCCAATTAAATGTTATCTTTTATTTGTTTTTTTGCTTTTGTTTTGTTTTGTTTTGTTTTCGAGGCAGGGTTTCTCTGTGTTGCCCTGGATGTCCTGGAACTCACTCTGTAGACCAGGCTGGCCTCGAACTCAGAAATCCACCTGCCACTGCCTCCCAAGTGCTGGGATTAAAGGCATGCACCACTACTGCCCGGCTAGATGTTATCCTTTATAAGACTTGCCTTGGACATGGTGTCTCTTCACAGCAGTAAAATCCTGACTAAGTCACTTCTATACCCCCTTCTCAGAGCGTTGTATTGCCTTTAACAGTGAAGATTTCAGAGGTTCAGGGCAGGAACGGGGGGCTCCTCTTGTGATCACATGAATATAACACAGAGCATGTGACAAAGACTGCTGCTGGTATCACTATCTCCTCCCCAGGATAACCAAAGCCTCCAGGCATCCCTTGGTACTTTTCCTTCTAAGCTCTTTATATTCTCCCCAAGGAATAAGAAAGGGAAGGCACAGTAGGAAACGTGAATTCTTCACATCTACAAGGCAGTTTGTAAATCAAACTGTGAAAATCACTGTGTTGCCCTTTTGCCACGGACTTCCCATCGCACGCAGGCTTTTTCTTTTGAAATTTCTTAGAAAGAAACAAGGACATGCGTGCAAAGAGAGCTTTTGATCTTCCTCTGTTATCCAGCTTTTGTGTAAGGGCTGGGATATTTGGAGTTTTCAGAGAAGCCCATGGTACCGCGTGGTTCCCTTCCATGGTGAAGGGAGACAAGAGGGAGAGTCGGCAAATGGAGTCTCAGGTGGAAAGTGGACTGCCTTGGTGAATGTGTCCTTGGCTAAATCATGAGTAGACATTGGGCAGTGTGACACAAACCAACCAGCACTGAATAGCAGAGAAAGTGAACACAATCAGTTTTAAAGAGTTCACAGGGATGCTGGGAGAAACCAGAGTGTTGTCCTACCTGAAAGAAAGTATCTGCCCAAGGCACCCCAAGACCAAGTTCTCAGCACAAAGGGCAGGGAGTAAGAGACAAACTCAGGAGCTAGAGGAAGAGGGAGAAGGGGCTGGGAACAAGGGAGAGGGAGGAGGGGTATATGTCCCCAGAGGACAAAGGACTGCCTCTGGATAGAGAGGAGACAGACACGGCCTCATAGGCAAATGGTGGTTTATAAAGGTAAAGTTTATAAAGTTTATCCTGTGTTAGGATGAGGTGCTTAATTTTAATTGGGAATATTAATTAGGTGAGCCAATGGGAGCTTTGGCTGGACTTCAGTACTTTGATAGCTGGGCCATGGTGGTCAGGCTCAGGAGGAGAAGTGGCTAAATAAGGGAATAGATCTCTGTGGCTAGCTCTAGGGATGTAATCGATGTAATCTAACAGTTTTTAAGCAAGGCTGAGGGAATGGGAGAGAAGGGCAAGACCTACCAGAGCCATGCCCACTACACTCCAGTTGTCCAGAGTTCCTTCACTACCTGCAGCTCAAGGCCTGTTTCTCTTCTCTGGAGCCATGTGAGAAACAAGATTTACAAATGACCTAGCAGATTATTTGAGGATGAAATGATATAGAACTACAATGAATTTAGAATAGCAGCATCCAGTTAATGGTAAGTAATCCATAGTGCAGAGGAAGAGGAGGAAGAGGAGAAGGAGGAAGAGGAGGAGGAGGAGGAGGAAGAGAAGGGAGAAGATGGAGATGGTGGTGCTGATGAAAGAGATGGATATAGTGATGGTGGTGGTGGTGGTTGTCATGGTGATGATTTCGAAGAGGGGTTTGTGGTGGTGATGGTGAAGAAGATGGGAACTGTGGAAGTGGTGATGGTGTGGTGGTGGTGGTGATGAAGATGGGGGTTGTATCTTTGGTGGTGGTGGTGGTGATGATGATGACGATGACAATGATGATGCAGGCTCTGGTATGGCAATGAAAATAAGAATGTCAGGAGGGACAGAAACATAGAAGTTGGCTAACTCTACTCAGCCCAGTCCCTCTATGTGCCGAGTCTCATAAATATCCTCTCATCTGTCTGAGCCTCAGTTCTCCTGGGTGGAACTGAGACACTGCTGGGAAAGTCAGATGTAGTCCTTGTGGTTCATACGGTTTGCTGGCTGCTCGGAACTCTCTCCCTGTAGGCACTCCCTTATTATGAAGGCTACCTCTGTATTTTTTGGCTTACTTCTATTTCCCAACTACTCACTCTAAGGGATTTCAGGTAGGTTTTATGGTTGTTGTTTTATGTGTTGTCTTTTAATTAATAATTAATTTTTAAAAATCTTTTAATTTTAATTAATAGAGATGTTTCTGTATGTAACAGATGTTTGCTGAAGGCCATCACGTTTTGCCAGTTCCTTCTGTAAAAGTGGGGATAACTGGAATGTGGGGTGAGGTGGGGGGAACTGTGACAGATGGAGAGGAAATGTGGTTACAAATTTGTGTTTAAACCTGATTCCCCGTGAGTGAGTTCATAACCGCAAGGCCACAACGTGTGTATCCCTGATACCACTGCTGCCCGGGGACTTCCCCAGGGCTATCTCAAACATGCACTTCCTGTCTCCAACAGGGCCAAGGTTAAGAAAGGAGTGAGCATTGTTGGGGTGAGAGCCAGCAGCTCTTCAATCTGGGATGTCAGACAGAGCACTGAGTACACTGGGAAATATGCTCCGGCCGTCATCGTTTGTCAGAAGAAATCTGCTGGCTCCGAAAAGAGGTAAGTCCCACCTGGCCTGTGCTGTGCTCAGACTCTCTGCCATGGTGGCTTCCTGTTGCTCCTAGGTTTGCTGACCCCATTGCAAGTTGTATTTGATGTGTGCTGTCTGTCATTAATGGCTCTAGGTAAAATGGGCAGAGTCTGCCAGATCGGGGCAGTGGGGTACCATTCATAGTGAACCCACACAGGGCCACAGAGGATCTATCATCTGCAAGGATCTCTCTATGCAGCCACATCCAATAATACAGGAAGTTTTCACTTCTTTCTTATTCACCTCAGAGGTATCAGAATTGTGGGCTATCTCTTCCATCGTGAGTATATCTGCATGAGTTAAACACAGGAGCACTCGCTCTTCTACAGGCAGGGTGCAGCCCACCTTTACGGCGCTGCTGATGTCAACATACTGCATTTGATTGTATTTGTGCAGGGGGCACTTTCTGATGGAACAGTGGGCCGCCCGCTGTGGAATTACAGGCGATCGTGAATCACCCCGGGGAGAAAAATTAAAACCCGGATCTGCTTCTGATAGCCACCAAATTAGAAACAGGCAATTCACAGCTGGGCAAGGAATGGCTTGGAGACTTAGGAGTTTTTGATTTAGTCCTCTCTCCTGGAACCTCGGAGAATTCCTAGTCTGGTCACATACATTTTCTTTGTCACTTTTAGGTTTCTTCTGGCTCTTTATATTACTGAAAAAAAAATTGAGCGAAAAATCTAAAGGATGAATTGAGGAAGGTAGTACATTGTTCCTGGAATGCAGTTCTAAATTCCAAAACTCAGTTGTTTGGAGAATACATTTATTTCCCATGGTATGGAGGTGGCTATTGCTGCTTTGTTTTAGCCCCCACTCCCTTAGTTCATTACCAAAAGCACTTGAAACCAATTCAGGGATGGCTTGGCATCAGTCGCTCTCCATTCTCCTTTACCAGAATCTGGGTCACCTGCAGCAGCTCTCATCTGTGCCCTTCCTTTGTTTTTTTTTTTTTTTTTTTTTTGACTGGAAAAGACTGAGAGGAAAAGAGGAAGCCGGTGTCTGAGCTCTACCCTGGATGTTCCTGTGGTAGGAGCAGCTCAGACAGCGGAACTTGTTGGTCTCACATGATCTCAGTCCAATGAGCCCAGGAGATGCAATTTGCCAAATGAGCACCATTCTCATGAAAGGTGTCATTGTGGTCATGTAGCCAAGTGACATGAGGACTGATGGACAGACGCATGCAAAAACAGATAGTGATGAACAGGGGTGTGGTGGGGGGGGATGTGGAGTCTGGATGGGTGGATGGATCAATCGATAGATGGATAGGTTGGTATTATGGCTTGAATGTGAAACCCCCAAGCCCCAATAGGCTTTCTTATTTGCACACTAAGTCTTCAGTTGGCAGCCTGTTTTGAGAGATTGTGGAAACTTCTAGGAGGAAGTGGATCACTAAGGGTAGGCCTTGAGGCTCTGTTTCCTGTCTGTTCTCTGAGGCCAAACTGCAGAAGCAATGTGACCCACCCACCTCATATTTTTTATTTATTTGCTTGCTTGCTTGCTTGCTTATTTGTTTTTTCCAAGTCATGGTTTCTCTGTGTAGCCCTGGCTGTCCTGGAAATTACTCAGTAGACCAGGCTGGTCTCAGACCCAGAGTTCTGCCCACCTCTGCCTCCCAAGTGTGGGATTAAAGGAGTGTTGTTACCATGCCCAGCCTACTCTTGCTTTCTCTACTGTGCTGGACTGGATTCCTACTTAAGTTGTGAAACACAAGAAATCCTTCCTTCCATAAGGTGTGTCTCATAGGGTATTTGGCCACAACCACAAGAAAAAGTAAATGATAGATATTTAGATGGATAAATGATGGATGGATAGATGGGTGGATGGATGGATGGATGGATGGTAGATGAGTGGACTTAGCTGGTAAGATATCTCTGCAGAGGATGGTGGATGGGTGGATGGTGAAAGGATGGTAGGAAAGGCAGATATATCAACAGATAAATGAGTGAAACCATGAATGAGTGATAGGTGGATGGATGTCTATAGGATGTTGGATGATTTCTTTTATTCCCTAGCACAAAAGGAGAGATGAGTGGAGGAAAGGGCCTAGCTATTACATTCTCATTTCTCCTGGGCCAGTCTTTTTGCCGTCTGCCACGACTCATTGATAAGCAGTAATGTTGCCCACAGATGCAAAGGGATTCGAACCACCTCATTAACCATTGGCTGTGTTCATCCTGGACACAGAAGGGAAGAGTAGAATATCTGCAGGTGGCCCCTCACCTCAGGGTACGAGCTGCCCTGCCCTTGCTCTGCCAACCCAAGCCTTCCAGTACATCACATCTCTGGGCCATCTCAAAGCACTCGAATGTAGGGAGTAGTCAGCTCTTGTCCTGCACTTTTCTCCTACCATGCTTGGTCCATATTTATGCGGACAGATAATGGAAATGTATACCCACAGGAGCCTGTGGTGAGAACATGGCATATCAAACACATGTCTACCACATGCTAGTGACATGCCTGTGCAATGTGATGGTGTGGACTTTCTATAGGACACAAACACAGTGCAAGGTCACTGTGGCAGACGACCAGAAGCTCCTTCGGTGTGTGAATCAAGTCTTGCTTGCAGCTGTGTCTGCAGCCTCCGAGCAAGTGGCTGGTATGCAGGAGGATGCCTGTAATTGCTTGATTGATGAAATCTGGACTAAGATTGCCCCCGTTAATGTACAGATTAAGGTACAAGTCTAAACAGGTACTTACAGCATGGTCTCAAGTTTATGAGTCCAAAGAAGTCCAATCAAGAAAAACGTAGGCTATTTATCTGAGCAGATGCTGTCCCAGAAAGAACTCCAGAGTAGACTGACAACCTGGGATTCCTGCAGGCAGAGCCGGGATGCCAGGAAAAGCTGAATGTAAATTAATTTTTGCAGTGAAACATTTGGGTTGAGGTTTTTTGTTGTTGTTTTTTTTTTCCACCCTGTATCTGTTTTCTACTTAACAAAATGTACGTAATGAAAATAGATGTTTTCATCAGGTACCACACATTCATTAGCATCTTCAATAGTTATCCCTGACCCACTTGAAAACCTTTCATTTTGTACTATCTTCCCCGAGGGGAATAAAGGGAAACCAAAGGGAAACCTTGGTCCGGTATTTCAGGTGATGCTGAAGCCAGGCGAGGTCCCTTTCTTCTCAAGGATAATTGGAAAATGTTTCATTGAGTTGATGCTTTGATAATGTTGGTAGCTTTGGCTTTTGGTTGGGGGGGGGGTTGTTTTGCTTTATAAATCCTTTCTTCTCTCTGGCCGTCTCTCCGTTATCTTAAAACTCTGAGCTCAGCTGTGGGAACTCAGGAGAGGCAGTCTTCATTAGCTGGAGAGTCCTAGATTGTGTGTTGCTGATAATCTTGCCTGGATCAGGAAGCCGCCTTAATGAAGTGAAGTCGCTGTGACAGGTGCAATTTCATGGGTAAGGAGCCACTTTCGTATCAGTGATGAACTCAGCGGGAGTTAGTGAAGATCTCTTATCGCCTTCAAGTTCATATTCCTTGTTTGAAGAAGTTTGTTTGCCAAGAGAGTCTCATCTTAATGCTGTTATCTCGGCGATCAAATCTGCTTTGATTTGCCTTCACAGATCTGGAACCCACGGCTGAATAGCTAATTGCTCTTTGCCCCGAGATCCCATTCGGCATTTTCAGAATCTTGCGGGCCAAGGCATAAACTTAGATAAATAAGTATAAAGCCTGTTGGGTAAAATTTGCCCTTGGGTGGGGGTTTCACAGAGGTTCCCATGGTGGAGCTGCAAATGATGTTCTCGGCACACAGACGTATGTTTGAATGAACTTGAATGATACCACCCTGTCTACTTCTGAGTTGCCCAGCATGGCTGTAGCCCAGAGAGGTGTCTCATGGCCTAGCTCATGCTCAGGTAGCTTTCTTGTCTTTGAGGCTTTGATTTCTTGACAATGTCTTGTAGGCAGGCAGGCAGGCATTACAAAAATCCAATCTTGCTCGTAATGAGCCTCTCCTTATTCCATGCAATGGTGGTTTTCCACTTACTGTAGGTAATGTGTTTCATCTTAAAACAAATATATTTTAAGTAATAGAATGAGCTGCAAAAAATAGAGGTAATTGATATTTAATTTGTAGTTTAGATACCGATAGCTGCAATTGAATACATGAGGCTGCGTGAAAGCAAGGCCTGATAGACACATATCAAACTATTTGTTAAGAGTGATGTTCTAGTTTTCTGTGATGAACGTTAGAACCAAAAGCAAATTGAGAAGGAATAGATTATTTGGCTTATACTTCCCAGGTCACAGTTCATCACGGAGGGAAGCCAGGACAGGAATTGAAGCAGGAACCTGAATATGTAATCATGGAATATATTGCTTGCTGGTTCGTTCTCTAGACCAGTGCAGCTATATATATATATAGCACCTAGAACACTCCTGCCTAGAGAATAGTGCTGCCCACAGTGGCCTGGACCCTCCTACATCAGTCATCAGTGGATATAATCCCTCCCAGGCATGCTCACCAGCCAATCTGATAAATGCAGTTTTTCACTGGAGTTTCTCTCTTCCAAGGGGACTCTAGGTTTGGGTCAAGTTATCAATAGAAACTAACAAGAATGATTAGGGAAGACTGTTTAATTGTCTTAAACCTGATAAGAATGGCTTGAGTAAAATAGACATTCATCTCCTAGTCACATAACAAAATTAATGAATGAAGAAAGCCAGTCAGGACAGACACATAGCTCCTGATTCTGCTGGCTTCCCAGGTACCTACTATGCCCCCACATCCTGTTAACTCATGGTTTATATCAGTGGTTCTCAACTTTACTAACACTGCGACCGTTTAATACAGTTTCTCATGTTGTGCTGATTCCAACCATAAAATTATTTGGTCGCTACTTCAGAACTCTAATTTTGCTACTGTTATGAATTGTAATGTAAATATCTGTGTTTTCTGATCGTCTTAAGCAATCACCGTGACAGAGTCATTTGACCCCTGAAGGGGTTTGCATCCCTCAGGTTGAGCACCAATGGCTTATCTTGTCATAGATTAAGATAGCTCTAGGAGTGCCAAACATTGCAACAGCTTAGCAGATCAAGTAAAAGTGACAGGAAAGGATCGTCTTAGCTGGCACAGCCTTTTTAAAAAGTGACCTTCCTGGAAGCTTCTGCCAACCTCCATTCCCTCTCCCTTGTCAGAAAAGAGTGACGTGGCCGTGTCAGGCAGCCAAGGAGAGTCAGAATAGAGATGAGGTGCTGATTCAGAGTCACACAATTCAGCTCCACAAACAAAAGCAACACTGGTGACCAGTGTCAGTAATTTATAAAGATGAAGTGTATGTGTGTGTGTGTGTGTGTGTGTGGGTGTGTGTGTGTGGGTGTGTGTGGGTGTGTGTGTGGGTGTGTGTGTGGGGGATTCCATCGTATGCTTAAGTGAGGAGAGCATGTTGGCCAGTCACCATCCCTAACACGCATCACATGTTCCCATGGAAACCCACATCAGCACTGAACTCAAAACTCAGGGAATGTTCTCGAACCTAAGGGTGCAGAAGACAGGAGCTGGCCAATCTAAGTTGTTCCTTTTTTAAAAAGTGGAGCAGGACACAAAACATGTCAGGAACATTGTGCATACAAACAGATGCAGGGGAATTATAACTGCCAGAAAGGAATAAGGACAGACCCCCCCCCCAACGAATCAGAATCTCCTACATGAAACAGCTCGGAGCCTGCCAGTGTTCTCAGATTCAAACTGAGCACGATGTCACAAAGACAAGTCAAGACTGCAGGAAGAAGAAACTGCTGGAGGTCAGGAGGGTGTTAAGAGATAAAAAAGAATCACTTGTTAGATTCGCTTCGACAGGAATCAAAACCATTGTAGCAGAATAAAGAGCACCAGGAGATAGGAACTTTAAGAAACAGAACAAGAAATATATAAAGTATTGAGGATGAGAAACGGCTGGGAACCAATCACGTTAGTCTAAAAAGAGAAAAGAAAAATGATGTGGTAGACACAGGCTGACAATTGGGGTCAACACCTCCTCCATTAAATAGATGCCCAGGGAAACAGAGAACAAGCACCCACAAGACGCATGTGCATGTTCATAGAGCCAGGCGCAATGCTAACTCAAAGCTGGGAGTCACTCAGTAATAAAGCCCAAAGATGGGATAAACAAAATATGGTACATCCAGAAGGTGAAATACGATTCTGTAGAGAAAAGAGATGACTGGAGTATGGGATGCAGTTGAGCGGGTCTTGAAAGTGTTACGCTGTATGAATTGAGGTGACTCTAAAAGACACTTGTAATCAGAAAATTCAACAGTCAGGTATTGGAGATGGCCACAGTGCTCTATGAATACTATAAAAAAATCTCTGAAGGTGCACTTTAAAGTGGTGACATTGGGGGAGCTCAAGGCCCCAGAAATGAACCTACTACTGATATTCTGATAAATGAACAAAGTATCAAATGACCCTCTAAATTCATATCTTCTACTTCTGGATTAGTGGAGCTCTCAGTCCCCTGTCAGAGAAGTCTCTTGTATAGTGGGAGGTGGCTAATGGAGAAATTCACAACTGGTCAAAATGCAGAGTGTGTATCAGTGGGATGTTCACCCACAAATGGGAGATCTGTATCACACTCTTCCCCACAAAATGCTTGGCAACCAGGAAGGGTGTATGTATGTGTGTGGGGGGGGGTAATTTAAGAGCCAGAGAGTGGGGAAGACCAGAGAGAACCTGATTTTTTTTGGAGTTTCAATATTTTCCTCATTTTGTTTTAAGTGATGTTAAATTAATTACATCATTTGAAGGGGAGAAGCTAATTCCACACAAAACGGAAGAGTCTATAAGGAACCCATTAAACTGCTAAACTATAGAGTGGTATAAGGGGAGTCAGTTAAGATCCTTCATGTTGTTAGGGTGTGGCCACAATCACCTGCCCAGCTCAGAGCAGGAGAACCCAGAAGCTATTTCATACTCTGGTGCAATGGTAAAAACAAAGGAATATATAAATGTGTGTGTGTGTGTGTGTGTGTGTGTGTGTGTGTGTGTGTGTGTGTATAAAGGTAGAAGACAGAAAGAAAAGCACACCACAACACAGGAAGTAATAAGTCCTGAATGACTGGCTCCATCATGCCCACCCTCTCCACCCTAAAATGGCACAAAAGAAATAGCTAAGCATACCCTAAAGACTTTTAGTATAAAACTGATGGGCTAGGATGGGAACAGGGCATGATGGGAACAGAGCGTGATGATCTGTCTAAAAATGTCCCTTTCACAAAGGTATGTACATGCTTCTGAGCAGATAGGATTGGGACACCCGGGTATGATGCTCCGGAAGTCACAATTTCATCTGGGGACTAGATAGTGATTTACAAAGGGCCCACACATTCCCAGCTTCCACTTACAGCCTGGCATCTCTAGAGGTTTCCTCCCCAACCCACGCCTACAGCGGATAAGGACCCTTTCTGGAATGGGGTTTCTGCTGTGCCTCCAAAATGGTAAACACCTTAAAGCCGAGTCATCCTTAACCTGGAGGTGTCCAACATGGTATTTATCAATTCTTGCATCCCCAACATACAACACTAAAAGGCACACTGAATTCTGAAGGCAGCTATGCTGCAAAATAGTTTTAGGCATGACAGCAAGGTGCATTTGTGAACACATGGCAGCTGTGGCTGTTGGCAGGAGAACAAGTCAGTCAACATTCCAGCATGGAGTGCAAAAGGGGTTCATCGTCGCCCCCCCCTCTCAGCTGAGGAGCTATTGGCTCTTGATGGATGATGGGGAAGAGGTTTTTTGAAGGACCTAGTCCTCTGTAAGTCAACCATGCTATAGTTGATGATGCCATACCCAGGAGGATATGAACAGCACAAATTGGACTTGATGAGGGGGGGAAGGGGAGTGGGGGCAGGAGAGGGAGGGAGAAAGACGGAAGAGGGGGGAGCAGTAGTCATATGAGGTAGGTCAGGAAATACCTAATTTAGTTCACACATTGTCATGTGACTCTCCTAAGTTCTCTGTTCTCTTCTTCATCCTGTCTTGAGACCCGAGAACATCACATGTGCACACACACACACACACACACACACACACACACACACAAGTAACTCTGAGGACCATGCACTGAATATGTCTGCCAGGGGAGAGTGGTCCTTATACTCAAATCCTTTAGGCTAGATCTTTTCTCTTTAGTTTTTCAGTGTGAACAGCGAAGCACCTTATTCACATACAAAGCCCATTGTGGTTTGAATCATCCTGAGTGAGGTAACCCAATCACAAAAGAACTCACAAGGTATGTACTCACTGATAAGTGGATATTAGCCCAGAAACTTAGAATACCCAAGATACAAGATACAATTTGCAAAACACATGAAACTCAAGAAGAACGAAGACCAAAGTGTGGACACTTTGCCCCTTCTTAGAATTGGGAACAAAACACCCATGGAAGGAGTTACAGAGATAAAGTTTGGAGCAGAGACGAAAGGATGGACCATCTAGAGACTGCCATACCCGGGGATCCATCCCATAATTCGCCTCCAAACGCTGACACCATTGCATACACTAGCAAGATCTTGTTGAAAGAACCCTGATATAGCTGTCTCTTGTGAGGCTATGTCGGGGCCTAGCAAACACAGAAGTGGATGCTCGCATTCAGCTTTGGATGGATCACAGGGCCCCCAATGGAGGAGCTAGAGAAAGTACCCAAGGAGCTAAAGGGATCTGCAACCCTATAGGTGGAACAACAATATGAACTAACCAGTACCCCGAAGCTCATGACTCTAGCTGCATATGTAGCAGAAGATGTCCTAGTCTGCCATCAGTGGAAAGAGAGGCCCCTTGGTATTGCAAACTTTATATGCCTCAGTACAGGGGAATGCCAGGGCCAAGAAGTGGGAGTGGGTGGGAAGGGGAGTGGCGGGGGAGGGTATGGGGGACTTTTGGGATAGCATTGGAAATGTAAATGAAGAAAATACCTAATTAAAAAAAAAGAGTGAGAGGGCCCATTGTGGGTAGTGCCATCCCTGGGATGGTAGTCTTGGGTTCTATAAGAATGCAAGCTGAGCAAGCCAGGGGAAGCAAGCCAGTAAGGAACATTCCTCCATGGCCTCTTCATCAGCTCCTGCTTCCTGACCTGCTTGAGTTCCAGTCCTGACTTCCTTTGGTGATGAGCAGAAATGTGGAAATGTAAGCTGAATAAACCCTCCCCCCCCAAAAAAATGGCCCTCCTAGGCCTATAGGGAGTGGCAGTAGGAGGAGGTGTGGCCTTGTTGGAGGAAGTGTGGTTTGGTTTGAGGAAGTGTGTCATTGGTGGTGGGGGTTTAAGGTTTCCGAAGCTCAAGCCAGTCTTGGTGGCTCACTGTTTCTTCCTGCTGCCTGTGGATCCAGATGTGGAACCCTCAGCTATATCTCCAGCACCATGTCTGCCTGCCGGCTGCCATGCTTCCCACCATGACAATGATGGACTAAACTGTTGCACTATATATAAGCCAGCCCCAATGAAATGTTTCCCTTTATAAGAGTTGTAGTGGTCATGGTGTCTCTTCACAGTGATGAAGCCGTAACTAAAACACCTGTGCTGAGGTCAGCCAGTGCTACCTCAACGTTTAAACTTAGTGCCTACCAAAAGCCTTCTCCACCAAGTGTGTTTTTAGTAGATGCTGCTCTAGGGACATAGCACCATAGCAGGTTACAATTGTTTCCTCTGCTTCTGGATAGCATGATTCCTGCGTGTGTTGGCAGAGACAGGAAATAAACAATAAAAGGTTTTCCTCGGATGAGGGCAAGGGTGATGTTTTGTGCATTGCTGAAGAGCTGTGAGGGAGTCTGTTCACTGGAGATGTGTGTGTGAGGATGCTGTTGTAGGAGCCTGTAACTTTGAAGGCCACACAGCAGCCCTGCAGTGCCAACACAGGGCGTGTCTGTTGCAGATGTAGGTGTGAGACACTGGGGTCTTGTTCACAACGGTGCCTTTTAGAAACAGCACAAAGTTAAAGCCTGTAGGTGTGAGACACTGGGGACTTGTTCACACCAGTGCCTTTTAGAAAATAGCACAAAATTAAAGCCTGGCAATGTGTTCATTAGAGAGCAACTGAATTCAGAGGCATGCCTGGCATCAGTGTTGAGAGGTGGCCCAATCCTGTGTTTATCAACACCACGATCACCTGAAAGCGTGGTTTTGAGGCAGAGAAATCTTGAATGATACATTAGCATAGTCAGCTGTACATTGCTGTGATAAAACATCAGGACCAAGAGCAACCTGGGGAGAAAAGGATCATTTCAGCTTACAGTCCATTAACCAGGGAAGTTAAGGCAGGAATCTGGAGGCATGAACTGATGCAGAGGTCCAGGAGGAGTGTTGCTTACTGGATTGCTTCTCATGGCTTGTTCAAACGGCTTTCTTATAGCACCCAGGACCACTGGCCTAGGGTTGGCACTGCCCACAGTGGGCTGGGCATGCTCATATCAATCACCAACCAGGAAAATGTCCCACAGATTTGTCTACCGGCCATTCTGATGGAGACATTTTGCCAACTGAGAGTCTGAGTCAAATTCTGTGTGTTCATATATGTCTATAGATCAAAATGTATGTGTATGTTCATGTATGTCAGATGCATGTACACATGTGTATGAGTAGAGGTCAGAGGTACCTCTAAGTATCATTTCTCAGGGCCCCATTACCATATCTTTTAAAGTATATCCATGAGTGTTTCCTGCATGCATGTATGTATGGGTACCTCCAAAGGCCAAAAGAGGGTGTCAGATCATCAGGAACTGGGGTTATAGATAGTAGTTAGCCACCAGGTGGGTGCTAGAAATCAAACTTGGGTCCTAGCAGCAAGTGATATCTGAGCCATCTTTCCCTCTCCTTCTCCCCCTACCCCCCTCTCCCCCTCCCCCTCTCCCCATCTCCCCCTCCCTCCCCTCACACTCCCTCCCTTTCCCTCTCCCCCTCTCCCTCTTCTTCTCTCCCTCCTTTTTTTCTTCCTGTCTGTCTTTCCTTTCTCTCTCTCTCTTTCTCTCTCTCTCTCTCTCTCTCTCTCTCTCTCTCCCCTCTCTCCCTTTCTCCTTTCTCTGTCTCTCTCCCTCCATCTTTCTTTTTCTTTCTTTCTTTCTGTCTGCCTGTCTGTCTTCTTCTTCTTCTTCTTCTTCTTCTTCTTCTTCTTCTTCTTCTTCTTCTTCTTCTTCTTCTTCTCTCTCTCTCTCTCTCTCTCTCCTCTCTCTCTCCCTTTCTCCTTTCTCTGTCTCTCTCCCTCCATCTTTCTCTTTCTTTCTTTCTTTCTTTCTTTCTTTCTTTCTTTCTTTCTTTCTTTCTTTCTTCCTGTCTGTTCTCTCTCTCTCTCTCTCTCTCTCTCTCTCTCTCTCTCTCTCTCTCTCTCTCTCTCTCTCTCTCTTAGATGTAGTCTCTCATTGGAACCTGGGTTACCCAGTGGGCTAGGTTTGCTGGCCCATTTGTCTCAGAGAAACACTTGCTTCTATCTCCCAGCGTGCACCTCAGATCTTTTATGTGGGTTCTGGGGAATCAATCTCAGGTCCTCATGCTCTAGGGACAAGCACTTTCCCAAGTGAGCTGTTTCCCTAGCCCTGACTTTGGGAACAGAGCTCCACATGCAGGTGCCGTCTAAGGGGAATACCATGTCTGTGACAAGAGATGCAATGGGATCACACCACTCCTGGAAAGACCTGCATTTAGCAGGTGCCCTTTGGGCAGGTGATATTTGGGCTGCAGTAATGAACAGGGCCTCAGGTCTCATGACTACAGCCCTTTACGTTGTCCCTGCAGATGCAAGCATTTCTCATTGGCCTATAAGAGACAGACTAGGCAAAGAGACAGCAGGAGCTCACGCACATGGCTTCCACTGTTAAGGGGAATTTTAAGTCCAACTGTGCCATGGTAACCAGTCCCCAACAGTCCCTCAATCCCATTCTACAGTTCATGAGTGAACGCATGCCTTGCCTTAATTTACCCATGCGTTACCTTTTTATTATATCCATATATTTGTTCTTTAATCTCTCCCATTTCCAAGCAGGGAACTATATTTAGAGTTAAATTATTTAGTATCACGTTTCAGTGGGTAATGGTGATGAGTTACTATGCTTGGACAGAAGCTACCATTGTGAGCTCACAGGGACTCCAGGGAGCCCTAAACAGAAAATACCTCTTTTTTTTTCCTATAGGAAATGTAGCATAAATGATAACTTAATATCAACCATAATTGTGTTTTTATCACAAGTTTTCACAGGCATTTCCATGCTGTGGATCATGGCTGATATTGGTTGATCTGGAGTTAAAATTGCACAGAACACCAGACAACCGGGCTCTGTATCCGGTCAAGATGATGCTCTTTAGTGTTTGACTTACCCAAAGCTCCTGCAGCCTCTGTGACAGGCAGGGTGACACACAGGAGACCGTGTGCTGCTGTTTGTCTTCCTGTGAGGTTTTGAACTTGATGCTTTTATCAAAGCGTGTGTGTGTGCATACATGTCCTATGAGAACCATCATCGGTGCCTGAATTTATTCTTAGGATTATTTGTTCCCTTTTCTCAGTTTTCCTTCTATTTTCTTGTTGGATCTTTAGGAAGTGTGTGTGTGGGGGGGGGGAGAATGGGGTACACGTGTATGAACAGACACATGGGCATTGTCAGCCACTGCTCACCTTTGTTTTTGTAAGACACCATCTTTCAGAGGCCCAGTGCTCACCAAGTAAGCTAAGCTGACCAGCAACTAGACGCTAAGGATCCACCCATCTCGTCCTGCCTAGCTCTGAGACTGTAAACACACAGCACCGTGCCTGGCTTGTTTTAAGTGAATCCTAGGGCTCAAATCCAGGTTATGGTGTTTCTACACCAAGCGTTTTACTAGCTGAGGCGTGTCCTGTCCTCTTTGGGTTGTTTTGCGACAAGTTCTTACCCGGTATCCCAAGCTAGTTATGAGCTCAGAATCTTCCTACTGCATCTTCTGGAGAACAGGAATTCTGGGTTCTTCCCCCAAGCCCCTGTCTATGTCTCCCTCTGTGTCTGTTTCTATATAGCTAAGGCTTTATTCTTGAATTGACTTCTTATCTACAGCTATTATGTGGTCTGTTTGTGTGAGCTTGCTGCAAAATGGAAGTAGATACTTTCTTTGTTTGCTGGCGATCATGACTTTTGCAATCACATTGAGCCTGGTGCCTGTTGGTTCTAATGTGTGCTGTCCTGATGTGTGTTGGTCCTGATATGTGTGGTCCTGGTGCATGCAGCCCTGGTGTGTGTTGGTCCGGATATGTGTGGACCTGATATGTGTGGCTCTGATGTATGTTGGTCCTGATATGTGTTTGTTCTTTGGTGTGTGGTTCTGATGTGTGTGGTTCTAATGAATGTTGGTTTTGATGCATGCAGCCCTGATGTGTGTTGATTCTGATGTGTGTTGGTCCTGATGTTTATGGTCCTGATATGTGTGGTCCTAATTGTGTTTGTCCTGATGTATATTGGTCCTGATATATGTCGGTCCTGATATGTGTTGGTTCTTTTGTGTATGGTTCTGATGTGTGTGGTCCCAATGAGTGTTGGTTCTGATGCATGCAGCCCTGATGTGTGTTGGTCCTAATATGAGTCTGTTATGGAGAGGGACATACCCTGCATTCCTTCTGAGAAGCCCAACTCTCTCTCAGAGAGGGGATATTGTCTTGCTGCAACCAGGCCTAGCTGCCTTTGGTCCCTTCAGGGCTCAGTGCACCTTGTGGCGCTATGGCAGCCCTCACTGTGAGCATCACTTGACACAACCCCTGATCCAGGATTCTGGTGAGCTCTGCTGGATGGAGCCAGACACATGCAGGTATTTTGCTTCTGAAGGACCTGGGGATCCAGTTGAAAGATCACAGTGGTTCAAAGGAAAATGCTGAGGAGTAAAACCATTGATCCATTGAGAGAGGGAAGCTTGCCCACAGTCCCACTACAGAAAGTACTACCCTGCACCAGCATTCTGAAAACTGTACCCTGTAGTCATGCCAGGGATAGTGGTTCATGACTGTATTTCCCGGCCTCCTTTATTCTGGGCATGGATGAGGTCTGAGGAATTGTTTGTAGCGCATTCTTTTATCTGATGGGTGCCAGCTGGTCTAAGATGCTCTGGATGACATCAGTGCTTGTATGGCAGGAAGTTGGTGCTGAAGGGGTGGGGCTTTACATTCCTGCCGAGAGCCTTACTTCCCATTCTGACTTATTAATCATGTGTTACAACACTAGTTTGCTTCAAGTCTGCAGTCAAGTGAGCCAGTATGGGAAAATGTCACAGATTATTTAGTTTAACTAAGGGAGGTGTGTGTGGGGGGGATAAAGACAGAGAAAAACAGAGGCCCTTCCTCCCTCTCCCCCCTCCCCCTCCCTCTTTTTCTTTCTTTCTCTTTCTTTCTTTCTTTCTTTCTTTCTTTCTTTCTTTCTTTTTTCTTTCTTTCTTTCTTTCTTTCTTTTCTCTTCTTTCTTTCTTTTCTTTCTTTTCTCTTCTTTCTTCCTTCCTTTCTCTCTCTCTCTCTCTCTCTCTCTCTCTCTCTCTCTTTCTTTCTTTCTTTCTTTCTTTCTTTCTTTCTTTCTTTCTTTCTTCCCTTAATGGGATCTTACCATGTGGCTTGGGTTAGCCTGGAACTCTGTAGACCAGCTAGCCTGGAACTCACTAAATAGTCCATGCTGATCTCGAACACTTGTTCTTCTCTGCCCCCCAGATATAGGGAATTACAGTCATGAACCACTATCCCTGGCATTACTACAGTTTTATAGCATTTCACTGAGGAAATCCCCTTCTGTCTACATACTCTGAATCCTTGTTTCTTCCCTAGCTCTAGGAAACCAAGGGTCTCTATCTCTGTAAAATTTCCTTTGCCTTTTTCCTTAATAGTGTTCCAGGGGAACTAACCAAAGTCCATAAATGGTGAATGGAAAATCAAACTGCAACCATTTAGAACAGGGACAAACTAGTAACTCATTGAAGAGCAACAGCCAAGTTTAAAGTAGGCTGAAAGAAGCCAGATACTTGAGGAGACGCAGCTCATGACTATAGTTCAATGCAACTTCTAGATCTCATTTTAAATGAATGGATACTCATGTCTCATTTCGATCTACTGAGTGAGTCCCAAGGACTAGGTTACAATTACGTAACCACAGCTGGTCTCAACCTTCCTATATACTCAGGGATGGCTTTGAACTCCTGACCATTTCTATTACTATCTGAGTGTGAGGACCAGAGCCATGCACTACAATGCTTGGTTTATGGGTGCTAAGGTTCAAATCCAGGGCCTCCTGCATGCTAAGCATACACTCTACCGACTGAGCTACATCCTGGCTGCAGTGTCAATGCCTTGAGAGTGTAGGTGGAAGAGAGCCTGCCACCCGCACCACGGGAGCATGGGAAACTTTCTCAGCCCACTATTTCGATGCGGTTTGTTTCTTTAAATTAAACTTTGGTCAATAAATATTGGTGGCTGCTGGCCACTTAATCTTTGTCTCCAAGGTAGGGCCAATTGTCCTACCATGGTAATAAGATGCCAGATGACCGCAGTCTCCACTGCAAGGTGAAGGACCTCCTCTCCAGGAGCCTGAATTCTAAGATGCTTCAGAGTAAACTGGGTTTCTCGTGACTGTGAGGAATACCAATAGGAAATACAGTCACATCAGGTTCAATTTCAAAATGTAAAGAGGACATCAGTGGGGACTTCCTGTGTGTGAGAAGCCACCTTGTGGGGTCGGTTGGCATCAGACACGGTCCCTGGGAATGCTTTATCTGCAGTCACTTTGCATTGTGATTGGACAACTCCTGGATGGGTCCCTGCTGAATGTGGTCAGCTGATGCCTCACAGAGACACAAGACACTGGACAAAGGAACAC
Source organism: Mus musculus (assembly GCF_000001635.26). Classification (NCBI taxonomy): domain Eukaryota; kingdom Metazoa; phylum Chordata; class Mammalia; order Rodentia; family Muridae; genus Mus; species Mus musculus. The sequence goes on along the minus strand of NC_000071.6, from coordinate 128,121,045 downwards.
TGTGCTTGATTTGTGGATCATTCTTATAACAAAGAACAGAGTCAGATGGAGGTCTGGGGGTGGAGTTTGATTGATAGAGTGCTTGATTGGCATGCATGAAACCCTGAGTCTGGTCACTAGCATGATGCCAGTCTTTGATGGTGGAGCATGTCTGTCATCCCAGCACTTGGGGGACAGAAATATGGGCAGCACGAGATTAAGGCCATTTTCAGTTCCCTAGAGATATAGAGATCAGCCTGGGCCACATGGGACCCTGACTTGATCATGATGATGAAGGTGGGATGGTGGGTGTCGGTGATGATTTTAGTGATGATGGTTATAGTGATGATGATGGTGACAATGTTGGTGATGGTAGTGATGATGATGGCAATGAGGAAGAGGATAGTGGTGGTAATGATGATGGTGATAGAAGTGAAAATATATGTGGAGCCCTCAAGGGGCAGTGAGCCATGGTGGTACCTACATGTGAAGGGGCCAGGTAGTGAGAATGCTTTGGTGTTTAGTGTAGGGATGGTTTTCAGCATAGCCTGCTTTTGGTTGTATGAACAGGTCATTTCTCCAATCCCTTAAGGAGATGGTTTATGTAGCAAGAATAACCAAGAGTCCCCAAGCTCTGACTGCAACTCCATGCTTTCACAGAAAAACCGTACCTTAGCCTGTGAGCTTATCCACTCCTCTGCATTTTTCCCATTTGAATGTAAGTCAAAAGAGGTTATTTTATCACAAAACCTAAGAACTGGGGTCCCCTGAACTTAGACGTTAATTGTAAGAAACTGAAACTACACACATCATTATTACTGACTCCCCAGCAGGGACTGTGGCTGTAGCATGTTCTAAGGGGCTATGCTGTCTGGGATGGAACAGATGGTCAACAAATCTCTCAGGACAACGATGGCTCAGATCTGAAATCCCTACACACTGCCACAAGTTCACATCTTGGCACGTGGTTCCCAGCTTGGGGCACTAATTTGAAAATTTCCAGATGCACAAAGCTTAAATGTGAGAAGTAGGTCAATGGGGTGAAGTGCCTGTAGATATAGTACCCCGGCTTTTCTCTCTCTATGTCCTGCCCTCTGCAACTCAGGGCCACACCCTCCACACTCCAGTTCTTCTCAAGTTCATGGGGCTAAGTCACTGTGGAGAGAACCCCATGGTATCCTCTCTCTGTTAAGTTGTGTTGTGTATTTATGTCACAGCAACACAGAGGATAATTGACACTCAAGACTGCAGGTATTTGTGTGTGCAGGCATGGGCTTCATGCTTTTTCCAGAAAGTCAGAGGACAGAGAGCATGGTGGTTGGGGCAAAATGTTTTGCTATGTGCTATTGTTCTGTGCAAAACTACAGCTGGGGTCACCTGAAAAAAAAATGACATCGTATGAATTCTTGTGAGGTGACATCCCGAGATAGAACAGGCTGAGTCCCAAAGACAGAAGCAAGAAGTCTCAGTGTTATTTCCAAGTTGTTTCTTAGGAGCATTGTCCAGGATACAGGGCAGGAAGTGAGGCAGGAGCCTCTGCAGGCTACCTGGATGTCTACTGGGAGGGTTTACGGAATATGGCTGAGGGCCAAGGTGACTTTTTACAGTTTTAACATGTTTGATCTGTCAGCGTTTTGGACAACAACCTAAACAGCTTCATCTCCATGTGAAAAGTTCCCTGGTGCCTTCTCTAGCCTGGCTTGCATCCAAGCTTGCAGAGAAAACATACAGCCAGCCCAGTCAGTTACAGAATGGGCAAGCCACCGTTCTCTTAGCCATCAGGATGAAAGCAGGGAGCAGGGATCTGGGGTGGGGGGGGGTCTCATTAGTGAATCTTTGTCTGTTGGATCCCACCCCACCCCCAAAGCTCACTAGGTACCATTTGAGTCTTGTAGAGTGAATCTGGCACATGGTTTGTGCTAAGAAAACAATAATGAAGAAAAATGAATATATCAATTACCTATACATTACAAATACATATAAACTTATATAGTATTTGTGCACATTTGTGTGATGTGTGTGTTTGCATGTGTATAGCACCTATGTGTGAGCAACTGAGGATTCTTCCTCTTGACACCACCTGCTTTGTCTCTGCAGACAGGGTCTCTCATGGGTCAGAAACTCCCTGAGTTTGCTAGGCTGGCTGGCCAGTGAGTGCCAGGGATATCGCTATCTCTAGCTTCCCAGACCTGGGATTGCAGTGTGTAATTTGTATTACATTTGCCCTGTATCTCTAGAATTTCTCATAGTGTTTCCACTGCCCTCCCCTCCTTGGAAACACTCATCCTCTGAATACTGCTTCCCAAGACCTGCCTTGTATCTGGTTTGGGTACCATGGACACTTGGCAGTTCTGTGATACTTAGAAATTAGGAGATATAGCCTTATTAAAGGAGATACGGCCTTGTTGGAGGAAGTGTGTCACCCCATAGTTGGGATTTGAGGGCTCCTGTGTGTAGGCTCTGCAAACTGTGGAATCAGAGTCTCCTCCTGGTTATCTTCAGATCAAGAAGTAGAATCCTGGGCTTCTCCAGCACCAGGCCTACCTGGATGCTGCCAAGCTTCCTGCCATGATGATAATGGACTGAACCTCTGAAACTGTAAGCCAGCCCCCAGTTAAATGTTGTCCTTATAAGAGTTGCCTTGGTCATGGTGTCTCTTCATATCAACGAAACTGAAAAGTGTTCTCCAAGACCTCAGAACACTTAGTCTTAAATGGGCTGTCTCCATCAAACTCTTTTCCCTCAGGGCTCAGAGAGATATGAGGAAGAGAAGGCAGAGAAACTGTAAGAGTCAGGGATGGAGGTCGCCAGGGAAACAAGGCAGATATGACAGAACTGACACACATAGGAACTCACAGAGGCCATAGCTACACGTGCAGAGCCTGCTCCAGATGGGGCCCAGTGCTGAGAGGACAAGTGTACATAGCACCCCATCCCTAACCAAGAAGCTATCTCCAATTGCTAATCACTCAAAGAGGACAAATTAGTTTTCTCCAGCAGAGTCTCTCTGGGTATACAAAATGCATTTAAAGATAGACCCTATTCCCAGCAGTAGACAAAACACACAGAGACAAAAACATTATATCTATCTATCTATCTATCTATCTATCTATCTATCTATCTATACACACACATATATACACACACATACACACACATATATAATATATATATCATTTATGTGTGTGTACATATGTATTTCTGATGCTTTTTCTTCATGTCTCCTTCCTCCCATTTTTTCCTCTTATAGCTTGCTTGTTTATTATTATTTTAGATGAATGTTTATATTCTAATAAGATAGAGAGAGAAAGAGAAAGAGGGCATGGATTTAGGTAGGTGGGGAAGTAGGAAAGACCTGGGGGGGAGTTATAGAAGATGAAACTATAATTAAAATATAGTCTATGAAAAAATATTATTTTCAGTAAAAAAAAATAATAAAGACTTAAAAACTCCAGCCAGAGAGAGAGAGAGAGAGAGAGAGAGAGAGAGAGAGAGAGAGAGAGAGAGAGAGAGAGAAAATGTTTTTCATTTACTAGCATGTTAAAATAGCATAAAATAAGCATTGATCAGCAAGCTCACTTCTGAATGACTGTAAATTATGTAAACATACATGCACACACACAGCCCAGCCAAACGAGTGAACACAAAACATAGCACAGTGTTAACGGCAGAGAGACTGGAGTAATACACAGTTTCTCCTCGATTCAAGCCTTGAGGCCTCTTGAGAGCCTGCAGAGCACCAGGCTCTGGATTGTGCATAGAAAAATGAAGAGGAAAACAGGAGGCGTGCACACACTCCCGACTGTAGAAAGTTGTTCTTTCATTGACTTCTGTGTGCCCAATTCTGGGATAAACTTGGGCAAGCATTATTAAGTACAAAAATGAATAAATAAATAAAAGCACCAGTTTTAATTCTCTGACTGCTACTACAAACTCACCCTAGAAAGACTCAAGTCTTTCTTTTGAGTGTGGAATTGGGGTTCACAGTTGATGGGAAGAGAGCGGTCCAGATATTGAAACTGAGATTTTTCTTTTCTTGCTCTCCATAGATAAAACACTTTCTCTGAGAGGCCTTGCAGTCTGATGATCTTGCAATGACAGACATGAGCCATTTGGGACAAGGGGACTGATTTCTCTCTGGGTGAAGAGTGAGACCCTTAAGGGGGTCTCATGACTGGGGACACCACCCTGCAGGGTAGATCAGGATGGGTGTAGCTTTGCATTTAGTCACGTGAGCATATGTGTTAAAATGATACAAAAAAAAAAAAAAAGAGAAAATCACTGCTGTTCTAAGGCAGCAAACTTGGATTAGAAGTCAGTTTCTCTTTAATGAAATCCGTGGCACCAGAAAGAACAACGTGTGTGGAGTCTTCCGTGCCTCTGTCAACTGCGGATGCCGGGTCGCAGATGGCCTGCAAACTAATTTCAGAGTGACCTTGTGATGGGGTTATGAGCCTAAGAAATTGCAACAGAGGCCTCAGGCAGAATTTATGAGTCTACACGAATTGGATTTTGCATGAGGACGGGATATGCTGGTTTGCATTTATTGTCAAAAGCTATCTTAACGCCGAGTGATGAGCCAGCCAGGCACTGTTGACACAGCTCTCCCGCTGTCCAAAGCTTACGAAGGCCCACTGCTCCTCAAAGGGAGGAAAAAGCTACATTTTTTCACACTTGCTAACCAGGACATCTTGCCCTTTCTCCCATGTTCAAATGTTACCTTGTCCTTAGGGCTTAAATGAGTATCCCACATTTGCTAACCTTAGACGCTATTGTGTCCTGGTACCCAGAGTGTTACTAACTCATCCAAACATCTCCCATATGTGGAGAGACTCCCACTAGCCTCTTATAACTCTTCTTCTCCTGCTTCCTCTCTTTTTAACTAATTAATTATCTAGAACTATGTCTTGTATATGGTCATTCATGTACATTTGTAGATGGACAAGCGTTTGTGTGCAGCCTGGAGACCAGAGACTGATGTCACGTGTCTTGCTCAGTGGCTTACCATTTTATCTTTTGCAGTAGGATCTCTCACTGACCGAGTAGCTCACATGTTCAACCAGCCTTGCTGGTCGGCAAGCCCTGAGTCCCTAAGGCTCTTTTTGGCTCCCAGTTCTTCAGCTCTGACATTACAGAAGCACACTGCTGTGCCCAGCTTTCTATGTGGGTTTTGGAGGTCAAACTCGGGTCCTTATGCCTGAGTGGCAAGCACTTTACCAACTGGGCCATGTCCCCCAATCCCCTCCTTCTTCTGTATTTAACCTATCTGAATTTTCTTATTTTAACATGAACGATGAAATTGCTTCCGTGGAAGGGTGAGTAAGATCTTTCACCTTGACCTCTGCCCTTGACCCTACAAGCTGAGTGTGTTCTTTACGTTATAAAAGGGCTTTGCAGAAATGAACAAGTTCTGACCTTGATGGTGAATAATGGCTATGTGAATGAACGAACAAATGAATGAATGAATGAATGAATGAATGAGCATGCTTAGGGTGGCACACTTAGCATAGGAGATGATCCTGGGTGCTGCCTTAATCCCAGAGCCTAAGGTGGATGCTTGGAATGCACGAAGCAAGGGTTAGCCTCAAACTCCCCAGAACGTAGGAGAATCCAAATGTGAGATTCTAGGTCACTGTATTTGTGGCTATGTGTTCTAGCAGCCAGAGGAAGGTAGCCCACTTTCCCAATTCCTTCTACTGCCCTGAAAGATGTAGGTTTCATGCCCCAGTAAGAAAGTCCAGAGCCCCAACTCAGGCATAGGCTGAATGTAATGTCCTGTGGGGCCCAGGTCATTGAAGTATCTACCAAAACTTCATCAGACTAACTAGTCTGTATTGGGATCCATATGACTCGGGTCTGTATTCACATCACTAAGCATTCTGGAATGTCAAGATCAGCTCTGTGACTGGGGAGGGGGAGTGGGGGGGTCACACTCCTGTCTGGGGGGGGGGTGTTCAGCTTCAAGCCAATCGTAGCCATCAAAAGAAAGTGTCATAAAAGCAATAATTCTCATAATCCCCAACAACAGCTATCTTTTCAAGTGGAAAGATCCGTCAGATCTGTCGCACTCAGCTAATGACGGGAGGTGACTAATCAACACTGGGCCCTTCGTTTCCTGCTTGAAGCTGCAGAGATAAAATAAAAACCAGGTCCTATGCGCCCATGTGGCTCGCACAACACAGAGATAAATCATTTCGTGGCTCTGAGACGGGTGTGATGAGAAAGGTGTGTGCTTGCTATTGATTTTTCGAGACGTTTCAGCGTTTTACACATAACATAACAATCTCAGCATTCAATGTCAAAACAAACAAACAAACAAACAACAAAAACCCCAAATTAAAAAAAAAAAAAGCCACAGTTTGACAGCAGAGGCATGCAGGAGGAATGTGACATTCTCTATGGAAAGTCTCGCTTTGTATTTCTGTATCATTCACAATTCTATCAATTGAACACAACAGAAAGCCTCCAGCTTGTTTATTCAAGGGGAAAGAGGAGAAAGGAATAAAGAGGTTTGATTGAGATGCGGTGGTGTTGGAGTTACTGGCTCATGAAAGAAAACTGGCCCCTCGTGTGTGATTGGCAATGGTTTAAATGTCTTCATGGACTCTTTGAACACCTGCCACTGACAGGTGGAATCTAATAAACTTCTATAAGATCTGACCGGATTGGACACTTGCCTGAAGTGAGTGAGATAGACCAGAGGCTTTGTAGCCATTGGGGATAACCCCGAAGGGTACCTGTCCACTCTAGTGGCTGCTATGGCATGTGCACCTTTGGAGACATGCTGAGACCCCCTGCAGTGTTAAGCCTTACCCGACTGTTAAGGAAGCCTCCTTGGAGACCCTCCTACAACCCATAGCCAGGGACTGATGCCCACAGTCCTGACCAATTAGAAGGGAAAGTTTGAACTCAAGTTACCAAACCCAGCTGCTCTCAAGGGCTGGGTCTTCTGAGACATTGGGATAGTCAGCAACCTGTTTCCCCCAGACCCTTTGTGATGGTGTAGTGGCTCTGATCTTTCTCTTGAGACCTAGATTCTAAAGAGTTCAGGAATTAAACAGGAAAAGATCCAGAGCTACCACTTTATAGGGTTTAGAGTCCAGCGAGGGAACTCAGAAAGTTAAAAACACCGTTGAGGCCAGGGCTGGACTGTAGCTCAGTCTGTAGCGTACTTAACTTAGCATAGGCAAATCCCTGGGAATGACTCCAAGCCCTGCAAACAGCTGGCTGTGATGGTGCATACCTGAATCCCAGCATCTCAGAGAGAAAATCAAGAGGGCTAGGAGTTTGAGGTTATCCTTGGCAACAGAGGGAGTTTGAGGCCAGCTTGAGCTATGTAAGACTCTGTCTCAAAGCAAAAACAAAATATACAACTGTGAAGAAGCAAAACCCAGACACTAGAAGACCAGCTGGCAACGATACCCTGTTCATCTAACAGCTCTGACATTCGCCGAGGCACTTTTCTTCCGCATCTTATTTCTCTCATCTGAAAAAAATTAAGATAGGAAATATCTTATTTCTCTTTAGAAAGTCTTCCCCCTATGGATAAAATGGGGTGATTGATGTGCGAAAGGCACATAAACAACACAATATTATTGTTTCCAGTCTTAAAACCAGGAGGAAATGCGTGCAAATCAGCACTCTGACAGGGGGGCTGATGCTCAGAACCGAAGACAAACGACCCAGTTTAGAGAAGAATGGGCCGCGCGTTTGAACGGAGATTTCCCAAAAGGAGATATGCAGATGGTAAATGACTTGACAGACACTTGGCACAGAGAGCTGTCATAGAAACATAAATTTCAATAGAAGATGCCAGAATATAACCTAGAGCAAGACTGAGTGTGAAACAAACATAAGCTAGGCATATTGGCATGCACCTGTAACCCCAGGACTCAAAACATAGAGACAGAGGACCAGCTTAAGTTCAAGGCCAGCCTGAGTTATATAGTATCAGGACAGCCAGAGCTACTTAGCAAGACTCAAAACTAACAAACCTGACCAAACAGACAAACAAGGTCTCTCTCACACTTACATAATCACAACAGTGGTCTCTCTCTCTTCCTCTCTCTCTTTTCTTTCTTTCTTTCTTTCTTTCTTTCTTTCTTTCTTTCTTTCTTTCTTTCTTTCCTTCTTTCTTTCTTTCTTTCTTTCTTTCTTTCTTTCTTTCTTTCTTCCTTCCTTCCTTCCTTCCTTCTTTCTTTCTTTCTCTTCTTTTTCTTTCCTTCCTTCCCTTTCCTTCCCCTTCCTCCTTTCCTTTCTTCCTTTCTCTCTTTCTTTCTGCGTATGAATGTTTTCCTGCATATGTGTGTGTGTGTGTGTGTGCATTACATGCATGCAGTACCCACAGAGACCAGGAGAGGGCATCAGATTCCCTGGAACCAGAGCGATAGATGCTTTTGAGCCACCTTGTTGGTTGCTGCGTATCAAACCTGGATCTTCTAGAAGACAAGCCAGTGCTCTTAACTGCTGAGCCATCTCTTTGTCCTCAGTTACAAAAGTTTTAACCATACTTCTCCACATATCCCTACTGGGTGAGAAAAGGCTTAAAAATAGGAAGGAGTGAGGTATTGCTATACAGAGATGAATCAGAAGTGCATAAAAGAGAAGAGGCTGGAGGGAGATAGCTCACACGATAAAGTTGTTAAGACAGAATCTCATAGGTTCCAGAGAGAGATCCTATCAAAACACAAGATAGGCTGCTCCTAAGGAATGCTACCTCAGGCTGACCTCTGACCTCCATGTGCAAGTGTTCAGATGTATACACATGCATACACTTGTACATGCATACAAACACATAAACAAGCACATATAATCAAACAACAAACGAAAAACATCACAAAGAAGTTTGTCCTGCAATGCTATATTTAGATCATATAGTATAGGGGACAAATCTAACCTTTGGTGGAAAAAAAAGCATATGCAAAGCTAACTCAGGCAGCTGAGGGCTGCAATCTAAGTATGCAGATACCCAAGGGCCACCGTACCAGGATGTGTGAACATGCTCTATATATTGATTGTGGTTGTGTTTCCACAGCTGTGGGAATTTATCAAAAGTCACCCAACTGTGTGACTGGGTGAATTATGATTCAACATATTTTATTTATAAATAAATTTTTAAATTTATGTTTATTGAGATGCATGTGTGTGGCTGCTTCTGTGTTTGTGCACCGAGTGCTTGCAGTACCTGTGGAGGCCAGAAGAGGGCGCTGGATCCCACCGAGCTAGATAGAGTTACTGAAGATTTTGAGCTGCCATGTGAGTGCTGGGAACTAAACCCACTCTGTCTGTCAGAGCAGCTCGTGCTCTTAACTCCTGAGCCATCTCACTAGCTCCTAGAATGAATGTCTAACTACAGCCCTGTCGACCTTCCAAGGACTTAGAATGATGCTTGGGAGGAGGTGAAAGAGGCTGAGTTCTTCTAAAAGTGACCTCAGAACTTTCCAGCTGGCATGGCACTATGCCTTCACAGACAGCAAGCTCAGACTTTCTGAATCATCAATTGGCTTGATTGCTCCAAGTGCTGGTTCATAAATAATGAGTGTAATCAGGGTTTGTGGGATGGCAAGCTGCAGTCCTGATGTGGACTGTGTGTAGGATTTATTTCCCCCACACTGCGTTTGAAATTGGAACATTTCACATCCCAATGTTGATGTCTGGGTTCTCACATAAAATGGCGAGGTCTGCTCCCCCCCCCCCCCCCGTCTGCCAGGCTGGCAGTGATCACAGAATGCTGTGGATACCCTTTGCAAGGGGGAACAATACTTCAGTCTGTCTTCCATCTGGCATCTGTCACTCATCTTCTTTTGAAAACAGGATATCACGTAGCTCATGCTGACCTCAACATCATATGTAGCCAAGGATGACCTCGAATTTCTGGTCTTCCTGCCTTTACCTCCTGAGTGTTGGGATTCCAGGTGCCCTGCCCCTAGGCTAGAAATTGAATACATTGTTTCATGCATGATAGGCTAGTACTAAGCCCCACCCCCAGCTCCTGTCAATCAACTTCAATACCTGCTCACTGTTCATTGGCCCTGAGATCCTTTGTTCTACGGAGTGAGTGTAATTTGGAAAAAGCAGTTACAGATGTTTTGACCTATACAACATCTCCTTTTTTAAAAAAAACTTTATTCACTTTACATCCCAATTGTTGCCCCCCTCCTTGTCCCTTTTCATAATCCCTCCCCTTACTCCCCTCTCCTTCTCCTCTGAGAGGATGGAGGCTCCCACCTAGCATCTCCCCCTACCCTGGCATATACAGTCGTTACAGTGCTAGACACATCCTCTCCCACTGAGACCAGACAAGGCAGCCCAGATAGGGGAACATATTCCATATCCAGGCAACACTTTAGGGATTGTCCCTGTTCAGCAGCTAACAAACAGATGCAAAGACCCACATCCAAATATTGGATGGAGCTTGGGGACTCTTATGTAAGGGGAAGGATTGAAGGCCCCAAAGGGGATAGTATCTCCTCAGCAAGACCAACAGAGTCAACTAACCTGGACCCTTGTGGGCTCTCAGAAACTGATCAGCCAATCAAAGAGCATCTGTTTTTAAAATTTATTTTAGATTTATTTATTTTACTTTATGTGTATGAGTATTTGTGGTGGATTGAATGAGAATAGCCACTATAGGTTCATATTTTTGAATATCTGATCCCTAGTTGGTGGAACTGTTCGGGAAGGATTACGGGGGTGTGGCTTTGTTGGGGGAGGTGTGCCAATGGAGGTGGGCTTTGTGGTTTCAAAAGCCCATACCATCCCCAGTTAGCTTTCTTTCTCTGCCTCCAATGTGAGCATCAGGATGTAAGCTTTTAGTTATTGATCCAGTGCTGTGCCTACCTGCCTGATGCTAGGCTCCCCACCAAGATAATCATTGACTCTAACCGTTTGGAACTCTGAGCCTCCAAATTAAATGCTTTCTTTTATAAGTTACCTTGGCCATGGTCTTTCGTCATGGCAACAGAAAAGTAACTAAGTGTTTCACTTGCATATACATATGCTCATCCGGTGCACACCTGATGTCAACAAAGGTCAGAAGAGGGTGTCAGATCCCTTAAACTGGAGTGGTGGGTGGTTGTGAGCTACCATGTGAGTGCAGGTAATCAAATCCTGGTTCTCTCTGAGAGCAGCAAGTGCTGTTACCTGAGCCCTCTCCCCAGCCCCGCTAAGCAACATCTCTACATTTTCACACCAGTTCTCCAACACAAACACCATTCTTTCCTTTTCACAGGTTAGGGGATGGAAGGTAGAGGAAGAAGCAACTTTCCTAACAGTAGTCAGCTCGAACCCACACAGTCTCTTATGCAAGGAGGAGGAAGAGGGAAGAGGACAGGAACTGAGGGAAGAAGGGACAAGAGGAGGAGGAGGTTGAAGAGGAGAGGAGGAGGGAGAGAGAAGCAGTTATTCTGAAGAAACCAGGCTGATTGTCCTTGTCTGGCTCCTTTGATCTCCTGAGCCTTGGATTTTCCAACACTTCATCTGGCATGGTTAACTGCCTAGTTGCTGTTGCTATTGAACCAAATATATTCTGTCCTCAAATATTATGTTTCTTTGTTTTTTTTAATTAAATATTCCCTCCATAATAGGTGTGTGTGTGTGTGTGTGTGTGTGTGTGTGAGTGTGTGTGTGTGTGTGTGTGTGTGTGTGTGTGTGCGCGCACGCGCACAGTGGGATGGAGGGAGAGTCCAAAGCATTGTGTTGTCAATGTATTATATAATGTATTACATATGTGTGTGTATAGTCTGTGTATGTATGTGCCTTGATGTATTCCCCTGTGTGCTCCTGTACAGAAGCCAGAGGTGGATGTCTCCCTCTTTGACTTTTTACCTTATCTTTTTTTGAGACAAGCTCTCACTGAACCTGTGGCTCACCAATGAGGCTATGGCTGGCTATGTCCAGTGAGCCACCAGGAACTGCCTGTCTCTTTTTTCTCTCAGCACTTTAGTTGTAGGTTTGTGCGAACATGCCTGGCAGTTTACAAATGAATGCTGGAGAGCTGAACTCAGGTCTGGATGCATCAGTAACTATCTATCCACTGAGCTGTCACACCAGCCCTCTGTATGTTATTTTATATACCAAACAGTTACATGCTAGAAATTAAAGTCTTGGGAGAGATGGCTCAGTAATGAAGAACCCTGGCTGTTTGTACAGAGGACCCAGGTTTGGTTGCCAGCATTCATGTGGTTGCTCACAACCATCCGTAACTCCATCTCCAGAGTATCTGGTGCTCTCTTATGGGCTCCACACACACAGAATGTAGGTTTCAGACCCACATGGGGCCCAGTATCTCCTTTTCTGCTTGGGAGCCAGAATGGAAAGCTCTTAGCTTCTTCTCCAGTACCATGCCCATCTATTTCCTACCATGACGGTCAGAACTAAACCCTCTAAAACTGTAATCAGGCGCCCCTCCAAACCCCCCATTAAATGCTTCCTTTTATAAGTTGCCTTGGTCATGGTATCTCTTCATAGCAACAGAACACTAAGACAACCAAATACCTAAGATTGTTTCAAAAGAGTTCCCCCTGCATTTGCATATGCAAATAAAGTACCCTTCTGTGTGATACTTCTCTTCCTGGTTTCTCCTCACAATACTGTCACTATTGTATTGATTAGTGTAAATATCCCTGTATCTGGCAATCTCCACCTCCAACCTGAACGGAGAAAGACAACAACAACAACAACAACAACAACAAACCCCTGTTCTCCCTTGCAGAGTCCTGGCTCTGGTTTTCTTGTTTTGAATTTAATTAATTAATTAATTAGTTAATTAATTTTTCCTTACTCTCTAGGTTCCTTAGCTCTTTCAAGTCCTTCTGTAGACATTTTACATTTGACACCTAAGTAATAAAGGCAGTCATAGTCACAAAAGAGCCTGTTAATGTAGTTTCTGTTGATGGAGAAGACTTGTGTGTGTGTGTGTGTGTGTGTGTGTGTGTGTGTGTGTGTGTGTGTGTGTGTGTGTGCTATGCAAGCTGACGTTTTGTGCTTACCATGAAGTTGGGACATGAACGTCCCGAGAAGCTAGGCCTTGTTGCTTGGGATGACTACAGTGAATCCCCCTTTTCTTTCATTCACTATGGATTTATTGAGTAGCTATTGTGTGCCGGGTTCAATACTATAGGAACCAGGGAATGAGCAAGGCATTACACAAGGTCCCTGCCCTCTGCAGTGCTATGAGACCTTGTGGACCAGTGTTTCACAGGTCCTTGCTCAGGTCTTTTGCTTAAGCTGTCACTCACCTGCTGACTCAGAGGAAGATGAAGGAGGATCCCCAGATCAGAGGAAGGGGAAGGAAGACCCCCAAGATAGCTAATCTTCCCAGTCACACAGACTGATCTAAGAACCATCGGGGTGGTGATGCATGGAGGTCTCATAAGTGCCCATGCCAGGACCAGAAAAATATGCTGGTTTTCTTTCTGCATGTGTGAATTTGTGTAGGCTGTGGGATATGGCGTGGCCCCCACTTGAGCGGACTTCACACAGGACAAAGAGTCCAGCAGGTGCTGTGGGGTAGCAGTGTGTACATCAGATCCGGCTAAATCTGGAGTCACGATTTCACCCTCGGTGAGCTAATAGTATCTATTTGTTTAAATCCGCCGAATCTGGGGTTCTTCTGTTTGCATACCTGCTATAATCTTCGGAACACAGTTCTGATTCTGAACTAGGCAAATAGCATAAAAATTTCAGTTTTATTTCAGAATCTGTATTACAATATTACAGACTTGGGGCAGCCAATAGAGGCTGTGGTTTCGTCCACTGAAACAGGGAGTGAATGAAACTTGAGATAATCTAGGCCCTGAGAGTAGACTATTGCTCATGACCCCAGTGGATGGGGTCTTATAAGTCTGTGGGAGGCTTCCCTCTCTCTGTATGTCTTCACTGGCCCAAGTCTCCAGGTTGGGTTCTATTTCAACATTCTATTTTGATTTTACTTTTCTTTCTTTTTTCCACGTGTGATTTATATGTGCCTGTGTGTGTATATGTGTATACATATGTACCTGTGTGTTAATATGTGTATGTGTAGGTCAACACTGAGTATCTTTCTCAATCACTCTCCAATTTAAACATTTTTTCAAGCTTTATTTATTGTTATTTAGTATGGGGATGCTTAACTACATGTATATATGTGAACTACATGCATGCCTGGTGCCTGGGAACTCAAAAGAAAACATTGGATCCCTTGGGACTGGAGTTACAGATGACTGTGAGCTGTCACGTGGGTGCTAGGAACTGAAGCCAGGTCCTCAGGAGTATTACCCAGTGCTCTTAACCAGACTTTCCACTTCAGTTTTTGACATAGAATCTCACAGCGAATCTCGAATTTTCTAATTGAGCTAGACTGGCTAATTAACAGGACCCCAGGATTTTTCTGTCCCTCCCTTCTTAGTCCCAGGGTCCAGGCTTGCACCATTGCATTGTGGGTGGGTGCTGGGGAACTGCAGCTCCTCTCTGCTGTCCAGCAAGCACTTGACTGACTTGACCATCTCCCCAGCTCAGTCCCCTTAATTGGCGTAGATGTCTGTCATCTGTATTGAGAAAAATCACAAATCCTGAAAAGGAAGAGATTATAGTTGGACAGAATGTTGAATCTGTGACTTATGAGGACTTTAGCAAAAGTGTTACGTTAGGTTGTGAGACAGCCAACGTTGGGGTGACATGTGCCCCCAGGGGTGTCAGTCAGTCTGTGCTGAGTTTACAACCAAGCTCTGCTCGATACTAATTACACTCTACTTGTGAGATCCAGATGCCCAGCCTCCACAGATGATAAAGACTATGCAAGGCATTCCTGTGCTGGATATATTTTATTCATTGTCCTTCAGGACCAAGCATGTTGTCATAAAATGCCAAGTCTGTTTCTTTTCATGGCTGAATAGTATTTCACTTCGGAGACATACCACATTGTCTTTATTCACCCCAGTGGTCCACGATGACTTCATGCTTTGGTTCTAAGTTCTAGAGCTCTACAGCACAAAAGGGAGACTCTAGTTGGTTCTAGCTTTGTGTATTTCACAGTGAAGAAGACGAGAGTGTGAACAATCTCAGCATAGAGGAGTTGGTGATTGATTTTTGTGATGGATACAAGATCGACCATGATGTGGCCATGTACAGTGTCTAAATCTTGCTCTGTTTCATCAATGAGCACAATCATTATAAGCCAATTAAAATACAAAGAATTACAACGTAGAACCAGCCTCTAGGCTTTACCTTGCTTTCTACGTATTCTGTGACATTTTTTTTGAGAAATCTGGAAGGTTTAAGATGAGAAATGAGTTTGACTTTCTGATAAAATCAGATTTTTTTTTCCCTCTGAATCAGAAAAATTGCAGGGTGCCTCCCTAAGCTACTTTTCTTAATGGCCTTGGAAACTGTGCCGTGTGAGATTGTATTTTGGGGTCGCCCTTGTTAGCTCCCAGTCCCCCGCCCCCGTCCTGCCTCTTCCTTCTAATCGGAGTCCATATATCTTGGGTGCCTCCATCTCTGAAACGCTTCTCTCTTGGCTTGCCATTTTAAGCACAAATTCCCCGCTAATCCTGGCAGCTTTATTGCATTTTCACCTTCTGAGATAGCCTGGGAATTTAATTTTGGCTTGATACTACAGTTACTAGTTCCATCCTTTATGGATTGTATTTTGCTTTCAGGTAGACAAAAGGCTCAAAATGACTGGCTGGTGAGTGAGCCTTGCTTGCAGAGAGAGAAAGCAGACCTGGGATGGGAGAGATGCAGTCACCATAGTCCGTGGCATGGCAGTGTTTCCCATCCATACCTGTTATCTGCCCAAAGTTTATTGCACCTCTGGGTGGTATTTAGCAAAACATAGGGTCTTTGGTACAGAAAATGAAATGCAAAAGGCACATAGGATTAATTAAGCATTCATGCCATTTCCACCACTCACAAACTGCACATTTAGATTTTTTTTTTGTCTTTGTCAAGAAGGAAAGGAGATGTATTTTTAATGACCTGTGGCAGATGTTCCCTCTGCTCTGTCGGAAAGAGGGACAATCAGGGAGTGGGCCCTCAAATCGATGCGGAACCCAGGCAGATCTGAGAGGGTGTTTCACTAATGAAAACTGGGTACAGACATATTCCATTGTGTCCAGGGAAGACCCCCCCACTCTGCTTCCTCAGAGCAAATTCCACCCCTTGCATTGGCAACTGATGGTGGATATAGCATCTATAAGTGAAGGCTATCCATTGCAAGCCATCAAAGCCACCCCTGAAAGCCATCCAGAGAAGAGCTGTTGGCTGGATGCGAGGGGTGCCTCTGAGTCCCACAGATGATCGAGGGTCAGTGAGGTTCTACAAGTCACTCTCTAGCTAGAGATGCATACTTGATGCCAAGGCATCCCATAGGAGGGCCATCACACCACACTGCCACAGGTATGACTGGATTATTCCCTTCGGTCTTTACTTTCAACTTAACCCCCGACCTCACATTCGCCCTCATGGTTTGCCTAAAGGGCAGTCCTCCAAACCACATCTCCAGTGTCACAGTTATTATTTGGTTTCATTTCCTGTTCCTTGTGAGGTTCACCAGCGTAGGGCAGTGGTCTAATAAATATCCAACATTGGGAGGGAAACCAGGCTTGGGACTTTCTCCTCTCCTTCGTGTGTTTAGCCCACATGTTCTGTGAGCTGCAACAAGCTGGAAATTCTTTTCCCTCATCTGTTTCCCTTCTGACCTAAATCAACAGGTAGATTGTAGGTAAAAAAAAAAAAATTCTCTGTGTGGGATTTCTACCTGCCTTAAGCCATTTATGTTCCTGGATCACTCTCTGTCTCTGTCTCTCTGTCTGTCTCTCTGTTTCTCTCTCTCTCTCTCTCTCTCTCTCTCTCTCTCTCTCTCTCTCACACACACACACACACACACATACACACACATACATACACACAGCTTTATATTTTAATATGCCTTAGTCAGCACAATAGCTGGGCAGCTGCCTATGCTCCACGCTGTTAGAGTCTACCTTCCTATCCATAACCCAAGCTATTACTTACCATGTTTCATCTGGGCTGCTCTTAGCTCCAACCAGACAGCCCTCTGAGCCAAGGTCTCTTGGCCCCTAACCCATGGTGCTTCTCTGTTCTCCTCTCCTGGGCTCTCTTCTATCCCAGGGCAGCTTCTCCCTGCTTCCTCCAAGCCAGCCAAACTTCACCCCGCCTATGTCTCTTCTCCCCAGCTATTGGCTGCTGGCATTTTTATTCACCAATCAGAATTAACTTGGGGGCAGGGTCTCAGAGGTTCTGTTTGGACTCTCTGGGGCAAATAGTCTAGAGGGCCCCAAATTCTAGCATTAGAATACAAGCAGCATTAGACCAACCTACTACAGTAGAACACAGACTATTCTCATACTTCCCTACATTCCCATTTCATATGCTAATTACTATTTGTGTTCTGTTCTTGGCCCCCAGCCCCTCTTTCTAAAGGACTTGTACAAGTTATATATACTTGGTACACACCCTCTGTGGTTTTATTGTGCGATCTCCTTATAGGCTAGTAAGGTACGTGTGATTTGAATCATGGGCTAGTGAGATGATAATGCGCTAAGTGAAGCCGACTGCTGCCAAGTCTGATGACCTCAGTTTGATACCCAGCTCCCACAAGGGTAGAAAGAGAAAACCAACTCCCACTAGGTGCCCTCTGACCTCCACAACAGGATTCCTGTGTATTTCTGAATGAATGAAGAATTAGCAGCAAGCTTACACTTTACAATATTCCACCAGGCAGATTATCCCAAGGTCCTGGAGCAGCAGAGGTTGATAGAACTCCCTCCCTACCCTCACCCCTGCCACACACCCCCTCCCCAGGTTAGAAGCAGAGGGGAAGAAAATAAGAGCCCTAGGCATTTTGGGCTAATGATTTTATCTCTCCTTGACACCTCCCAACATGCCTTCCTTAGATAGGTTAGTCCTTATTTTTCATGTCGGATTGTATTTTTCTTGAGCAACTTTAAGCAGAATTATCTCACCCGCCTCCCAGGGATCTTAGCTGACTAAAGTACCCAGGAGGGTCTGGCAGTGACCCCAGCTGAGTAGAATATTCTGTTTCCCTCCAAGTTCATCTGGATTAGACGCATGAATCTAAAACTCCTCATTTTGACCCATCTCCACCAGCAGAGCCTCAGAGGAAGACGTGGAGAGCTACAATTAGCATTGCTTGTATTCATTGAGATTTTTTGGATAGCTCTGCCTCTTCTCAGAGCTTGAAGCAGGGCCCTGCCATTATTCATTCTGACCGTGCCTGGAGATGCTTATCCCTCAGAAGTCATTGAAACATTTTATTAGCCTTTCTCCAGCCTACTCGTTTCCTGTGCACGTGGGAAGGTGAGCCGCAGGCAAATGGCATTGATGAAACTTATTTTTATCTTTGATTTTTTTCAGTGCTCAAAGAGAGAGTGAAAAGCAACCGAAGCTGGGGATTTGTCGTCGTTGTATAGCTAAATTTAACAAAAAAAAAAAAAAAAAAAAAAAAAAAAAAGAAGGAGAAGAAGAAAAGAATTTATATAAGAAGCTTGTTCTAATATGTTCTCCAGAAGTCAGTGGGTAATTGGTTTCTCTTTGTAGACATGGCTAGATATTTGGCAGGTCACGATCACATATGACAGCAGGGAACAGAGCATGGAAGAGGTCAGTCATATGGGTTATCACTGGGTAGCAAGGCTGGAGAGGCAAGGCTGGAGGAAGCGCACCTCTAATGCTAACATTCGGGAGAGGTAGAGAAGACCAGAGTTCAAGGTCATCCACAGCTATGTGGTAAATCCTAGGCTAGCCTGAGCTACAGGAGACTCCATCAGAGGCTCACAATTTGTCAGATCATAGAGGAGAAGTCACTATGGAATCCTCAGGCCTCAACAGATTATCCATATCTCACGCCCCCTCTCCAGGGCTTAGGGGACATAACAGAAGAGGAGGCTGGGAAGATTCTAATAGCCACAGGTTAGGGAGAGCTGTTGTAATATAGTGTCATCTAGAAATGGCAAGGTCACTGCACTCCAGAACTTAGAGCAGCAGCTGTGGTCCCCCTGTGTACCTCTTGACCCCCCCTCCCCAGTTCCTTCCCCTCTCATCCTATCCCCTTCCACCACACCCCCTCCACTACACAAGACTAAGCCAGTCAATATCCAACACAGATGAAGGAGGGGCTCTGGGGCCCCACCCCTAACTGAGGAGTGATTGACAGGTGATGACTGGTGGAGGAGGGAGGGCCAGTTTTCTTCAGTGTGTGGCCCTTGGGTAGGTTGACCATGCTACAACAGAGGGCTTCACACCCACACAGACTAAAGTAGCTCGAGTTTTGGAATGGTTATAAATAAATGAAATAAGAGAAGATGAGATTGGAAGAGGGGTAGAGTTTGGGTATACACGGGGAGCTAGAATGGGGGATATGGTGTGGATAAGATGAGACTACATGGTATGGAGTTCTTAAAGAATGCTTTTTAAAAGGTAGGGATATAAGGTGAATCTTAGAGGTGGTAGGGGTACAGGTGACTTGGACCCTGACTTTCAAGGGTCTTCACTACGCAGGCTTGGTCATCAATAGTGTGTAATCTGAGAGTGTCCTTCATGCCTTTTAGGTTTTATTTGCTCTTCATTTCCTCTGGGACCTTATTGTATTCATTTTTAAAAATATGTATTTTATTTAGATCTCTGCGTGTGTGTGTTGTATAAATCACCCCATGTATGGTGGTGGGATGTAGGACAGATGACAACCTCAAATGCCATCCTCAGGAATGGTTTCCCTCTCCTCCGAGACAGGGTCTCTGGCTTTTTAAATTTACAGGCATTCACTCGGTAGATTTATTCAACAAGAACGTAATTATTCACACAGACTATGGCAGAGGCTGTGGTTAATGAGGCAGAGAGACATCTCTGTGAGCCAACTTCCAGTTGGATCTCTTCCCCCCTTAAAAGGAAGGAAGGAAGGAAGGAAGGAAAGAAAGAAGGAAGGAAGGAAGGAAGGAAGGAAGGAAGGAAGGAAGGAAGGAAGGAAGGAAGGAAGGAAGGAAGGAAGGACTGGGGTTGAGGTATGCAGCTCAGTGGTAGATCATTGCTTAACAGGTACAATGCAGTGCCCTCTATCTCTTTCACCATAAAAGTATGTGCAGTCATGTGTGTGTCTGTGTGTGTATGTATGTGTGAGTCTGTGTGTGTATGTAAGTGTGTGTATGTGGATATATGTATTTGTGTACCTATGCATGTATGTGTGTGCAAGTTGCCTGTGTGTATGGATGTGCCCGTATCTGTGTGTATGCACATATATGCCTTTGTGTACTCATGCATGTGTGTGTTCCTATGTGTGTGCATATGCCTGTATCTCTGTGTGTGTGCAAGTATATTCTTCTATTTGTGTTCACTTGAATTTCTGATCCTCGAATCTCCCTGAGTTTGCTACTTAATTTTTTTCTTCATAATGAATTTGTAACAGTGAAAATGGAATCTCGAGCTTCATGATTGCTCCCACAGATGCTCATTAGAGGCTGCATCCCAGCCTAGGGATGAGTGGGACTGAAAGATGCCCAGACATGGCCCTCAGCCCAAGGAGCCATGGCAGCTCACTTCGTCAGACAGGCTCTGCAAGCTCCACCGGAATCACTGCCAGCCTGTGTCACTCCCCCTCTGAGTTTATCACAATATTCCATTTGGATGAATAGAGGAAAGACTTTACCAATATCCAAGAGGTATGGAGGGGAAGAACGGGGACAGGTGACTTGGTCTCACACTTTCCAGTCTCTAACCCAGCTCTGTGAGCTGAGCACCCTGTCTTAGTCACTCAGCCAGCTGAGCTGAGCTGGAGCTGAGCTGAGCTGGAGATAGCTTCAGTAAGCAAGCTTGCAGTCCATGCATTTGTGGGTCTGGCACTCAACAAAAGCAACACCTGACTAGGATATGGGGATGAAGATGGTTGTAACATCTTCCTTCCAAGCCCTGTACACTGTGGGCATGGGGGTGGCAGATGGGTTGTGCTTTAATGAAGCCTGTTCCAGGCATATGCAAGGTTAGCAGAGAGGTCTTGGATTTCTGCCCAACAGTCCCAAAGCAGTCAGCCATTGATCCTTCAAACCTTGAAATTGTGAGAGGAGCCCTCTTACATGGATAAATGTGATGGGGCCACCTCAATGGTTTTATTACCTAAGGGTTGAGTTCTGATCTGAAGAAGTGAGGTTTTCCAAACAGGACACCAGCCTACCTCTCCTGACTCCTCCTCATTTTCCTCCTAACCAGACAGCTGAGTGAGGTGGTCGTGACAGCAACAGTCTCTTGCTAGTCGTCTTCTCAGGATGCTGATGCCTGCTTTCCCATTCCAGCATCTTGATTTTTTTGGGCTGCATCTCATTAAATATGTTCTTGGTTTCCAGAACTTTACAGACATGGGGCATTTACCACTGAAAGTGGGGACACCTCTGTGTGGCCTGAGTGTTTGTTTGCCTGCATGTCTGTGCATGCAGTACCCATGGGAGCCAGAAGAGGGCACCAGATCCCCAGATGCTGGAATTTCAGACAGTTATGAGCCACCCTGTGGGTGCTGGGAATGGAACCTGTGGGTGCTCTTAACCACTGAGCCATCTCTCCAGTCTCCTCAACAATCCATTTTGAGGTTTAACTCCCTGACTCTTGTATCAGCTTCTCAATTTCTTACAAAACCAAGCAGGGAGTTGAGCACTGAGCTGTTCCTGGTCCAGCGTTATCAGTGCCCCAAAGGCAGCTGTCTGGTTTGAATCTCAGTTTGAGCATGTTCTCTACCCAGCTTCCTCAGAAGGCCATCTGCCTCTTGAATGCAGTGAAGACTTCATAAGGCAACAGTGACACTGTGGATAGAAACATGCTATGTGCAAGATAATTGGTTGATTCATACTGGCTGCACTTTCTATTTAAAAAAAATCACTCAATGAGACTGGAGAGATAGTGTAGCAGTTAAGAGCACATACTACTTTCAGAAGCTCTCAATTCAATGCCCATTACCCACCTTGGACTGCTTATGACTGCCTGTGACTCTGCAGAGAATCTGATGCCCTCTTCTGGCCTCTGTAGGAACGACACTCAGGTGCACACACCAATACACAGGTATTCCCATACGCAGACACGTCCTTAAAGAGAAATCTTTTAAAATGTGTGAATCCTCACCCATTTTATAATGCCTGTTTATATAGGTAGACTATTGCCAAAAGAACACAGTTAACTAGTGATGGAGATGAGACACAGAATGCCAAAGAGACTTTGCATTTTACACCAGTTTGTACTGCCTGAATCTTTCTTATGCTACATATGTATTGCTGCCATACACATCACTTAATCAAGGCCTCACATACAGTAATCACCTAATGAATGTCATTTTCACCCCCAATGCTACTTTAGATATTAAAGCTGGTCACATTACTAACCTCATTATGCGAGGTGCCTGTCAGGTGAAAGACTAGACAGAACTTTATCTATACACAAACTTTTCCCTATTAAGTGACAAGTTAGTTTGGACCCTGGTTGCAGAATCAAACAAGATCAGACAAGACATAGGAATAGAGTGAAATGCAGACAATTAATTGATTGGTTTAAGGATCTGAAAGTCCACCCAGTATTTGGCTCCTAGGTCCAACCGAAGGTCATGGTTGGAGGTTTGAAGGTGTGGGCTCTCCATCCCTGAGATCAGCCTTTGTTATGCAGTTCTCCTCTTCTTGGGGGCTCAATGTACAGTATGGCCTGGCCTTCTATAGATCACTGCCGGGAAGAGGTGGGGCAGGATTGCCCTGCACAGCAGTCTAAGAAGTTCTCATTCTATTCTCTGATCTGGCGTGGCATGTGTCTGCTTTGAGCATGAGAGCTGATCCCAAAAGCTTTGCTGATGGGATGCCTGCTTGGATGTGGGGCAGTATCACACGAGCCCCAGGGTGGGAAAGACACAGCCCAAAATACTTAGAACAGCATTGCCAGCATTAGAACTTGGAGAAGAAGTGTGTACTTCCTCTTACAGCTTGTAGTCCAAAATCCTTGGAAGTCAGGACTGGAAGGAACTCAAGGCAGGAGCTGAAGCAGAGGCCATGGAGGAACACTGCTACCCGGCTAGCTCTCCATGGTTTGCTCAGTCTGACTTTGTATAGAATCCAGGACCATCAGCCGGAGGGCTGGGGAGAGGAGGGGTGAGCAGGGCCATCCACATTAAACATCAATCAAGAAAATGCCTCTTGGGCTTCCCCATTGGCCAATCTGGCTTGAGCATCTTCTTAATTGAGGTTGCCTCTTCCCAGTTGACTCTCTCTAGCTTTCGTCAAGGTGACATAAAACTAACCAAGCACAGAGTCATATGTGATTAGCCAGGTCACATGGCAGAATGGCGGTCAGTGAAAAAGCAAGTAACAAGGACTGGGAAAGATGTGGACAGACACTCACAAGAAGCTGATAGAATGTAATTTAGTCCAACTGCTGCCATGGGTTTGGTATGTTGGGTTCTCAAAACAAACAAACAAACAAACAAAACTAACAAAACACCAAACCAAGACAACCCAAACAAACCATCATCATCAACAACAACAACAACAACAACAGCCTTGAAATCAACTTTGAGTATATGCATACTGTGTTTTCTGTAGGCATCTGAGAGAACAGAATTGCTAATCAGAAAAGCAGCAAAACATGATTATGAGACGTGATAGGCCCATGTGCTATCATGTGTGGAGTGTGCAGGCTTTAAGCATGCAGACATTCCTACCATCGGCGCCTGAAATCCTAAGTGGTGGGTGTATAACTAGATGCTCTCTGCGCAGAGTTTAGCAGTCTTATGTTCCCACACTCTCCAGACCAGATTCTTTTTTTGATGTCCCTTACTCTGTACAGAAAAATCCCCCTCTTGTTTCCTTAAAATTAAAAATAATAATAATAATAATAATTCCTTTTCTGCGAAGCCTGTGAATAAGGAGATTTGTCTCCCAGGAAGTGGCTCGTAACTGCCCAGTTTCCAAGTCCCACATGGGCGACACACTTCCTCTTAATTGTCTCACTAACTGTTACTAAAAGAAAGAGATGAAATAAATCTGGCAAGGTTTTCAGTTTGCCGTCCTCTTAGAGCAGTGGGACTCAGCCCTAATGCTGTGACCCTTTAAAACAGCTCCCCATGTTGTGGTGACCCTTAAACATCAAACTATTTGGTTGATACTTTGTAACTGTGATTGTGCTGCTGTTATGGATTGTAAAGTAAACATATATCAGATATGTAGAATATCTGATATGCGACCCCTGTAAAAGGGCCATTCAACCCCCAAAGGGGTTGCAACCCACAGGTTGAGAACCACTGTCTTTGTGACCCTGGATGTATTGATCCAGGTTGGTTGCAGCTCTGTACCATCGAAGGTTCCCTTTTACAGATTAACTCCAAAGGTTTTGCTTTCACTAACCATCTGTTCCATGAAGGCTTGGGACCCTGGTTCCTTCTAATGTTGGTTTCTCTTGTCCACAACAAACACATGTTCTGTCAGGAAACCAAAGTCACAGGCATTCAGTGTGGAATTGGGAGAGCACTGAAGGGCACACGGCGTTTATTGACAGACCTGGAGGGGACATAGATCATTCTATTCAAATGCATCAGGTGGATTGGGCACAGGGTCCCCTCTGTTGCAGGGCACCCAGGATGCTGGATCTGTGGCATGAGTCTTATAAAGACTTTTTTTTTAAAGATTTATTTATTTATTTATTTATTTATTATATGTAAGTACATTGTAGCTATCTTCAGACACTCCAGAAGAGGGAGTCAGATCTCATTATGGATGGTTGTAAACCACCATGTGGTTGCTGGGATTTGAACTTCGGACCTTCGGAAGAGCAGTCGGGTGCTCTTACCCACAGAGCCATCTCACCAGCCCTTATAAAGACTTTTAAATGAGTCTTGTAGTGGGTTTGGCTTAATGCCGCTCATATTCTAATGCTAATTTGGGTCCTCCAAAAACTTTGCGTGAGACATTGAGGGACCCTGTCCACAGTTAATTCTGATTAGTAAATAAAGATGCCAGCAGCACATAGCTGGGAAGAAGAGACAGTAGGCAGGGTTTAGGTTTCCTGGGTGTGGGATCACAAGGAAGGAGCAGGAAGGAGAGAGCCACCACGCCTTAGATAAGTGTGCATAAGAGAGATAAGAGCCACCATGGGATAGAGAAGCAAGAACACCCTGGGATCTAGGTCAAGAGAATGTGGCTCAGAAGACTAATTAGAATTAAGCACAGCCAAGATGGAACACAGAAATTAGTAAGTGGTAACTCGGAGTTATAGGTAGGAGGTAGATTCTAACAGCATGGAGGGTAGGCAGTTAGTTGCCCAGCTATTGTGCTACATAAGGCATATTTAAATATAAAGGCTGTGTGTGTGTGTGTGTGTGTGTGTGTGTGTGTGTGTGTGTGTGTGTGTGTGTGTTTGTGTGTGTGTCTTTCATCCGGTAACATAAATGGTCAAAAGATGGGATTTATTAAAAAATTCATACTGCAGAGTCTTGGTGCATGGCTGGCCCACGTTGGACCTTTCTATATAGATAATTGCATTTGAGATTTACAAACTTCAGGTAATGGCACTAGACAAGGAAATTCAGTTTCAGAGAGACTCAATTTCATGAAGTTTCATACCTACTAAGTTTAGAATGAGAGCTCCGCATTTTGGCTCAGGTCCTAGTAGACAAAAGTTGACATGGCTATCACTGATTGGTAGAAATATGCATAGAAACAAGCTAGGTTTGCATAGAGAGATGCCCGTGTGGCACAGGGAGTCCCTGAATGGGGAGTCCCGAATTGAACCCATGGGAGGTTGCAAGAGGGACCATGGCAAACAGTAGTGCCAACTAAATGTGAACCCAGTCTCGAATCCCACCGATTGTTGCTATTTGAAAATATGAGTCTAGCCAGTGTTGACATAATTCTCCAACCAGAACAAAGAAATTTAGATATATAGGCAAAATGGTCACATAGTTATTAATTAATTTCATGTTTGTTGTTATTGTGTTGTAATCAAAGCCAGAGCTTTATGGACTCAGCCAAGGCTCTTATCACTGAGCTATACCCGCAAGACCTCGAAGATTTAAAACATCAAATTGAGCGCACCTGCCCAGTGTTCCATTTGCAAACCCCAGCTGATGCTCGGTGTGCGGTAGACCCCAAGCAGATATGCACAGGTCTGACTAAGTCAGTTGGTTTGGCAAGCTACACTGGATGCACTCAGGAGAAGGGTATTTATTTTGAGAGTATCATTCGTAGTAGTTTGGGACTGGAAACACTCAATTATCTACTAGTACGGAATTAAGTAAATGAACTGCAGTCGTCATATTTAACAGACTGCCAAGCGGTCATCAGAAAATACAGCATAATTTGGGAAAGGCACTCTGGATATATAATCAGACCAGATCATTTTAAGACAGCATGCTAGTTACTATTCCATGAGGTACATGGATTTAGTGAATGTCCCAAAGAGGACCTGGTTCTGTGTGCCCACACGTGTGCACACATCATCTCTCCTTCATTATAAACTCTGCACAGAAGGACCTCATCACCTGCTAGTGTAATTACCCTTGGTTAGAACTGTATGGATAGTGATTTTTTTTTCCCAGCGGGGTTTGCTCTCTATGTTTACAAACGGATCTACTGTTTGAGGGTTCTATGTGTATTTTCGGAAATAGAAGATTTAACAGGAACAAATGACCTTCTGAGACTAAAGAACATAACATTCGGCATTATCAAAAAGGCCAAGGGACACTTAAAGTGGCAACTGTCATGGCTGGGGGGAGGGGCTTAGTAACTACATGTCACTGAACACCTGCAAGCATTCTTTGACATTTATGGTCCTGAGATTGAACAAGGGGCTTCTTACCTATTAGGCAAGAGCTCTCCCACTGGTCCTCCCTCCCCCCTCTCCCTCCCTCCCTCCATCTATCCATCCATCCATCCCTCCCTCCATCCATCCCTGTCTCCCTGTCTCCTCCTCCCCCATTCCTCTCTCTGTGTAAGCACCAACCTAAACTGAGAGACTCAGACTCTGTATACACCAGCCACAAAGTAAAGGTGTAACCAGGTGAAGCCAGAAATCCCAAGAGGGATGCAAACTGAAGTGTGGGATACAAGGGGCTTTCAGAGGGAGGGTGACACCAAGGACTCCAGCAGAATCTGCTCCACCTGGCCCTTGTCTAAACATCTCAGAGCCAGTAATGAAACTTACTGCTGACAGATAAAAGGTATCCTGATCCTCCATGGTAACAAAATGACTTTCCTAACCATCTGGAGTACCAGGTAAGAGTTCAGAACTCTGAGGCTTTGCCCAAGACTAGACTATGACACCAGCCAGCTAAGAGAGAACCCAGCCTGGGCCAAAATTTCTTTCCTGATCTCTTTTTGCTTTCGACTCCTCCCTGACCCTGGGACCACACAAACCACCGGGGAGAAGGGTTTTTAGATGGGAGCTCCCTTGGGTATTATGTAGCCTTGCTGGGCTCACCTGTTCCAGCCGTGAACAGCATGGCTCATCCTGAGAGAACAGGAATAGCAGTGGACATCCTCAAGAGATGGGAAAGGGAGGGTTGGGGATTTAGCTCAGTGATAGAGTGCTTGCTGGGTTTGGTCCTCAGCTCTGGAAGAGAGAGAGAGAGAGAGAGAGAGAGAGAGAGAGAGAGATGGGGAAGGGATGGGGGACACACAGACCTGAGATGGGTTGGCATCACCTACTTTGCAGGTTCTGGGATTCAACTGTAACAGATGCTGATGGCCCTTGAGGCAGCCTCACAGCACCCACTGTACACTACGAGGCTTCCCATGAGCAAAGGCCTTCCCTTGGGCTGCTTTGGCGGATGGACTCTCATGGTTTAAGCCAAAGAACAGGATGAGCCATGCTGTTCACGGCTGGAACAGGTGAGCCCAGCAAGGCTACATAATACCCAGGGAGCTCCCATCTAAAAACCCCATGCCTGACAGGAGTTAGCAGGCAATTACATGCCAGTCACTGATGCTTGTGTTGGATTCTCTGGAGCCTCTTCTACACTGTCCCCTGACATCTCCAAAGGTGGAACCCTGCAGTGCCCCACCCCCACGGTCCACAAGGATTCACATGCTCCAGCCAGATACCACCTATCCATGTCTCCCCTCTCTCTGTTCCCTGTCTTCTCTGTGAAATGCTTGCTCTCATTTGTTCCTTGTGATCAGAACCTACAGAGTGCTGCCCATAAGGGGAACAGGTTTCAGGCTATTGTTCTCATTTGGCTCAATGGACATGTTGCCCTGTAGAAATAGAAATGAGGACAGTCCTCTAAACTGTGGGGCCTTGCCTAGCTAGGAAAGGATACCCAGCCACTTATCGAGAGCTCAATAAGTGACACCCGAAATCACTGTCACATAAGAAATTAGATATTTTGGATTTTCACGTATTATTCTTTCTTGTATATGACAACTGTTTCTTTCCCCAAGCAGAAGGAATTAATGCTTAGATATGATTAAAGATGAGGTGTGAACATCACACTGCTTCTGACTTGCCCAGAAATGCAGCAGAGAGGAGAGGGGAAAGTGGAGGAAAGCCTCTTAGACAGGTTGAATTCTGTGGAAAGGCTGTAGCTAACAAATACAGAATAAGCCTATGGAGAGAGAGAATTCCTGTGCAGGTATTAGAGATGCTCGCACACAGGCGCAGGAGGTGTAAGGCAGAAGTGCTGAGTGCATGAGTGAGAGCAGAAGCGACTGAGCACTGATCGACGCAGAGCAATGTGAGCTTGGAATAGATCCTGTGCATATGCACTGGCCCGCACAAGCCTAGTTAGAGTTAAGGCGTAGAGAAATAGAGATATCTTCAGGGAGGGTTTCCCCAGGGAAGCATGCCTTTCCACAGGGCTCTGTCAGTCATCCAAAATCCTCCTGTCTAGCCATGGAGCGCCAGCCCCTCTTAGCCCCAGCCCTGTACCAGAGTTCCCCATCAGCACCACTCGAGTGTTGACGCGGCTGTTTTGGCAGGAAACAAACACGTCTGCCTCCATACAAAGCCACTTGGTTTTCACATTCATACCTATCTGAAGTGACATACCGCGGCTGAGCGTTCGGATGAGATGGCATTTGTAAAACCAATTTTCAAGTGTTTCAACTTCAGTAAAGTGCAGTTCACATCTCAGATGACGAGGGACTTAATTTGTCACTGATTTCGAATGTCACAAGATCAGAGAATCATAAGCATTCATTGAAAATTCCAATTAGTCGTGCTCATCAAGAGGTCAGTGGTTCTTATCCATGCAGGCTCCCTGCCCTCATGTCCAGGCTCCATGTAAATGAAACCGAATTCCTAGTGGGATGAAGGCATCTGTAGAGTCAGTCAACACTAGGATAAGATAACAGAGGATCCTGTGATGAATTTGTTCTTCAGAAAAGAAATGTCCTGACAGGTGCCGGACTTTTTTTTTTTTTTTTTTTTTGGTCCTTTGTTTAATGGGGATGAAGAGAAGATCTGCTCTTTAAAAAAAAAAATCTTTCAGGTTATTTGAACTTCAAAGTGAAGGGAATATCTGGAAATTTGAGCATTTGGGTCACCCTATACAATATTTACTCATGTAATACACATGTACACACCTGTATACATACATGCATGCCCACACATGTACACACAGATGTGTGCACACACATGTATAATGTATAAATACACTCAGACACTCACATGTGCTCACACATATACATACTCATGTGCACACACATGTGTACATGCATGCACACACATATACAAGTGTGCTTCCAGGCACATGTGTGTATGCACAGATGCATACTCTCACACACATACATGCATACATGGTCACCTGCACTCACACACACTCTTCAGCTACATACAAACACACATGCACACACACATACACACATGTGCTTTTGTGCATATGTATACGTTATAATACACATATGCACACATGTATAAACACATACATAGACTATTTGTTCTCAGAGATAAGATTAGATGTCTGTCCTCTTGGGATGTGCCTGAGAAGGAGCCACACAACCAGATTTAGAGTCTTAG
The DNA here is from genome assembly GCF_000001635.26 of Mus musculus. Taxonomy (NCBI): domain Eukaryota; kingdom Metazoa; phylum Chordata; class Mammalia; order Rodentia; family Muridae; genus Mus; species Mus musculus. The sequence continues at coordinate 128,091,081 of NC_000071.6, read as the reverse complement.
GACAAAGGAAACAAAGGCCACTGAAGCTTTCACAGAATTTACCATGTCTAACACAGCAAAATTGAGGCTGCAGTTTCAAGTGAGTCAGAGAACCTTAGGAGCACCACAGAGTTCTCAGAAACAGGTAGGTGAGCTCCCGAGACTGATGTCCCTTGACACTGCCTTGCCATACATTCATTACATCTGGATATCAAGAGTGTTGCATGTGTTGGGTGAATTGCCTTCAAAGTACGTATGAAAATTCAGTCATCTGCACTAGCCACTCTCATCAACTCAACCCTCTTCCCCCAGAAAACATGGCTTCCTGCCACAAGTTCACTCTTCCAGATGGCTGGCAGAAGATTCCACTCATGGCTTTCCCTCACACACATCTCGACTATGAAGCCAGCACTATTAAATCCATCATTTCTCAGTGGGTGGATGTTCTGGATGTTTCTAGCTTTTAGCTTTTCACTCTCTGTGCGCAGTGACAGACTATCACTGGAGATAGCGCCATGGCAGAAGGGGGGCTCTGGTAAGATGGCTTGGGCACCTGGGAACTTGCCAAAACAACTCAGCCACAGTCACATGTCTGAGACTTTGTTCTGAATATCCACTGAGTTACTCTGTTCCCCGATGTGGTCACAGGGTTGTGAGTACCAAGGACACCAAGGAGAACAGCTTGGCATTCTGCAAACCTCTAGCATTCTGTTAGCCAGAGATCACTTGGCCAAGCTCATCCCTTCCATCCATTGGAGGGATATGCAAGAGTGGGTTGTGCTTCACAGGGGCTTCCAAATGCTCCTCTGATGCGAGGCTAGGTAGGTAAACTTCTGATTTTTATAAGCAAGCACCAATTTAATTTCCCTGAAAGTTGCAGCAATTAACATTATCCCTGCTAACAAATTCAAAACCTCATTTCCCAAATCAGTGTCAGGGTAAATGTTAATTTTATCAACTTGACAATGTTGTGGCTAAAAACTGTCTTTGAAATTCTCATTTCCTTCATCACTAGTAAGACTAAAAATGTTTTCTTATGATCATTTGGTAAATCATAATTTCCGTATTGGGATGGACCCAATGTCTAATACATGCTACGCAAATGCTCCACTGCTGATCCACACATCCATCCCTCCTTATATTTCTTATTTTGAGACACAATTTTATCAAGCTTCCTTGAACTCATGTTGTAGCCCAAGCTGACCTTGCAATCCTCCTGCCTCAACCTCCTGGTTAGCTGAGATGGCAGGCCTATTCCATCAAGGACTGGTTATGGTTCCCTTTCTCTATACTGTTTTAATTTTTTTTCCTGATTATATGCAAGCTCACTACATAGTTTTCTGGTGTCTCTTTATATAGTAGATTAATTCTAATTTCTACTTCAATAGACATTGCCTGTTCTGGAATTCCAGGTTTGGGATGTGGCCTACATATTGCTCAGCCTCCTCTTCCCCTCTTCATCTGCCTGTGCCACTTTGAGGCTGACCCATGTTTTAGAGTGGCCAGTTGTTTCCTGCTGTGTTGTGATTCCCATAGGGTTCCTGCCCCCTGCTGTGTCTCCCAGCACTCTGCTACATAAAGACACAAGGTCCACTTTCCTAGGTGGTCTTTCATGCAAACACTACCAGGACACATCTCAGAACTAACAATAGGACCACAAGAGATTTGCAGCGTTGATGTGAGCAATTCCTGATTGATGGAATGGCACAGAGAACCCTGCCTTCTCCATGTGGTGGCCAGTTTTTTCAGCTTAGTACATACAGCCCCTGGGAATCTATGTTTCTCCCATCATTCCCCAGGAGATGACTGACTATAAGTTTTTGAGAGAGGTGCGAATCAGAACCAGATGGCCATACCCTATGCAACAATTCCTTCCTTGCAGCAAAGCTCTTTGCTGGGGCATAGACAGGTGTCCACAGAGTACTGTGGAATTGTGGAGTTGCTTTAATTGTGGCAAACTAGCCACTGGGCAAGAAATTCCCTAACTTGATCTGCAGACAAAAATCATGTCCAAAAAGGATAATCAAATGCAGGATAGTTGACTGCTAAGCTCTGCTAACACAGAGTAAGATAGTCCTTCATAATTCCTGCTTCTCTTAATGTCAATCAATGTTCTGGGCCAGAAGGCTGAAGATAGATGCTCTAGCATTTTAAAAGATATTGGGGATGGTCCAGGCTGTCGGCTATCCCTGTCATTTCTGTGATTTTTGGAGTCTGTATCCCTATGCTTCCTGCATACTCAAATAATATTTATTCCTCACCATTAAACTTAAGTTGTTTAGGACTTAAAAAGATTTTTTTTAGGATGGCAGTGCAAGTTAAGATAAAAAGATATTTAGACATAAACTTCTAATTCACCAAGATAGGATAGATGATAAAGTACCTCACCTAAGTTATGAAATATAAACAGACTGGACTTCTAAATGTAATTCATACTTAATCATTTTCACAATTGTTTCAGGATAGTTCATACTATGTATTGTTTGTTACATAAGAGAAAAAGCCTTTTTAACTGGGCAAAAGAGAGGAAATGTAGTGGGTTGGCCTGATGCTGCTTGTATTCTAATATTAATACTGATTCTTCAAGACTTAAACTCAAGTGATGCTATGTGAACTTGCTCCCAAATTATTTCTGATTGGTGAATAAAAATGCTGACAGTCAATAGATGAGCAGAAGAGACACAGGATGGGTTTAGGATTCCCAGGCTTGGAGTCAGAGGAGAACCATAAAAGAAGAAGAAGGTGAGGATGAGGGGAAGCCCCCATGGGTTAGGTGAGTCATGAAATCATGGCCCTGAAGGCTGGCCATTTGGAATTAAGAGCAGCCCAAATGAAACATAGTAAGTAGTAACTTGGTGTTGTCCATAGAAAAGTAGATTCTAATAGCATAGAGGGTAGATATCTGCTCAGCTATTGTGCTGTTTAAATACTAAAAGTTGTCTGTCTTTTATCCAGGAACTGAATGACCATAGCAGGATAGAAACCCCGCAATGGGATTTTAAATTTCTCCAACCTTGGTGGTTGGATAGCCAGTCCCTCTCACACCCATACTCCTCCTCTGTGACATCCATGTACAGCAGCAGAGAGACTCTGAAAAATCCTATTACATCTCTGTTTCCAAGCTCTGTAGCCTCTCGCCTCACCCCAGAGAAGCATCAATGTCTCAATCTCTCCCATACTTACTAACCTGTGAGGCCTGCCATGTGTGGCTTCTCACTTACTCTCTAACTCTCCTCCCTCTCTGAACTTAGAGTGAGAATGTTCTAGATGCCTGTCTCAGATCCACCACACCAGGCATTCCTCTTACCTGACACTCTCTGTTGTAGAGTATGTTCTTATTCACACCCACTTCCTTATTTTTCCCTTTTAATGTAGTCTGGACCTCCAGTTCTTGGGATTATACCACCCACATTCAAGGAGACCTCCCCTTTACTTTATTCTCCTAGGAAGAGATCTCATGTGTACATACCAAATGTGCCTTTTTCATGCCTTGTGTTTCTTTTTAAATTCAAACTTTTTATCCTTTTGGGAGTTTTACACATGAGTATAGTATTTATATCATTACCCACTTCTGCATGCAACCCCACTTGCATATCCCAATCCACTCCTCCCAATCCAATCCCCTTCTTTAATTATTATTGCTACACATGTACACCTGTATGTACTTTCTAGTTTGTTAACTAATGTTTCCTAAGCATTCCAGCATCCTCAGTGCCTGATATGTGACGGGAACCCATTAAGTATTCATTCAGGTCAATGACACCAGCAAGTCCTACCATGACCTCACCTCCTTAGAACTCCTGGTCTTGACTCCTGGATGCTCAGCCTGCAAGAGATTCTTTCTCTAGCTTTCTGAAATCAAGATGCTTCAACGGTAGCTAATGGCCTTAGATTTTGAAACTAGATTTTTAAAACAACCTAAACCTTCCCATTCTCTCCCTCTTAAAAAAAAAAAAAGAAATGGCCTCCGGAAGATCTGACAACTGAAAGTTTTTCATCCTTGACAGTGATTGGTTGTTGCAATTGGGTTTTTTAAGATAAGATAGTTTATCTAAAATGATCAGTTCATATCTGGTTTAGATGTTGGCTTAAGTTTTGTTTATGATTATCAGGCTTTTGAGAGAGGTGACAACTTTGGTTCCATTGTGACTGAGCTATAAGTTGGGTTGCGTTTTACTTACTTGGCTTAAAGAATGATATTTGCCCGAGTTCTCAGGCATGGCTTCCCTTTAATTGTATGAAATGTCCTACGATGCTTGGCAGCTTAGAAGGTCAAGTTGAAAACTTCCCATGGGATATTAATGTGGCAAAATTAGATGTGAGTGGTTCCTAATTGAGAGAGTGCTACCTGCAGCATAGAACTGACTCAGCATAGAAAGTCTCATTCACACTCATGAGTCCCAAGTCATGCTCACAAGATCAAGGTCAGTGTGATCTGGCTCAGGGTCCTATACTCGCCCCTCCTAGTTTTGTTTATGTTACTGTGATAAAACACCTTGAACAAAGCAACTTAGGAAATGAATTGTTTATTCCAGGTTACTGTTCATCACTGGGGGTGGGTGAAGGCAAGCAGTCAATCATATTACATCTGCATTTAAGAGTGAGGAGAAATGAATGAATTCTTGCTTGCATGCCCTCATACAGCATTCTCTTGCCTTATGTAGAGCAGGATCCCCGTGCCTGGGGAATAGAGCCTTCCACAGTGGACCCCATTGGGTCTTCTTATACCAATTTAGAATGAAGACGGGCTCCCACAGATGTACCCACAGAGCAACCTGATCAGGACAATTGCTGATTGTCTTTCTAAGTGATTCTAAGTTGTAGCAAGCTGACATTCAAAACTCACCAGCACAGCACCCAAGTGACTGTCACGTAAGCAAGGCTTGGAATACACAGGGGAGAGATATAGCCTGTAAGGAGTTTTATGGAATTTGTATAAAGGGCCCATGATTATATTTAAGTGTAGCCTTGATCACTTGATTGAACAAACCATGGGAATGCCTTATATCCTTCTTCACTTTGATTATAACTATTCTAACTATTCTGGTTTCTGACAAGGAATGGGACACACGTTTCCAAAAGTATTCTGTACACACATAGACATGGGCATGCATGCATAGAGGCATGCATATAGATAGGTACATCAAGTCACACCCATCTAAGGATGTTTTATTGGCATAGACTCATACTTTTTGCTTCCCTCATTTCCTGAGATGTGTCAGTTAGTATCCATGGGCTACAGACCAGAGATGTTAGATGCCCTATGCTTTGGAGAGTAGATTCAGTCAATAGAGAAAGCAGTCCTGCATCACACACATCCTCCAAATATCCTCAGGGGAAACTGATACAGGATGAAAAGCTATCCTCAGATAGCTGCTTTGCAAGCTCAACTTGGTTTTATGCCTATTTCAGAAGTATGTAAGCTTTCTTTAAGCCCTTACCTTTATTACTCTCTAGCCCTCCTTTCTCTCTTTCCCTTCCCCCCTCTTTCCACGTGGCTATGGATGGGCCTCTCCCTTTCTACCTTCTCTCTCTCTCTCTCTCTGCCTTTCTACAATAATGCTCTAAAACCATTTTAATAAAGAAGTATGTCAGCATAGCTTTACTATAGATGAACTTTTTAAGGACTCCCATTATTGGTTAAATTGAGGGAAGATAAAGACTGGAGAGGTTACTCAGCAGTAAAGACTGCTTCCTGGTTTTCAGAGGAACCAAGTTTGGTTCCCACCACCCATGAAAAGTGGCTCAAAACTGCCTATAATTCAGTAGCTCCAGGATAGCTCACACTCACTTCAGTCTCTGTGAGAACCCATACTTTTGTGTCCATTTCCACACACTGATTTATACACACATGTAATTAAACATTAAGTAATTTTTAAATGAAGGAGAGTTTGCATTTGGTTTTTTTTTTTCTGGACATTCCAACAGTTACCCAGCATTCCAGGACACCCCACCAGTTCACACAAGATCACACCCCTGGCTCTGTGGTTGGCAGACGTTCTTTATTGCCTTGTTATATTCTTCAACTCGCTCACATGCTCATCTGCATATCAAAATCTATGCCGCCTCATTATGGCTCTTTCTCCGGTTCCTTTGTCTTTATTAGGAGAAGTTATTATATTTCCCTTGCATTATGCATGCAGATAATTATGTCATCTATGTGTTTTGTCTTAGAGATGAAGGAGGTCAAAACAAAATCTTGCTTATAAAAAGGGTGGCACTGGATCTAATTGGTTTATGATGAAAATCAACACTTATTTTCAAGCTCTGACCACATTCTCTTCCTTCTCTCTCTCCTTTAGAAATATCCTTTCTATCTTCTCTAAATTGAGGGCATAGTCTGTGAAAAGACGTTCTTTCTTTTCTTTTTTCATTTTAAAAGTATGTGTGTGGGAGCATCCCCATTTGTGGAAGGGTTTAGATATGCATTTGGAGGCCTGAGTTGATCTTAAGACTAACACTCAATCACACTCCCTTCTTATTCATTAAGTAAGGTAAACTCTCCTGACCTCTGTTCTATGGACCTGTGTAATTCCCATTGACATCTGAGTGTACATAATGAGTAACCAGTCCAGGTTCTGGATCCTGACAGTGGTCAAGAGATCTCAGACTGAATCCCTATGAAAGGAGCCAGGTGGAAACACATCAATATCATCAATATTGGGGCCCTCATTTGAAACTATCAGTTTCTCTGTTGATCTGAGAATAATATTTATCTCCTAGCTTTAGTGTGTGCAACCTCAGGCAGAGGATAATTCACTTCACCCCATTGGTAAGCTGATGTAAGGACCAAATGAAATAAAATACCTGAATTACTGAGTATGCTCAGAATGTCATTATTTGAGGCCCAGAGCAAGTATTCCACAGCTGATATATTCAATGTCTTGGAAGAAGTTATAAGCATTCTGGCATCTATCCAAGTGTAACACTGCTACCACATATCTGAAGACTCTTTGTTCCAAAGCACCCTGTTACAAAGGAGATGCTTTTAGAAAGGCTTATTCAGGGGACATCAAGACAGCTTAACCAGTAACAATGTTTGCTGCCAAGTCTGATGACCTTAGTTTTATCTTCAGTACCTACATGGTGGAGGGAGATAGTAGAGTAGAGGAACAGGAATCTAATTGTAACCAAGTTAGCAAAACAAACAAGTGTTTAACCTCACTACCTGCCCATAGTAAGTAAAGACTAAGTCTAGCAGAGACAACTGGTCAACCTTATTTCTTAGTGTGTGTTGGAAGGAGATAGAGGGAAAAGAACACGTCATGACTTGTGTGAACACATTCATGAATACATATATAATGAAGTAAATGTATACAGTTTTTAAAAAGATATTAGTTGGAATCTAATAAACAACTAAGCCATCCACTGATGAATTAATATAGACATTTAATACTAAAGTATAATAAAGTTTTAAGAGGAGAAAGACTGGGATGTCTATTTTGTCAAGAAATACATTTTAAAGCTTAAATGCCACTGTTGGATAACCCACGGTTTTCTATCAGGCAAGCAGAATTCATGGACCAGCCTTACTGGTCTCAATAGTTGTTTGTGCAGATGTGTGATACAACATGTATCCAACAGGTTGACCCACTCAAAATTATAGTCATGTATCTTAAGATTGAACCACTCAGCATCACCTCCATGTATCTAATTCTTGACCCACTCACAGTTATGGTTGTTTATCTAAGGGGTTGACTCAGCGTTAGGGCTATTTATCTAACAGGTTGACCCACTCAGTATCTTGGCCCTGTATGTGGGAGATTTGGCTCTTTCAATGTCACAGTCCTGTATTTGAGGGACTGGCCCACTCAGGGCTGCTGTGATGTATCTAATGAACTAACCCACTTAGGATCACAGTTCTGTTTAGGAGCTGCAATGGACAAGTGCGAACAGTACTAAATGAACAGAACACTAGCTATAGCTTCTGTATGCTCATTGACCAGGACTCCATCTCTAGTGGGCATCTGATCATGAGCAGGAGAAAGCCAACTCTCCTTTTTAATGTCATAAAGGTCTTGATAATGGCTAGAGAGGTAGACCAGTAGTTTGGAGTGCTTCCCATTCTCCCATGATACTTGAGTTCAATTTCCTGCACCCACATCAGGCAGATGACGACCACTGTAACTCCACTCCCAGAGGATCTGACACCCTCTTCTGAGTTCCTTGGACATTGCGTGTGTGCATGTATGTGTGCACACACACTAACACTCAAACTCTCTCTCTCTCACACACACACACAGACAGAGACACAGAGACAGAGAGAGACAGAGAGAGAGAAAGAGAGAGATTCTGAGTTCTTGTTGCTGTGATCAAATAGAGGACAAAATTCAATGTAAGAAACAAGGGTTTATTGTAGTTGACAGTTTGATGGTTCAGTTCAGTTCATTGTAGTTGATAAGGCAGCTGTTCACATTGTGTCAACAGTTAGGAAGCAGAGAGAGAGAGAGAGAGAGAGATGAGTGCTGGTGCCTAGCTTGCTTTCTTTCTCCTTATTCATTTGAGGACCACAGCCTATCAGATGGTGCAACCATATCCAAGGTGGGTCTTCTATGCTCATTTAAGCCTTTCTGGAATCAGCCTCATGGACATATTCTGTGTTGTTCTTCATGGTAATTCTAAGTCCAGTCAGCTTGACAATGAAGATTAACAATTGCATTGCCACTAGCTTGCAGAGTCCCTCAAAGAACCTTCTAGATAAAGTAAACTGTGGCATGTGCTGGTTAGCAGCCCAGTTTCCTAAAAAAGAAAAAAATAGTTTATATCAAATAAACAAATAAATTGAGGGTCACTATCTTAGTAACTTCACAAAGAACCCTACTACAGAAGCATCCATAGTTGCCTGGACGAGATAGCCCTGTAGGTAACAGCCACAAAGCACTCACCTTAGATAGTTGTATCCTACAAACAAATTGCTTTTATAGTCAAAACTAAAAATTTGGTCACTTGATCAATATCCCCACCTTATGAGCTGTCAGTAGAGAGACTGGAGAAGGTATCTTACTTGATTGCCTAGGAATAAAGATTGATTTTCTAATATCAGGCCCACGTTTAGATCCAGGCTTGATTCACATACTAGACTTGGGCTGGGCAGCCATGCTCCATCCCTCTTCAAAATGACATAGTCAATACCTTCCCCAGTCCATGTGTCTTATAAAAGGCAGGAAAGGGAACGTGCCTCTGGTTGAAACACTGCCGGGGGGAGGGGGAGCAAGCAATTCACAGAGGTCATCTTCCTATCCAGCAGACACCCTGGGGTTGCAGGGTTGCAGTTCCAAGCTTCTGGATAGCACATTGTGAAATGGTTTCCATGACTCCACTCTGGCCGTGCACCTGCAGCTTTGATCATCCACAGAGACAATAAATGGCAGCATCGAAGTGATGTAGGCATGCTGGCCAAACTTTGCCACTGTGCTTTCTAAAACCTTATTTCCCTCCTTACACCTGATTGCCCAGGTGGGAAGCCAAGCCTCTGGCTCTTTGTAATTTAGAGCTTTGTGTTACATTTCAAAAGCATGCCAGGGCCGCTCTGGAGTTACAGACAAGGAAAGCTAAGCCAGGGCAGGCACACTGAATAGTGCCTTTGCTCCTGGGGCCTTGGGTTGGTTAGATGCACTGTCTGGGAAGGAGCAGGTACACGGTGCTTGCTTGAATCAGAGCTGTAAGGAACATTCGATTCTCTCAAAGACTACCAGATTTGATAATCCCTCTTATCTGCATCAGTAGTTCGTAAGGTTTGACATTGTCTTCAAACATCTGAAAAGCATGTTGAGATTGGTGGCACCCCTGGAAGATTAAAAATAATAAGTACAGATTTTCTATAAGAATTGATGGGTACCATAATAACAGTGTCATTTAGCTATAGCATACACTTGAGTTATACTACCTCTGCTTACTACCCTCTCCTGTCTTCTTTCCATCCCATCCTTTGCTAGTTGTTTTCTTCCCAAAGGGTTTCCCTCAAGGTGTGTGTGTGTGTGTGTGTGTGTGTGTGTGTGTGTGTGTGTTTGTAGGATCTTGGATAGGAGAAAACATATGATAGTCTGTATCTTGGATAGTTCTGTCAGCTTGACACAGCCTAGAGTCATGCGAGAGGGGAGCCTCCACTGAGTAATTTTATAGCTCAGACTGGAGTGTAGGAATGTCTATAGGGATTGCCCTTGATAGTTAACTGATGAGGGAGGGCCCAAGCCCATTGTGGGCAGCACCATTCCCTAGGCCTGTGAGCCAGCAAGCATGTGAGCCTCCTCCATAATTCCTGCTGTACTTTTTTGGCCATGAGGTAAGTTCTTCTGTCAGAGGAAACACTAAGTGTCATAGCAAGAAGGGGTACCCTCGGATTCCTACTTTGAGTTCCTGCCCTGACTTCCCCTCAGTAACAGACTGTGACCTTGATGTGCAAGCCAAGTACACCTTTCTTCCCCTAAGCTGCTTGTAGCCAGAGTTCACCATGGCAGCAGGATTAATCCAGAGCATGTGTTTTTCTGAGTCTGCTTATTTTACTTGATAATTCCCAGAGCTGTCCATGTTCTTGCAAATGTCACGATTTCATTTTTCTTTATAATCAAATAAAAGCTCCACTACAGTGTATATACAGCCCATTTTATCAATCAATGGTCCATTGATGGGTACCTGGGCAGATTCTATAACTTGGCTATTACAAAGGGGGCTACAGTAAACATGGTTGTGCCAGTGTCTCTGTGGTATGTAGACTTAAGAGTCCTCTTGGTATATTCTGAGGGATGGTATAGCTGTAAGCCTTGTACATAGGATGAAGAGTTCATATTTCAGACATGCTTCTGGTGCTGCCGGGGCTCACCCTGAGAATAGCCATTACATAATTGAACTTGCTTTAATCTGTCTGGGGTCTTCAGAATCCAAAGTATAAGACTCATAAGCAGCAAAACCCAAACAGACAAGTACCTTGGTCTCTTGGTTTAAGGTACCTTGGAGGGAAGAAGGGAAGGACCGTACTTCCTTGGTGTTGAGCAGGATGGAAACAAGACACCTTTGGGGTACAGAGCTGGGCTTTCTCTTTGGTCCTTTGTCTGTTTATGGGCCAGTTATCTTTATCCAGCTAGAGAGAGCATGTTTTGTTTTGGTTTTCTGGCAGCTTCTCCTGTCTCAGGTGATTGTGCTTCTAGGGCCCCGCCCAGGGGAGAGCATTTGCAAAGCAGCCTGTCTTTGCCACTTCAGTTTCCTTCAGAGAAACCCCATTGAATGAAATAAGTACCGTTAAGAGGTCGAGCCAGCTGCTTCCATCTGGAAGCAGTGAGATTCTAAAGGGGAAGCATTAGAATTGATTTATATTATCATAAAGAGAAAGTAAAAGAAAACACAGGCGGCACCCTTGGCTTGGGGTAATTACAAATATGCCATAGCTGGGAGGAGGAGTGGTTCTTGAAATACTGTATGGAAAGTATTATTTTACGAAGCACTAGTGGGAAAAGTAGCTGCTGGGAGATGGCCGTCCAGAAGCACAAATGTGGGGATAAAAGGGGAGAAGTGTTTATGTGTCAGCCTGAATTTTTTTTTAAATGAACCTCTAATCTTTTTCAACTTGAAAATGCAGAGGCTAGAACAAACAAAATCCCCTGGACTGAGCTCTCTGATGACCAGCAAGCCTGGGGGAGCCTCTCTGAGGCCAGATGTGGGGACCTGAGCTCTGTTTTACTCTCAGTGGATGGCTGGCTAGTGTTGGCAATAGATATCACCCAAGTCTCCTGACCCACCAGCACCATGTGGATATGAATGTGCTGGCAAGGCAGTCAGAGCTACGCTTTTCTGACTTCGCTATCTGTAGTCACCATGGCTTGCAAAAATGAATGGGCCACCGGTTGGCTTCCCTGAAGCTCAGTGTTCAGGGAGCAATGAGGCTTGCTTTCTATGCTTCCTGCCTTCCTTTCTACAAACGGGAAGAATGCCAGACAAGGTAGAAACTAGTGGACAGAAACGCAATACCTGATGGTGGCAGACCTTGAAGACTTCTTTGCCAGTGGGATGGCTCAGTGGGTAAAGATGTTTGTTGCCAACTCTAATGACCCGAGTTTTATCCTTGGGACCTGCAGGGTATAAGAAGAAAACAAACTTTGGCAAGTTTTCTTCTGATCTTTACATATACAATGGTATAAGCACAGTTGAGTGTGCAAGTACGGGCCTACAAGGGTGCATATGTGTGCAACACACACTAAGTAAATAAAAGTGTAATGAAGATATTTTATTTTTCAAAGAAATATTTTTTAAAAGTCTTTGCTTATTTTGGAAATGACAGTAGATGCTGATGGCCCGAAGTGGAGAATCTACCCAAACAATAACTATTTGGGATCACTATTGCTTCCGGAGTGTCCCTGAATTGTGTGCATTCTCCTTTCTCTGGATGTTCAAACTGTGCTCATCTCTCACCACAGCAACAGCTCAGCCCTCTCTACAACATCCAGCTCGGGTGATGCACAACTTCCAGGTTGGAATTTCAACAGTAGGAGTGCTGACCTGCACAGGTGACACATGGCTTCCTGGTCAAGCTTTCTCTAGCACAACTGCCATCCTGCTTGATTGCAGAGAGAGAGCATCAGAGGGCTCTTACCTTCTTTGCCAAACTTGTCTCCCAAAGCCCGGGAATCCAGTATATTTCCAAATACAGGACCTACTATACCTATGCTAGCACTGATGAATCTTAGCACACTGCACCTTTTCCAGTCCACAACACATAGCTCAGTTATTCCTGGCTTCCAGACCACATCCAAGAACCTTGATCATATGGGCTGCCCGGTCACTTGTTTGCCTCTGATGCAGCTAACATTGCTCACAGGTTCTGAATTTGGATGCTTGTACTGTCATCCTAACATCCTTGCCTCCTCTACTGAAAGCTGCACACTAACAGTCACCTAAATTGTTACCATCCAACCCTGTAACTGATATATAACAAGTATATATGCAACTCACCCCAGCCCATCACTGGGATGCAATGCTTGACTGAGAATGGTCATGTGAATCAGGCATAGCCAATGAGCTTCCATCTTGGATGCGGAGGCTTGGGCTTCCTGGAAGTGCCTTACTATGCAGAGAGCTGTGGGAGTGGATGCTAGGGAAGTTGTGGGAGAAGAAGCTGAGACATTGATGTTGGGATGGATGATGCAGGACCAGGGTTGTGTCCTGAAGGCAGAGGCCCCTTCCCAGAGGACCTACCATCTGAATCTCTCCAGCAAGATGTCCCATGAATTATTATTTATTAGAGAGATCAGTGTAAGAATTCTATTCCTTTCTATTCTTCCCAACAGGACAGTGCATATTTGCTTTTATAATTATAGATACATATTTAAGTTTTTATTTCTAGGTATTTATTAAAGCATATGCATACCATGCTGAAGGAAGTAAAGAAGTTCAATGAATACCTGCAACAAGCTTTCTGTGCTCTTGCAACCCTGGATCATCTGAGCAGACACCGCTGAGATGGTAGTGTTAGAGCTGGGTGGGGAGGGAGGAAGTAGAATTCTACCTCCATTCACCCTGAGGAAAAAGGAGAAGCTTATGAAGTAGTGTAAGCACAAATAACAAGGGAGATCAGTGGGCCTGGGATGGTGGCAAGTATTTTGTCATAGATGAAAGATTGTTAGGGACCTAATGTCCAAGGCAGGGCATCATGGGGGGAACACACTTCCTGGATGTTTTAGTAAACATGATAACATGTAGTATCCTTGGCAGCAGATGACTCGGGACAGCTGTGATGACAAAGAACAACAGGGACAGAACAGAAGACCCATTGAGTGAAAGGGAAAAGTGGGTCAAGGGTCATAGCTCAGGTGCACGATGTTAACTAGCACCTATGGTTCCCTGGGTTTCATCTCACAACTGTGTTCCAAGCCAGGTCTGGCTACCCATCCTTAAAAAAAAAAAAAATTAAAAGCCATAGTAATAGTAAAAGCAGACAAAGGAGATTAATTCAATTTGGCCACATTGGGAAGCATGAGGTCCAGCCAATCTCCTAAGACTGTCTTTGGGGTTCTGAAGTGTGGTGTGGTTGGAGTTTGAATGCAGGACCAAGGATGTGCACATCTATGCAGTCCCATCATGATGTGGTCCCACCCACCGGTGATCTCCTCATAGTCTGGGCTCCAATCCCTTTCTGCAAGGTGCTCTGACAATTTGTGGGAACTGTGTGTAATCTCTTTCTGGAAGACAAATTACCTACCTCTAACTGGCCCCCTTTTACCCCTCTCAGTGTGACAGAAGGAATGGGGAGAGAGTCCCATTTTCTTGGGACCCATGATTTCAGTAGTTTGAGAGACAAGTGTCTCTTTAGAATATCTTCATTACCACAAGGCCTGTTAGGATGTTGGTGTACACCTGTAATTATAGCACCTAGGAAGTGAAGGGCAGGGCAGGATCAGAAGTTCAAAACTATCTTTGGCTACTTGGTGAGTTTGAGGCCAGCCTGGGCAAGGTGAGTCACTATTGGAAGCAAGGAATGGAGACTTGAAAATGGGGACAGGAGCAAAGGTCTGTTTATACAGCTACCTTCAGCCAGCTACCCCGACATTACTAACTTTTTTAGTTCTTTTTGAAGGAGCTGACATGCCAGACTCTGTCACTTAAAGCTTTGGTCTGCAGAAAGAAACAAAAACAAAACCCCCAACCAAAAAGAAAAGAAAAGAAAAAACCCAAAATTAAAAAAAAAATAACAAAACAACAACAACAACAACAACAAAAACAGTAATGCAAGTTTCCCTTAAGGGCTTACTACACTGAGGGCAAAAGCACCCTGGTCTACACTGGAGCCATTGTATACATTGCATTCATTGTCTAAGGCTAAAGAGAAGCCACGTGGCTTCCTCAAGCTCCTTCTGGTTAAGTAATTTCTCCTGCAGAATCTAGTAAGAGAGAAAACCAGGGCTGGACCCAAGCTGGCTGCCAGCACTCTCTGGTCTTGTCCAACACCAACTAAAAACCATACTAATAGTACAAGCAGAGAAAGGAGATTAATCCACATTGGCCACACTGGGAAGCGTGAGCACGAGATCCAGCCAATCCCCATTGGGGGTTCTGAAGTGTGGTTGATGTTTGGATACAACGCCAAGGATGTGCACATCTAAACAGTCCCATCAAGATGTGGTCCCATCTTGTCTGTGTCTGGAATGTGTCTGGCCTTGATGCTTGGATGGCTGGGAACTCACAGGTTAATGCCCTGTTGCTTGACCTCACATTCGCACAGTCCCACTTGTAATCAATTTGAAATCATTAATAGGACAAAGTAACTCTTTATTACCATATCCCAAGGGTAGCCAAAATATAATTGCCAGACCTTGTTTGTACAGGCAATTTCTGTTTAACAAAGAAGAATATTTACTGTCATTGTAAAATTAATTGGGTGTGTTATGCTCCAAGCCCCACCATCGTAACAGGGCTGAGAGTGAGCACACGTGCAGTGTTTATTAACCATGGTGCTTTCGGAACAGTTCCTGCTACAAGGGCAGCAATAAAACTGTCCGAAGCCCTGTGTTATTTCCAGCCTGTGAGTACAAACATGCAGAAGTAGGACACTTTTAAAAATCATGGTTGGTGGTGCAAGTGCAGTGTGCAAAGCTGGCCTGTCTTGAGATGAGGGTGGGCTGCCCTTCCTCGTGTTCTTTGGGTTTTCTCTAGGTCTTTCTAGCTGTTTTTTATTCTTCTCCTGAACCCCCACCCTCTGTGTGTGTCTGTGTGTGTGTGTGTGTGTGTGTGTGTGTGCGCACTCAAGTATCTCCTCTTGTTTGTCTCTTCCATGGAGTGGATCTGCCCTTCTGCATTTCTATTCCCCTTCCCTCCCAATTCTGTGATTGACAGCTTGGTGCTCAGGACAGGAAGCTCCTACTGTGGCCTCACTGCAGAGACCCACTTGGCCTCAGTTTCGCTGCTTCTCCCATTTCTTTATCGCCAGCAGTATACCCTCAGTAGTTTCTAAGTGGTGCTGTTTGTCATCACACTGTGACTCTGTGACTTTTTTCTGGATGGCTCTTCTCATTTCTTTACTAAGCTAACTGAAATACACAGAGACTGATCTCTCTCTCTCTCTCTCTCTCTCTCTCTCTCTCTCTCTCTCTCTCTCTCTCTCTCTCCCTCTCACACACACACACACAAACAAACACCTAAGAGAGCTCTCAGAGCACAGATGCTATGCAGAGCTCCATGCTTGGCTGCTCAATGTGGTGCTCAGATGTCTCCAGGGCAACTTCTTGTAAGGCCAGTCTTGCTGTATATGGTGGCACCTGATTGTAATCACAGGACTTGGTAAACTGAGGCAAAAGAATCGCTAGTTCCAGAAGTTCACAAAGCAAAGCAAAGCAAAGCAAAGAAACAAAAACAAATAGATAGATAGATACAAAATTGCTTCTATCTTCTAAATGTAACCAAACCTTGTTATAATATTAGAATTGTTTTAAGATTAGTCTTAAATTTTTAAAGTGTGTCTGTCTGTCTGTCTGTCTGTCTGTCTGTGGGTGTGTGCATAAAAGTGCAGCTGCCTGGGAAGGCCAGAGGTGTCATATCCTTTAGAACTGAAGTGACAGGCATTTCTGAGATATTCAGTTGGGATGCTGGAAACTGAACTTGGGTCCTATGCAAGAGCACTACATGATCTTAACCTCTGAGCCATCTCTCCGGTTCCTAGAACTGGTGTGTGTGTGTGTGTGTGTGTGTGTGTGACCTATAGACTCTATAACTGCTGGTCTCTTAGCTACAGGTCATAATCTCAATTGTGGAGATGCTTTCCAATCAAAGAACTGGCATGATATAACAGTTAGGTACCTTATCCAGGCTTACAAGATAGCTGGTGTTAGCATCAGAAACTAGCTAATGAGATCGATGGCTGCTATCAGACCTGGGCATTGTGCGTTCCTGTTCTCAGGAAAAGATTCCTCTCTGATATTTCCCAAGAGTTTCTCCTGCTTTTTACAATTTCCAATATCGAGGTAAAAAAATGTATGAGGTGGTGTAGTTTGGCCAGAGTGGTACATACCCTAGCACTTGGGAGACAGAGGTAGGCAGAACTCTGAGTTTGAGACTAGTCTGGTCTACATAAAGAATTTAAGGATGACCAGGGTTATTTAATGAGTCCATGTCTCAAAATAAATAAAATAGTACATCCTCCCCTAAGAAATAATGCTTCTTGCACAGATAAAGCTTCTTTGCAATGGGCAGCAATGCAGAGACATATAATTGGTCAAAGTGCCAAGAATAAGTAGCTGTGGAATGCTCAACCCTCAATGGGATGTCTATATCACCCCCCCCCCCACCAAGACCTGGGGAACATTACAGAGGCAAAATTTCAAGAGCTGGACAACTGGGAAGCCTGCTTTGGCCATGACCATGGTGCTCAAGGACTCACCCTTATGGCCACCCACAAGTCAACAATTCAGTCAATACTCCAGCAGGGAGCACCATTTGGATGCAGTGCGTTACATAAAAGAAAAAAAAGGAGAGTTCTTGAAGTCTGAGGGGGATGTGTTGGGAGGATGGCTGGGGAAGTTAGAGGAAGACGGTGGGGGTAGGTGTGGTCTAGGTACATTATAGGCCTTAGGACATTTTAAGGAATATATAAGATATGCAAAAGAAGAAGCTGAAGCTCATCCACAGAGATTCCCCTGTGTCTGCGGTCGGGGTTGCTGGCCCAGTATAACCTGGCCAAAGCTCCCATAAGTTTATCTTGCTTGCAGCCTGGGTGTGTTGTGACATTTGCTGATCACCCTAACTCTTTCCCACCATGAGTCATTACCAATGATAAGGATCTACAGAAGTCCAGGGAGTATTCTAATAACACACCCAGGGACAAAATAAGCCTTTATACTAGTTATTTTATTCCCATCCTACCCACTTCTGCCCATTTTGACACAAAATCCTGATATAACCTTACCACAGATCTAACCAATAATGTTTGCAGGGGATTGGTGTGCTTGAGTGTCCTGTGTACTCAGTAACTTGTGAGTGCAACCAAAACCAGTATAGCTCACTGTCTAATTAGCTGTATACATTATCTATTACAGCTAGTAAACGATATTTAAGAAAGCCTTTGCTTTCCAGAATCTTTGAGGAGCCTTGGGGATTTCTCTTTTTCCAAACACAAAATATTCATGTATCTAAAGAATCCAGGAAGACTTTCTGACCCTGTAGCTGTCTTCTGGGACTCACTTGGTGTCCTGTCTTTTGTTCTTTAATGTGTGGTTTCCATCTGTAATGGAAAGCCTTTCCTTTTTGTCCCACCTGCCCTCTGAGGAATGAGACCCTGTTCTACAGTTGCCCACAAAAGTCAGCACCCTGGATAGCTCCTGACAAGGGCTTTCCCACCTTGATAGCCATCTAAACAATAAATGACTGAAAACCAGGAATTCTCATGAGCATTCAAAGACAGCTTGCAGGAAGGCGAAAGAGTGAGCTAAGCATATCTACTCAACAGAGCAGACGCTTTCTTGATTTTTGACTGCAGGAAGCAGTCAAAAAAAAAAAAAAAACCCAAAAAACAAAACAAAAAAAAAAAAACCCCACCTTGAAAGCTTCTGGGACTTGGCCTGCCATCTTTTTAGGTGCCCTGCCAGAACTGTCATTACGCTAGGCCCCTCACACTGAGGCAAAGCAATAGAAAAGTCATGGGCACCCAGGAACGTGTAGGGAGTGTTACTACTGCCATTGCAACCCACCCGGGTGACCTCCATGTGCTCATTCAGGAAGCATGCGACAAGCAGAGCTAGGTCAGCAGGGCTTGGGGAATCTTTCTGAGTAACTGAGGGGGGAAAATGTCTTCTGCGCATCAGAGAAAGTAAATCTGAGGTCTTTAAAACTCTCTCCAGCTCCACCAAGCTTCTTTGGGTCTCAGAGGTCCCTTTGGGCTGGCTGTCCTCTTTCTCTCTGCTCTACATGGGGCTAGCAAGGTGGCTCAGTGGTTAAGAGCATTTGTTGCTCTTGCAGAAGACCCAGATTCAACTCCTAGCACCCATATGGCAGATAACAACCTCTACCTTCACATGGCTGTAACTCTAGTTTCAGAGAATCTGACTCCCTTTTCTGGCCGCTGCACAGATACTCCACAAAGGTGGAGCACATACCTGTGTGTGCAGGCTAAACATCTGTACACATAAAATAGAAGAAAGAACCAGAAATCAGATCTCTGCGGGCTTCCCAAGGCATCTGCTGAATGGCAAGGCTAGTGTCAGCCTGCCTGGGGATGCCATTAGCACCTGCAAGCCCCCCTCCCTAGGGTCCTGCTGTGTACCCCTTCCCAGATTCCCTGCCCTTACTGACTCCTGGCTGGAAGGTTAGCAGCTGCCTTCGGTCTAGTTCTCTCCCTCTGTGTGATTCCTGGAATCTTACTATGTAATTATCCTTATCAGATGCATCTGATTAAACCGTTTCAGAGACACTTTTTTTTTTTTTTCACAAAAAATGCTGCAAATTGTAATGATTTTTTTCTCCAGTCTCATGTCTCATTCGTTATCACTGGGCACCAACTTCATCCAACAAAACAAAACTCTCTGCCCACTCAGATGCAGGTAGACACAAGCACCAATGGCATCATTCCATTTTCTCCTTTTTCCTTATCCACTGCTGTGGAAAGGGATATGATGGGTCAAGTGGTCCCCAGCCAGGCTGAAATCCTGCCCTGGGCCTTACTATTATAGCCACAGAACAAACTGGAAACATGTGATGTCCCAGGGAGTGGCACTATTAGAAGGTGTGGCCCTGCTAGAGTAGGTGTAGCCCTGTTGGAATAGGTGTGTCACTGTGGGTGTGAGCTTTAAGACCCTCATCCTAGCTGCCTGGAAGCCAGTATTCTGCTACCAGCCTTCAGATGAAGATGTAGAACTCTCAGCTCCTCCTGTACCATGCCTGCCTGGATGCTGCTATGCTCCCACCTTGATGATACTGGACTGAACCTCTGAACCTGTAAGGCAGCCCCAATTAAATATTGTCCTTTATAAGACTAGCCTTGGTCATGGTGTCTCTTCACAGCAGTAAAACCCTAACTAAGACACAGGGGGACAGAAAGTAATACCAGAGAGGGTTCTTTATAGAGGTGTGGATAGGAGGTACACCAAAGCTACAGAGACTGTAGCTACAATCTCTCCTGATCTGAAAGGACAAGGAGAAAAAGAAACAGCATCCTGTATCCTGTGAGCACCACATGCCCGCAGAAAGTTGTGTGGACAGGATCTCTAAAGATGACATCCACACAACACTCCTGCCAGAACTGATGCTCAGGGAGAAAGAGAACACCCATGCCTTCTTCTCTTTTCTACCCTTCTCCATGCAGATGGTACTTCCCTTGGCCTCCAGCCAATCCAGAAAAGAAGCATGGGGCCACAGAAGATAAGGTTCATAGAGGAAAGAGTTGATTTGGGATGGTAGTTGGGTGTGAACAGCATGGGAATTCAGGACTTTTGATCTCCGGGTCCTTTCTTGTTAAAGAAAGATTATGAGATATCTGTTAACATTAAAAGGAGAAAAGAATGTTGTGACTCTGGAAGGATGGCTGCGTTAAGAGTACATACTGTTCTTACAGAGGATCTGGGTTTGGGTTCCCAGCACCAACATGGCAGCTTACAGTCATCTGTAACTCTAGTTCTGTGGGGTTCAATACCCTCTTTTGTCTCCCAAGGACTCCTTGGTGGTGTATGTCACACAAGCACACACACATTCACATAAGTGAAACGTAAGTAACTAAGTCTTTTTAGAAGGAAGGGACTATTTAGTGGCTCATTCATACCACACTTCAGGTACAACAGGTTTCTAATTTCATGAAGAAAATTGCTTGTATTGCAACTATGGCAAGAGAATCACGGAGAAAACCAGGTACCTTTTTTGATGGAGGGATCAGGAAGGAGCTAGATATTCAAATGGAAAAGAAAGAACGAGTTATGGGATTAGAGTTGGACCATCTTCAGACAATGTTGGTGAAGCACTTGGAGTGGAGGACTGTCATCTCCATCTTATTAAAGACAACATCAATCATGCGAGGGAGGCCACGGGTACTGTTTGCTGGATAGTCAGTATGTATTTAGGACTCTGTTCTTGAGTCTTTATGCATTCTTTTATCTAGCTCTCACGATGATCCTGAGAAAGCCCATTAAAATCGTCTCTAGTACTGTGAGAGGGCAGTGCCGGCAAACTGCTGGATGACAGGGAAACACAAAGTCAGGAAGTGGCAGCATCGAGATCTAATATCGGGTCTTTCAGGCCAAAGCCTTTGCTTTCAAACTTTATCCTCTTTGATTTCAATCATGAGCCGTTCTGTCTGCTCATCAGCTGTTTAACCTGCTGACTTCTGCTCTCCCAGGGTCAACTCTTACCTGGATAATTATGATAGCCTTGTATAGAATCCCACCCCCACCCACACCCACACACACACAGTCCTCTGATTCTCCTCTAGGGTTCCTTTTACACAGGAAGAAGAAGAAGATCACTCTTTAAAACATAACAAGTCAATGTGTATTGGTATTAAAATCATTGCCTCTTGGTTCCCTGGAGAATACCCAGGAAGTAACACCAGTAGGTGTGGCCTTGTTGGAGGAAGTGTGTTACTGTGAAAGTAGGCAATGAGACCTTCCTTCTAACCATGTGGGAGCCTGTCTTCTCCTAGTGGCCTTCAGATGAATTTGTAAAACCCTCAGCATCTCCTACACCATTCCTGCCTGGATGCTGCCATGCTCTTGCCTCAATGATAATGAATTGAACCTCTGAAAGTCAGCCCCCCCAAAATGTTGTTCTTATAAGAGTTGCCTTGGTTATGGTGTCTGCTCACAGCAGTAAAACCCTACTAAGACATTCTTGAACAGAAGCTGGGAAGAAAGGAAGAACTAGTCTATATCAAGGGAAGCTCAGAGACTACAACCTATCTCCCTAGCCTGACCTTGGAGGCCAGACACAAAATATACTATGCCCTCCATGCCAACATCCGTGCCATAAGGAGATCCATCTCTGATCCCCATTCTCCCCCCTTGACCATTCCAGCAGCTTGAGTCAACACCACACCAAGTCAAACATCCCCTCAGCTAGCTTTGTGCTACAGCAGCAACATAATCGGGTCTTATGGTGCAGGAGGGACATTCCAGAATGGTTGTTCTAGGAGAATGTCACCAGCATTGATTTTTCATTCTTTGTCTCTTCCTTCCTTCCCTGGGTGCTGTCAGCATCAAGAAATTACTACACTTGGCCTGGAGGAATCTTCTCTGGATTCCTCCTTATACAAAAGCGGCCCCATTGTGCCCATGCTTCAGTGGACAGGTACCTGACTATGACACTTTAATCAATCCCACTTTACATAGTCAAGAATAGGAGTCTTGCTCATTCTTAGTACACTGGTCAGCCTGCTCCATAACATGCCAATCATTTACATGATTTATTTCCAAGGGCTTTCTACCTAATACTGATACCACCCAAGTGTGTGGTACCTGTAACAGTCACTCATTCTGCAACAGACAGACAGCCAAAAGTTCACACGGGGGGGGGGGGGCTTCAGTGGATTCATCTCTGACACGATGTGGGTCTCAGTTTCAGCCATGTTTCTACAGTGATGGCCATGGCTTACTGCAGAAGTGGTTAATTGTTGTGTGTGTGTTCCAGCAGGCTTTTCTGGTGGGTGTGTCTGGAAACCTTCTGTCAAGCATCGATGTATCCAGGCTGACTTGGGGATGCTTCAGCCTTGCTCTGGGAAACCTGTTGAAGGAAACCTTTCTAAATGTCAAAATAAGGAAAGCACCTTGAAGGTCCAGTAGCTTTGGCTATTGTCAGCTCACAGACTATCATCCTTTCTGCAAATAGCATGGACCCATACCCAAACATTAGGCAGAGCTCAGGGAACCCTGCAGAAGAAGGGAAGAAGAAGGGTAGGAGCTAGTTGAGTCAAGGATACTAGGAGAACAGAGCCTACAGAATTAACTAAGTAGGGCTCACAGAGGCTCACAGAGACTGAAGCATCAGTCACAGAGCCCGCATAGGCCTATGCTAAGTTCTCTGCATATATGCTCTTGTTGTTTAGTTTGGGGTTTTTGTAGGACTCCTAACAGTGTAAGTAGGGGTATCTCTGACTCCCTTGCCTACTCTTAGGACCCCTTTCCTCCTACTGGATTGCCTCATGCCACCTTAATATGAAGGTTTGTGCCTAATCTTAATGCATCTTGTTATGGCCTGTCCAGTTGATATCTCTGGAGACCTGCTCTTTTCTGAAGGGAGTCAAAGGAGCAGTGGATCTAGGGGAGAGGAGAGGTGGCAAGTGGAACTGGGGGAAGTAAAAGGAAGGGAGGCTGTGTTCAGGATATATTTTCTGAGAGAAGAATAAATACATTTTTTTAAATGTCCACTAGAGAGCTATGGAGATATCCCAGTAAGCAAAACAATTGGTATTCAAGTGTGAGGACCAGATATTTGAGTCTTCAGAGTCCGTATAAAACCTGGAGCTGTAGAATGTATCTATAATCCCCAAAATCACAATTGAGGACAGAGAATAGATGGAGGTTCTCTGGAAGTGCCAAGATGACCATTCATTTATTATATTATGTATCCAGGAAAGTTTATTCACCCCAGTGAGCCCCAAAGGCAGCAAACTGGCATGTGCAAAAGGCAGCACAAACATATAATTGCATATCTCTCTAGTTGTCTTTTTATACTTTGTACCCGCATGTGTATGTGTGTCTACATACATGTGGTATGCATGTGTGTGCATGTTTTTGCACATGTATGCACATGTAGGTGGAGACCTGATGTTAAGGTCAAAAACCTTCATCCATTCCTTCCCCTCCTTATTCATTGAGGTAGGGCCTGTCAGTCAAACCTAGAGCTCTCCCGTAGAGCTAGTCTTGCTAGCCCACTTGCTCTGAGAATCCT